>NC_073305.1:135741467-136064522 GCF_027595985.1 Sorex araneus | reverse complement strand
CCCAAAAAGGAAAAAAAAAAAAAAGAAAAGAACAAGGGAGAGGACTTTGACTTTGACAACAAGGAGACCAGGATGATGTAACTATGATAACTGGACTACAACCAAAACTATGGTACAACTGCACCATAAGGGGAGAGATTGGACTATGCTGGAGACTGACTGCCAACCAGACTGGAGCCCGATCCAGTTTCTCCATCCCCCAGTCCTTCATCTGTCGTCTGGCCTGGGGAGGTGGCCCTCGGTCACCAGATGCTTGAGTCCTATATGCCCACTGTGCCTTTTTCTCTGAAACTTACACCCCTCCCAAATAAAAATAACAAAAGGAAAATAATTACAAGCTTTTGAATTTTAACTGAAGAAGTAAAAGATATTTTATCCATGAAAAATATGATATTATTGAAAAATGGAAGACAAGTTAGAGATAAAGATATTGCGCTTTTGAAGTGGAAAACCTGACACAAAATGCTATGCTACCTAAAGTAATATACAGATTCATTGGAATCCCTGTCAATATTCCAACAGAATTCTTCACAGAAATAGAATCACACACACACACAAAATCTTACAATTAATTTGGAGCTACAGAAGACCTCAAATAGCAAAGTTTTCCTGTGAATAAAGAACAAAAATGGGAACATCACACTCCTAAACTTCAAATTACGCTATGAAGCAATAACTATCACTGTAACACTGACATCCCATTGTTTGTCAATTTACTCGAGCGGGCACCAGTAACGTCTCTATTACACTCAACCCTGAGATTTTAGCAGCCTCTCCTTACTCATCTTTCCCAATGACTGGAGGCTTTTTCTGGGTCAGGGGAATGAGACCTATCAGTACTGTTTTTGGCATATCGAATATGCCATGGGTAGCTTGCCAGGCTCTGCTGTGTGGGCAAGATACTCTCAGTAGCTTGCCCGGCTCTCCAAGAGGTATGTATATAACTTTTACCATATTTGAGATATGAATACGCCATAGGGACCTTGCAAGGCTCTCCCGTGGAGGCAATAGACTCTTGGTAACTTGTCAGGTTCTCCAAGAGGGAGACCAAGGCTATTAAATGTCACTTTCAGGAGTTTGGTCTTATGGTCTCTGGATGTTGGTTGTTGGTGGGGCAGTTTGTGGGTGTGGCTGCCAAGCTACTGGAAAATGGGGGTTCTGGGCAGAGAAGGCTCAGTCCCAATCCGAGCAGGCTTGGAAATCTCAGCCCCAGGTCCCACACACCTGGGTTCCTTGCTGGTCCCTTCATGCATGAGGCTCGTCCGAAAGTGTGGAGAGTGACCTTGAGCATGGCCACGAAGCAATAATAATTAAAATAGCACAGTTTTAATAAAACAGGAATAAAAACATACATTAATAAAACAGAACTGAGAAATAAAACCATTTATGAAGGATAACTAATTTACTGCATAAATATCATTAAGGAGCCAAGAGCTTACAATGGAGGCATGGAAGTATCCTTAGTAGATGTTTTCCCAGTTTAGGAGAAATATACAGCTGCATGCAAAAGAATTAACTTAGACCACTGCCTAATATTATCGGCAAAAATAAATGAAAAACTGGTTAAGGATCTAATGTAAGATCTGAGGTCATAAAACACAGAGAAGAAAACATAGGTGCTAGGCTTTTTGATATTGGTCTCAGAGATATGTTTAGGGATTAACTCCAGTGGCCAGGGAAACAAAAATAAAACTAAGTTAATTGATGGAACTGTGTCAAACCAAGCTCTGCTTGGCAAGCTACCCATGGTGTATTCAATATGCCAAAAACAGTAACAAGTCTCACAATGGAGATATTACTGGTGCCCACTCGAGCAAATCGATGGGCAATGGGATGACAGTGATACAGTTATGTATCAAAAACTTCCACACTGTATAAGTAAAACTTGCATCAAAACAAAAATACATGCCACTATCCAGCCTCCCCCATGCTCCAGGCCGCTTTCCAGACACTCGGGCCAAACCTCACACATGAGTGAAGCCTCACAGAACCAGGTAAAGCAGAACTTTGCACCCTTGGACTCCAGGCTCAATGAGACCTGGAAACAAGATCCTCTGTCTGCCTCCTCCAATCTCCAATGCTCCAGGGATCAAACCCAGACACCCCACCCTACCGGAACCAGATAAATACCTCACCGGCCAATCTCCACTATCTCCACTACCCACCCATCGCCAGGCTCAAGGCCGCTTTCTGACACACCATAAGACACTTAATACCCATTTTCCATAATTTCCACACCATATTTCCACACCATATTTTCCACACCATGGGAACATCCGTAAGGGCCATTAGATGAATGGCCTAAAAGCCTAAAAGCCTCTGTCCCTCTCAGAGAGCCCGGCAAGCTACCGAAAGTATCCCGTCCACACGGCAAAGCCTGGAAAGCTACCTGTGGCGTATTCGATATGTCCAAAACAGTACAACAATGGACCTCATTCGCCTGACACCGAAAGAGCCCCCAATACGGCAGCATTAAGGAGGATGAGCAAGGAGAGGCTGATAAAATCTCAGGAACAAACCAGAATGCCAAAACGAAGAAAGGCTAAAATGACTGTCTGTACTTTCAATGCACTTACGCTGGCATCGGAAGCATCCATTGAGGACATGATGGTGCAAGCACAGATCAAGTATGACATTGGTCTGACCGAAATGAGAAGGCATTGATCACATCATACCATTTTCAACACTGGAGAAGAACTATTCCCCAGAACATGCGACAACAGAGGAGTCAGTGGCATCAGTGTCCTTGTCAACACAAACTTGGCCATGAGCATTGATTCATTCAAATGCTTAACAACCCAAATCGGAAGATTACACTTGGATAGATATGGCTCACTGCCGGCAGCTTCTATGCACCAACATCCAACTACGATAAAGAAGAAATTGAGAAGTTCTACATGGACCTGGAGAAGTTCTATAAAGAAGACCCCACCTTCTACAAGATCATTGCTGGTGATTTTAATGCCAAGATAGGACCTAGAAGGTCCCCCGAAGAACTCCACATTGGGTCCCATGGCCTAGAATGTAGAATGGAATGAACAGGGTGAGAGACTGTCTGAGTTCATCATGTCAACCAAAACCATCCATGGTAACTCACAGTTCCAGAAAGCCAAATCTAAACATTGGACATGGGTGTCTCCCGGTGGACAGTTCCACGATAAAATTGACCACATCATATTCAATTGAAGGTTTTGCCTGACCGATGTTGCTGTTGTCCCAAAATTCCAAACAGGATCAGACCACCGTTTCCTTCATGCAAAATTCTACTTCACAGAGTGGGAAAAAAGGTCTGCAAAGTTTAAATTTAAGAAGAGAACTCCAAGAATGACCACCCACTGGGAGCTCTTTGGCACTATTGTGGCAATGTGGGAAGATGCCGTCATTGACAACATCAATGAGGAATCTGATTGACTGGTTCAGCACCTCCATAACTGCACGAAGAATGCCGAGAGTGGGAAAGCCACAGACGCCTGTCTTTGGAAACTCTCGAGCTCATTTGCCAACGTGGTTTGGCACGGGCCTCAGGCAACCAGAAACCAACATCCGAGCTCTCAAAGCTGTGCAGAGAAGTGATAAAGAAAGACCTCAAAGAAAGAAGAGCAGTAGTGTTGGCTGCTGTGGCAGATGCCGGGAAAAGTATTCACAACTCTCGCCTGTCCTTTGCCAACTACAAGACCAAGATGACTGCCTTCCGACGTCCTGATGGATCTATCACATCTTCCAGAAGGGCAATGGAGAGGATTATTCATGACCTCTACTCAGATCTCTGTGATAGCCACATCCACCTGCCCACATACCAAATTCTGCAGGATGGATATGTCATTCCCAATGTCCTCCCTTCTGAAATCTGAAACGCCATTTTGTCAGTAAAGATGCATACAGCAGACAAGGTCAGACCTGAAAACCTGAAGAATCTGCCGCCTGTACTCGTCAATACACTGGCTCAGCTCTTCATATGCTACCTGTCCATTTGCAAGGTTTTGTCCCATTGGAAAACCAGCAGGACCGTTCTGTTGTACAAGAAGGGAGACATCCACGGCATCGGCAACTATCGCCCAATCTGCCTGTTGTCCGTCGTCTACAAGTTGTTCACTCAAGTCATCATGAATAGAATAAGCAGAATACTAGATGAAGGACAACCATGCAAGCACGCCGGATTCCGAAAAGGATTCAGCACAATTGACCATATCCACACAGTGACCAAGTTCATTGAAGTTTTGCAAGAGTTCAAGATGCTGCTCTGTCTAACATCCATCGATTTAAAGAAGGCCTTTGATTCTGTTGAGACTGAAGTGGTCATTGAAGCCCTAGTGAAACAGGGTGTTCAAACTCATTACATCAAGATCCTCGGCGAGCTGTATTACGGATTCACCACCAGGATCTCATCATTCCACAAGGAAGTGATCATTGACGTAAAGAGAGGGATTTGGCAGTTCACCGAAACTCTTCAGTGCCACCCTCGAGAACGTCCTGCGATGACTGGAATGAGAAGGAATGGGAGTGTAGATATAGATGGTCAGCATATACACAACTTCCGCTTCACTGATGGCATCATTCTAATAACACCAAACATTAGCCAAGTGGCACAAATGCTGGCTGACTTCGACCGAGAGTGTGGAAAGGTCGGACTTCAGCTAAATCTCACTAAAACAATGTTCATGAAAAATGAACTAGTCCCTGATGTTCCATTTGCTTTCAACAGAACGAACATCTCCTAATGCAGCAGCTATGTGTACCTGAGTCAAGAACTCAACATGAGGAACGACTTGGCGCTAGAACTGCACAGGAGGAAGAGAGCAGCATGGAACACCTTCAAGAGCTTGAGGAATTGGTTAAGAGGACAAAAAAACTCCAGCTCTGGGCACATCTTTTTTACTCCACCGTTCTTCCTGCATTAACATATGCTTCAGAGATCTGGGCCCTACAAAAACAGGATGAGAACGCTATTCGGGTATCCCAAAGAGTAATCAAAAGAGTTATGCTTGGAGTATCATGTTTCACTCAAGTGAGAGGAGGAATCCAGAGTTCTGACCTCCATCGACAATCAAGAATCAGGGACACTGTCTTGTTTGCCAAGGCATCGAAAATCAGATGGGCCGGACACATAATGCGATTCAGAGATGACCGCTGGACTAGAGCTGTTACCAACTGGATTCCAAGGGACATCAAAAGACCAAGTGGCTGCCCACCTATGAGATGGTCAGACTTCTTCGTCAAAACCGTGAACAAATAGTTTGAGGCTCTTCCTATTCCTGGAGTGAGCAGATACCACTAGGCTACACTAGCATGTGACAGGGACAAATAGAGATATTACTGGTGCCCGCTTGAGCAAATCAAGTATCAATCGGATGACAAGTGATATAAGTGATACAAGTGTCCAACAAGGGGTCAATATTCAAAATACACAAACAACTCATAAAAATCAACAATAAACAGCAACTGAAAAATAGGCAGAATGAGCCAGAGCGATATTCTAGTGGGTAGCAGATACTTGTCTTGCACACATCCAACCTGGGTTTGATCCCTGGCACCTTATATGGTCCCCTGAGTGTCCCAGAAGTAATCCCTGAGTGCAGATCCAGGAGTAAGCCCTGAGCCCTGCCAGGCCCCAAACCTTAAATAAAAATGGGGGTTGTTAAGAATACTTAAATACACATGTTTTTGAAGAGGACATAGAGGCTAATAAACACAAGAGATATTCACCATCTTTTCTTAGATAAAGCACTGTAGCACTGTCACTGTCATCCTGTTGTTCATCGATTTGCTCGAGCGGGCACCAGTAAGACTTGTTACTGTTTTTGGCATATCAAATATGGCATGGGTAGGGGCTGGAGCGATAGCACAGCGGGTAGGGCGTTTGCCTTGCACGCGGCCGACCCGGGTTCTAATCCCAGCATCCCATATGGTCCCCTGAGCACCGCCAGGGGTAATTCCTGAGTGAAGAGCCAGGAGTAACCCCTGTGCATCGCCAGGTGTGACCCAAAAACCAAAAAAATAAAAAAATAAATAAAAAAAATAAAATATGGCATGGGTAGTATTTATCTTGTACCATGCTAAGTTGTATTATCCTGTTATAGATTATCTCTCCTTGTAAGCCTTATTTTTTGTTTTGTTTTTGAGCCACACCTGACAATGCTTGGAGTTTACTCCTGGCTCTGTGCTCAGGGATCAATTTTGGGGGCTTGGGAGATGATATGGGGTGCTGGGGATCCAAGCCAGGTGGACTGTGTGCAAGGCAAGCACCTAACCTGCCTGTGAGTGAGGTCTATATGCCACTTTGTGCAGAAGTTTGTAACGCAGTGGGAGCCTGAGGCTTGCTGAACTGTAGCACTGTCATCCCGTTGTTCATCGATTTGCTTGAGCGGGCACCAGTAATGTCTCCATTGTGAGACTTGTTGTTACTGTTTTTGGCATATCAAATACACCACAGGTAGCTTGCCAGGCCTTTCCGTGTGGGCAGAATACTCTCGGTAGCTTGCCGGGCTCTCTGAGAGGGATGGAGGAATTGAACCCAGGTCGGCAGCATGCAAGGCAAATGCCTTATCCACCATTCTATTGTTCCAGTCCTTCTTAGATAAAAGCAAATAAAAATAATTATAAAGCATATCACATCTATAAGAATGGTTAATGTGCAAAAAACAAGAAAAAACATGTGTTGCTGAGCATGTGCAAAGAGGGAAAGAACTGTACACTGATGGTGGGAGTGTAAACTGATGAAGCCAGCATGAAAAACAGTTGGAAATTCAAGAAAGAAAGAAAAGAAGGAAGGAAGGAAGGAAGGAAGGAAGGAAGGAAGGAAGGAAGGAAGGAAGGAAGGAAGGAAGGAAGGAAGGAAGGAAGGAAGGAGGGGAGGGAGGGAGGGAGGGAGGGGAAGAGAGAGAGAAAGAAAGAAAGAAAGAAAGAAAGAAAGAAAGAAAGAAAGAAAGAAAGAAAGAAAGAAAGAAAGAAAGAAAGAAAGAAAGAAAGAAAGAAAGAAAGAAAGAAAGAAGGAGAAAAAAGAGAAGAAAGAATGAAAGAAAGAGAGAAGGAAAGAGAGAAAGAAAGAAAGAAAGAAAGAAAGAAAGAAAGAAAGAAAGAAAGAAAGAAAGAAAGAAAGAAAGAAAGAAAGAAAGAGAAAGAAAGAAAAGAAATAGACATTCCATATAATCCAGGGTATTTACTTTTGAATACAAAATCACAGTGTGTGTGTCTGTGTGTGTTTGTGTGTGTATGTATTGTGCAGGAGTTGGGGGATGGGTAGGGTTTGCCAGTCCTGGAAGTTCTCAGGGGCTCTTACTCGGCTATGCTAAGGAGTGATCCTGGAGTGGGACTATATGATTATATTCGATACCAGAAGTTGAACCAGGTTAGAAATAAAGCAAGGCAAGTGCTTTAATCTCTGTACTCTGTCTCTCTCTGACCTACAAAAGCTCACGGAGTTGAAGAATCATATGCACTCCCATGGTTATTGCAGTATTTTCTATAATATCCAGAAACTGGAAATGACCTAAGTGCTCACTGACTGAGTAAAGGAAATATGGTCTACATAGGTGGTGAAACCTGCTTGGCTATTAGAACGAAGTCCTGCCATTTGCAACAGTATGGATGGACCTGCAGAGTTTTGTACTTAGTGAAACATGTGAGAGAAAGACAAACAGCCTGTGCTCTTACTTACTTATGGCATTACAAGAAAACAAACAGATCAACTAAAACAACCTTAAAGTTTTGGAAAAATACATAATATAGAAAAAGAATTATTGGGGCTGGAGCAATAGCACAGCGGGTAGGGCATTTGCCTTGCACGTGGCTGACCCGGGTTCAATTCCCAGCATCCCATATGGTCCTCTGAGCAGTGCCAGGAGTAATTCCTGAGTGCCTGAGCCAGGAGTAACCCCTGTGCAACTCCGGGTGTGACCAAAAAAGCAAAAAAAAAGAAAGAAAAAGAATTATTTTTATTCTTTAACATTTTCCATTAGCTTTGTGCTTTATGACACGGACAATATGCTGACACTTTTGCACCTGTCTATGATTACATAATCAATTGCACCTATATTAGAGGTCCAGGAGACTGAGGGTTGGAGGTCCAGAACAGGCACTGTGACCTGGACCTGTCATGAGGTGATTGGTGGAGGGGGTGTTGGGAGAAGCTCTGGCAGGGTGGTAAAAACTGGATCCCTAGGGTGCAGCAAAGTGTTTACAGCCCCTCATTTGACTGCAGGACCTGAAGACGCAGTCCAGGATCACTGAAGGTTAACAGTGGGCTTGGGATGTCAGCATAGGGGTTCAGTGATCATAGCTGTAGTAGGGACAAGGTGGTTAAGTAAATGTAGTGCCGGTTTGTGGTTAGAAGTCTGGGCTTTCAACTCAGAGCAACCTGGTCTTCAGACTCAGCGCTGCCCTACCCCAGTTTCAGGAAGGTGCTTGGGAACTCAGACTCACTGAAATTCTCTTTCCTTACCCAGAAAGGGACAATGGTCCTTTTCTGGGGCGGCTGTGAGGGTTACGTGGCATCTGCAGCTCATGGGTTTGGCACTGTACATTCGATGGCTACTTTTGATTTATTGCTGTGAATTCTGACTAGCCTAGGAACAAAACTTGTGTCTGGATGTCATATCTGGCAAATAACAGAGGCAGGTCCACCATCAACAGGGAGCCTGCTAAGTCTTTTGATTTCCCCAGCCACTGGTTGGTGATGCCAGGACTGCAGCTGTGAGAAATCAGCCTGGGGGTAACTGCAGCTCTGCAGACCTGAGTGGCAGGAATTGTGGAGAGGTCCACCTCCAATTCTAGGCCTCCCCTCCCATCTCACCATGCACTAGCCACTTTTCTTTCCCACCTGCCCTACCTGGTTGGTTCCTTCTCATCACTCAAACCTTTCAGCCACCCCCTTCCTAGTAGCCCTTCCTGACCCCCCATTCTATCTGAGCAATCAGCTCACACAGACCCTTCACCCCCTTTTGTGCAGGGTTGCTGTCCATTCAAGTGTGTGTGACTCATTCATCAATAGAGGCCACAGGATGCCCATACATGACTTTAAAAAAAAAAAGATTAAATTCACACAGAACATGGTCTTTGACTACAAAAAATTAAATTAAAAGTCATTAATACAGAAATCCATAAAATCTCCAGTGGGGACGCTGGAATGATAGCACAGTGGGTAGGGTGTTTGCCTTGCATGCGGCCGACTTAGGTTTGATTCCCATCTCATATGGTCCCCCGAGCACTGTCAGGAGTATTTTCTGAGTGCATGAGCCAGGAGTAATCCCTGTGCATCACCAGAAGTGACCCCCCCAAAAAAAAGTAAAAAAAAAAATCTCCATCGGGTCAAAGAACAAGTCATAAGGAAAGTCGGAAATAAAGCACATTTATACATACTTGATTTGTGGGTCACACAAGATGGTGCTCAGGGCTTTTTCCTGGCTCTATGATCAGGGATAACTCCTGGCAGGGCTTGGGAAACCATATATAGTTCCAGGGATCAAATCTGAGTTGGTGATATGCAAAGCAAGCAGCTTACTCCTCTTCTAGTCCTTAAGAAAATATTTTAACTGAAAGTACACCATAATAAAATGTGAAGTGCACTAAATCAATGCTTAAAAGGAAATCTCTAGCTTTAAATGCCTGTGTAAATAAAGAGGAAAAGTAAACATGTCACAATGTACATAGACAAAAACATCATATTGTATAATTTCAATGTACACAATTTTTATTTTTAATCATATACCAAAAAAACTGGTTGAAGTTTTTTGAAAGATTTAACATGAATAATTTTCAAAAATGAGAGTAAACACAAATCTCTGTCAGAAGAAAAAATAATCGCTATCGACTGAACAAGTCATTCAAAGGCTACATATTAAAAGACTAATGTGAATAATTTTATGTCACTGAAGTTGACAACTAAAGTAATATGGAAAATTCCACTCTGAAGCAGTCTGACTCATTTTTGATGTTGGCCTGCTGAGAGCTTTTAAGTCTCATTCCTCCTTTGTGCTTAGTATCTGAACAAGCTTAGAGAAAACCCAGATGTTCCCTCCTTGATGGTGTAGGAGGTTCCAATCGTATAAGCCCCTCCCTCACTGGCCAGCAACCCGACTCTGATCTCACACTCAGCCATCAAAAAAAAACTTAAGCTCGTCAGTCTCCACTCTGCTCGTCTACATTCCAAACCACAAGGTGTACAGAGTAAGTTAGGCTCAGGCATTCAACACATACTTTTTGTTGTTGTTATTGTTGTTTTGGGGGCCACATCTGGTGTTGCTCAGGGCTTACACCTGGCTCTGCATTCAGTTCTTATTCTAATAGTGTTTGGTTGTTGTTATTTTTTTGTTTTTTAATTGTTTTGCTTTTTGGGTCACCCAGTGATGCACAGGGGTTACTCCTGGTTCATGCACTCAGGAATCACTCCTGGTATTGCTCGGGAGACCATATGGGATGCTGGGAATCAAACCTAAGTGGGCCGAGTGCAAGGCAAATGCTCTACTCACTGTACTATAGCTCCAGCCCCTGTTATTTATTCTTAAGGATATCCTATATATGTAACCTTGTCATTATGAATAATGACACTTCACTACTTGGCTCTTTAATATGTAGCTCCCTCACTCCTGGAAGGCTTGTGGGACCATATGCAGTGCTGAGAATTAAACCTGGGTCAGCTCCGTGCAAGGAAAGCATCTTACCTGCTGTACTATCTCCCAGCATCTATATTTTCAATGACAAATTGATATGGGATGTCTTGAGGGCAACTGGGGATGTTAAGTAGCACATTACGAATCACCGATTAATACATTTTACACCTATCTTGGCCCAAGGGTCAGTTTCATGGTTCCATGTGTCTTCAGAAATAGCTTCAAGTTAAACTTACCCTTTTGCAAAAGGAATCTATCAAAACCTGACAGTTCACAACAGACATCTGGGTGAAAGACAATATTTTTTCCTTATATAGTACTGAAGGGTCAACCTAGTGCAAAAAGCAAGAGGAAGAAAGAAAAGCCCAACATACAAGGCACTGGTTGAACTCTACAAGAAGAAAACATCCAACCCCATCAGAAAATGGGAGATGGAAATGAACAGAAATTTTCTTAAAGAAGAAATCCAAATGGCTAAAAGACACATGAGAAAATGCTCCACATCACTTATCATCAGGGAGATGCAGATTAAAACAACAATGAGATGCCATTTCACACCACAGAGACTGGCCCATATCCAAAAGAACAAAAGCAACTGGTGTTGGCACGGATGTGGGGAGAAAGGGACTCTCCTTCACTGCTGGTGGGAATGCTGACTGGTTCTACCCCAAAAGGACTGGTTCAGCCCTTTTGGAGAATGTACGATTCTCAAAAAATTAGAAATTGAGCTCCCATTTGACCCAGCATACCACTCCTGGGAATATATCCCAGAGAGGCAAAAAGGTATAGTAGAAATGACATCTGCATTTGTATGTTCATTGCAGCATTGTTTACAATAGCCAAAATCTGGAAAAAAAAACAGAGTGCCCAAAACCAGATGACTGGTTAAAGAAACTTTGGTACATCTACACAATGAAATACTATGCTGCTGTCATGAAGTCATGAAATTTGCATATTAGTGGATCAACATGGAAAGTATCATGTTAAGTGAAATGAGTCAGAAAGAGAGAGACAGACATAGAAAGACCGCACTCATCTGTGGAATATAAAGTAACAGAGTGGGAGGCTAACACCCAAGAGTAGTAGAGATAAGAACCAGGAGGTCTACCCCACAGCTTGGAAACTGGGGGAAAAGGCAGCTGAGATAGAGAAGGGAACACCAAGTAGAGGATGTTGGGAGGACCCATTCAGGTTGAATGATGCGTGCTGAAAGTAGACCATAGACGAACATGAAGGCCATTCAATATCTCTAATGCAAACCACAACACCCAAGAGGAGAGAGAACAAAAGGGAATGCCCTGATGCAGAGCAGGGTCCAGGGTGGTGGGGGATGGGGTGGTGGTGGTGGGAGGGATACTGGGAACATTGATCGAGGAGAATGGGTACTGGTGGAGGGATGGATAAATGATCACTGTATGACTGAAATGCAAACATGAAAGTTCATAAGTTTGTAACTGTACCTCACGGTGGTTCACTAATAAAATTTTTTTTAAAAAATGAAAGAAGTATGATGTCTTTGCAAATGACATGGCTATAAGTATAGAATAGACTGAAACTATTAGAAATTAAAATTAAAAACTATTAGAAATAAGAGCAAAGTGCAACACTATTGTTCAACAGAAAGCCATATGCTGAAAGCAATTCCTTATTTTTGGAGCAGTGAACCTCTCAAGCAATGCTTAGGAGTTTCTGGGATACTTCCAGAGATACTCAACCAACTGGGCTGGACAATGCAATGCAGTGCTGGGGGAATCACAAGATGCCAAGATCCAGCCTTGCACATGGGACGTACACAGCCTGGACACTAAGTTATAGCCCTGGCCCCCAAAATAAAGTATATTTTGTTTATTTGTAACAATAACAAAATGTGACATTTTACACTTAGTTCCATTTATTTATTTATTTATTTCCAGCAGTGTAAAAAAAACATAGTATGTGAATTTAATAAAAACATGCAAATATTCTGTATGAATAATGATAAAATATTGCTGAAAGAAATAAAGACTGATGGGGCCGGAGCGATAGCACAGCGGGTAGGGCGTTTGCCTTGCACACGGCCGACCTGGGTTCGATCCCCGGCATCCCCTATGGTCCCCCAAGCACCGCCAGGAGTAATTCCTGAGTGCAAAGCCAGGAGTAACCCCTGAGCATTGCTGGGTGTGACCCAAAAAGCAAAAAAAAAAATAAAATAAAGAAATAAAGACTGACTACCTAAAGGAGACCACACACTGTGTTCATAAATAGAAGTTTCTGAAGTACTGCCAGTCCCACTCATACTTGGTCAGAGTGGTCAGTATAATTAAAATTAAAATTGAGCATTAGAATTGAACAGGTTGATTCTAAAACATATATGAAAATAAAGTATTTATAAATTTGTGTTCTTGTATGATTGAAAGAGCTATCTAGGAGTATCATGTCTCACTCAAGTGAGAGAAGGAATCTGGAGTTCTGACCTCCATCAACAATCAAGAATCAGGGACGCTGTCTCGTTTGCCAAGACATCAAAAATCAGATGGGCCGGACACGTAATGCAATTCAGAGATGATCGCTGGACTAGAGCTATTACCAACTGTATTCCACGGGATGTCAAAAGACCACAAGGCCGCCCCCCAACAAGATGGTCAGACTTCTTCCTTAAAACCCTGAATGAATGGTTTGAGGCTCTTCCTGTTCCTGGAGCGAACAAATGTCATTGGGCTACACTAGCATGCGACAGGGACAAATGGGGACATTACTGGAGCCCGCTCGAGCAAATTGAAGATCAATGGGAAGACAAATGATACAAGTGATACAAGTTCTTGTATGATATAACTTATGTATAAAAATATAAATGTAATATAATTATATACTATGTGAAAATGTAGAAATAAAGAACACATAACATGCATTTATTATAGTATATATTAAATATAAACTATATGAAAATGAATTTATATTTATAAACATTATGTTATTAAATGTGAAAGTATATATAAAGACTGTGTGGCTGTTTTTACCATCACAAAAACCTTGTTTAGGAAATAGAAACAACTCAATAAGATGTCAACTTCCTGAAAAAAAATAGACAAAAGATTTGAACAAGTATTTCACAAAGGATGATATGTAAAAGGCCAAAAGGCTCATAAGAATGCTTACATTTCCATTTTATTTATTTAGTTTTAGTTTCTGAATATCCATTCATTCATCCTTTTGGTACACAATGGAATACTACTCAGGTTTAAGACGAAATGAAATCTTGCATTTGCTATTACTTGGATGGAATTGAAGGGTGTCATGTTAAATGAAGTGAGTCAGAGGCAAAGTGAGATATACTAGATGCTCTCACTTATATGTGGAATATAAAAAACAAAGAGAGCAGATAAGACCAATGAAAACAGCTCTGAGAGTCTGCCCACAGAACTGAGTCTGCCAATTTGGCAGGGGCACTGGGAGAGGGCAGAGGAAATGTACCTAGCCACAGGACAGTGATGGGATGACATTATCACTCAGGAAGTAGATGTGACATAGTAGCATTATAAGCCCAAAATATTTATATTAATAGTATTGCAAGTCAAGGTACTGCAATAAACATTTTCAAATGCTCAAAATTAGTATTCATCTAGGAAATGCAAGTGAAATCCACAAACATAAAAATCAGAATGCTTTAAAATGGTTAAAGCTGAAGTGTTAACAGGGATTTGGACAGTGCTGGAAAGAATGTAAAATGGCATAGTCACTTTGGAGAACAGATTGGCAGTTTCTTATGAAATTAAAATATACTTGCCATGTGACTCAGAAATTTTAGTCCTGGATATTACCTGAGGGAAATGGAAATACATATTGATGAAAAAGATTTATTTGTGCTTATAGTAGCTTTATTCATAAGAGCCCAAATATAGAAATAGCCAAACTACCTGTCAGCTGATCAATGAATAAACACCATTTGTAGCATCCATATAATCATAAACAAAAAAAATCTACCGACATATGCAACATGGAAGTATTTCAAAAGTACTAAATTAGAATCAAAGATTTCAGGCACAAACTAAGCATACTTTAAGAATCTATTTGTGTAAAACTCTACCAGAGGAAAAATACAAGTTTATGGAAATAACAGATAAGTGGTGGTTGGAGGGAGGGATTGGATAAAAAAAAGCATAGGGGAACTTTGGAAGTGTGAAAAATTGCCCCCCACCACTGGGTGATTGATGCATTTGTCAAAATTTATAAATCAAATCTAAAGCTAGTACAAAAAGTTGATTTTTGAAAGTGTTATTTCCACTTTTTAAAAAGACTAAAGAAATCAGTTAAATTTGCGTGGGGGTAATTTTTGGGTTAAATTAGAGATGATTTTGATCTTGTAGTTAAATTTCTTGAGCAAGATCTCTTAAAACATTTCTTATTGGGGAGCAGGTCGAGGGTACTCAGGGTAGCTGAGGGAGTGGCAAATCCAAGAGAAGCAGAATCAGGAACACTGAAAATAGGCCATCATTCAGTGCTTGTTTAACCTGTGTGCTTCCTCCTTGTTAAAATAGATTGGAATCACCTTCTAAAATTATCCGTCAAAAACTGAGTATGGAAAGTAGGTAAAAGGATATATATGATAAACTTTCAGTATCTGTACTGCAAAGCATAATGTCCATAGTGTCACTGTCACTGTCATCCTGTTGCTCATCAATTTGTTTGAGCGGGCACCAGTAACGTCTCTCATTGAGAGACTTATTGTTACTGTTTTTGGCATATCCAATAGCAAGCTACCGAGAGTATTGAGCCCGAGTGGCAGAGCCTGGCAAGCTACCCGTGAGTATTGGATATGCCAAATATATATATATATATACATATATGTATATATAGAGAGAGGGAGAGAGACAGAGACAGAAACAGAGAGACAGAGAGAGACAGAGACAGAGACAGAGAGAGAAGAAAAACATCTGTCACAGAGGCAGGTTGGCAGGGTGGGGTGGCGGGAGGGAAACTTGGGGCATTGGTGATGGGAAATGTACACTGATGGAGAGATGGTGCTGGAACATTGTATAGAACCTAACCAGGAATGACTTGTAACCATATTTCACAGTGATTCAATAAAAAATAAAAATAAAAAATTATTTATAACAGGATTAAAGATAAATAGTTGAAGAAAAAGAAACAAAGTAAAAGTGATGAAGGAAAAGAAGAAAAAGTTGAGATGAAGTGGAAATCTTGAGATAATTACCAACCATATAGCCCTAAGTAACAGCAGATACAAGCAGCAAAATGAACTTTGAGCTTCCTGGTAACCAAAGCAAAAAAAAAAAAAAAAAAGAACGTAATCGCAGGTTAATCACAATGATCATAAAATAAAACAAGCCTGTTGCTAAAAATGGAAAATTTATTGCATGAGCTCTCTGAGAAGGCTCATTGGACAGAAAGAAGACTCTTGGGGAATCAAATGCTATTGTCATTACTAGTTTTGATTTTGAAAGATTTCTGTCCTCACCATGCATGAATTGGAAACTCTATGATTACTGATTATTTGTGTCTTTTTCAGCTCTTGACCTAACTGAAAATCATAAATGTGCCAGTGGGTATTGAATCCAGCACAGATTTCCTCTACTTTTTTGCAGTCAGTTTTATTATTACTTATGCACTTTTTTTGCACAGCTTTTAACTTTGTTAATCCACCAGATTAGTTGTGTTTTTGCTATTTTCCGTGTTTTATAAAAATATTTAGCTCTTTAATACACATAGGAATTTATTTTCAGTGTATAATATAAAAGGTTGATCAAATTTTTTTTCTCAAATCGTTTAACCATTGTCTCAATAATATTTAAGAAATCCTATTTTTCTTATTATTTTGTGATGGTTTCTTTATCATATGCTAAATTATCATATTGAAGTCTTATACTTTCTGTTCTCTAATTACACATCCACTTTTTTGGTCAGTAACCTATTAGCTTTCGGGGCAAAGGGGAAGTGACAATATAGCTGGTAGGGCATTTGCCTTGCATGCAGCTAACCTGGGTTCAGTTTTCAAATAGTTTCCAGTCAAAATTCTAGCAGTTATGAAGAAAATGGAAAATCAGTTATAAAAATTTTAGAAAAATGCAAGGACAGAATGACAAAAAAATTCTGAATAGGAAATTAATTTTGATTAATAAGTCAAATTTGGGATTCATTACACTGTTATTTTAAGTAGAGTCAGAGTAATCAGAACAGTGCAAATGTAGACAAACAAAAAATGTTCTAACCATTAGTATACCCAGCAGAAAAGAAAAGAAAACTGTGAACACTGAAGCAGAGAAATCTTCATGGACACAAAAGGATAGGCAATCAGAGAATACTCATCCCAGAATCGCACTTCATTGAATTACAAAGTATTATTGTGGGGTTTCTGAAGAAATAGAACAAATAGGAAATATAAATATGGTTTGGAGACTGAAACATCCCAAGCTGACAAGCTGAAGATGCAAGAGAGGTGACCCAAAAGTTCTGGTCTGAGTCTGAGTGCCAAGAATCAGGTGAATTGAGGGAGTAAATTCCAGTTCAAGGCTGAATTTTGAGGCAGGCGAGAAACTGATAACTCAGTTCAAAGACAAGCAGAGAAAGAGCAAATGGTCTCTTTACCATTTGTGTCTGTTCAACTCCTCAACAGACTAGGCGAGTCCCATCATATGGGAAGATACAATCTGTTTTTTACTCGCTATGTAATCAAATGTTAGTCTCCTCTGAAGCACCCTACATGCACCTGCAGAATCATTTTAATCAGACAACTTGGTGCATAAAATGAACCATTGCTGGAGGCTTTTGCTTCACCTTGAAAGATTTAGATTCTTTGGGTCTGCAATGGGATCAAGGAACTATGTTTTTAGTGAGTTTAGTAAGTGATAAGGATATGCAGGTGTACTTAACTCTGGTTCTGAAGATGCTTTAGGGTGACGAGACATCAATATTGTGGGGAAGGTTAAGGGAACAGTGAGAAGCTTGTGAGCTCTTACTGACTAAAGTATTCCCGTGATGGAGAGCAGGGAAGAAGGGATGAGAAATGCAGGAAGGGACATCAGATACCTGTTAATTGTGCTACTTTCTGTATTTCTTAATGATGTTTTAATATCGTGGAACCCTGTTAATCCTCAAGAGCTGCCCCCCTTCCAGAGCTAGTGAATTCTTAGAAACAGTCAACAACTTGTTAATGAACACACCTCTCATTAGCAAACCAACCGAGATGCAGTGCAGCGCACTGCAAAGAGAAGTCCCCAATCTTCTCTGACCTAAATCCCACCATGTTCATGCCCCCCGCCCCAGTCCTAAGTCAACCCCCAGCAAGGCAGCCAGGAATCTGTGGAAATCATTCACTAGCGAATCCGGAAACCACCTACTTGCCCTGCCCACTCCTTTCTGAGAAAACCAGAAGAAAGGTTTTCAGTCTGTTTCCCCTTCCTCCTTGTGCCTTCTGCCCACTCTTAATCTTTTTTGGCATGACCCTAGGTGACCCTACATATCTGTGAGTAAAACTCCCTTTGTAAGTCATTTCCATGTGGGTGTCTTTTCAGGCTTGATGCAAGCATGAGAGTACACTAGAACTCATAAGGACAGTGAGAAAACGCTCTGAACTCTTTGAAGGTGGTGAAGGTGCACTAACTTTGTGCACTCCGGAATCAGAGCCGGTCTAATTACTCACATTATTGTAACCCTGTCACCTAAACAACAACTAAAATTCAATACAGGTAACATAAAAAGAAGGTCCTATGTAAGAAGAGGGAGGAGCCTCTTCCATTGTTAACTCATTTGGTTGATTTGTGTGGGTGAAGAATCTTAGCAAAAGGACAGCCAGGTTCAGGGTTAGCTCTAGAGCTTTTGCATCCGTCCGTGGCTCTGATTGTCAATGTGCACTGTGCTATTGGATCCTGCTGCACACCTTCCCCATCAGACCTCTTGTTAGCTTTGTGAATCTTATAATAATACAAGCCCTAAATCTGAGGAAGTACCTGAGAGAAGCAGTGCACTAAAAAAAGCAGTAAATTTTCTAAGAAGTGCAGGAGGCTGTGACTGCACTGAATGGCTAGAGACAGATGCTTCCTTAACCAGAACTAAAGATAGCACGAGAACGCACTCTTGGAGCCAGTCTCATTAGGCGACCAATTTAGGAAAAAAATAAAATGTAATCTTGGGCTTTTGTGACAATGAGTGAAATAGGCTTGGAGCTGTTGCTTCAGAAACCATTGTTTGCCAAAGTCTAAAGAGGGAGGTAAGGGACTGTTCAATGTAGGGGAAAATACTTACTGTGTTCTAGATGGTAGATTTTTTTCAGGATCACAAAGATAATGAATTGTCTCTCTTTTTCCCTCAGTTTCATTATTTTTTAAATCACTTTGAGTTGATATTAAGTGAATATGGTTTGGGTCTATATTTTGTTTTTATAGCCTAATTATTTTGAAAAACTATTGCATTTGTCCTCTCTAGTATGTTTGGCTTTCTTCTATGAGGCATTGATGCTTGAATGAGAAACATTTCCTTGAAGGTAAAGAGCTCAAATATCCAGTGTTTAGAAGTGAGCAATGTGTGGATTGGGTGCAGTTAGTGGGTTTTATTTATTTTTATTTTTATTTTTTTTGCTTTTTGGGTCACACCTGGCGATGCCCAGGGCTTACTCCTGGCTCTGCACTCAGGAACTACTCCTGGTGGTGCTTGGGGGACCATAAGAAATGCTGGGAATTGAACCCTGGTTGGCTGCGTGCAAGGCAAATGCCCTACCCGCTGTGCTATTGCTCCAGCCCCAGCAGTTAGTGGGCTTTAGATGGCAGCTATAGACAGTTATTTGAAAGTCATCCTAAGCTTCAAGATGGATTGGCATTCATTTTTAAGAAGGTATAAAAGATATCCAAGATTTTTTATTGCAATTAATATATGTAACTTACATTCCATATCTTTGTTTCTGGAAGGCACACATACATCATTAGATAAACTATTACTCATTGGGGTTGTCATTCAAGCCTCTTAGGTTTTAGCCCTCCCTCCTGAGTCCTACTCTCTACCACTGACTTGCTGCCTCCCAAGCCCAGTTCTTCATCTTAATGTCCCTGAAGCCTGACTGTATTTTTGTAATTGTAATTCTCTAACTGGAGAGAAACTCTGAGGGAACTAATGATTCATCACCAAAGACACTCTTGGGGCAAGAGATAGGGCTGGGGTCTTACTTACTAGAAGGTCTTAGGGCAAGACAAGCTCAGAGCACCATAGTCTTAGCCCTAGGATTAAAGGACCACCAGTAACACTTTCTAGACAAGAACCCAAGGGCTTAGTGAGAAGGATGAATGAGCCATAGATTTTAAGACAGAAGAAACACTATTCTGAATTTTATAGAAATAGGAAGGGAAATATGGGAAGTGGCCAGAGACAGGGTGATCCCACTCCTAAATTGCTGGGCAAGGAGAACACTGAAGCTGCAGTCCTCTGAGGTGGCCAATAGCAAATGTTCTTCAGATAAATCCCACAGAACTAAGTATTAAGTATGGGATAGTGCTATAGCACAGCGGGTAGGGCATTTGCCTTGCACACAGCCAACCCGGGTTTGATCCCTCTGCCCCTCTCAGACAGCCCAACAAGCTACCAAGAATATCTCACCCGCCCGCATGGCAGAACCAGGCAAGCTACCCGTGGCGTATTCTATATGCCAAAAACAGTAATAGTAAGTCTCACAATGAAGACGTTACTGGTGCCCGCTCGAGCAAATCGATGAGCAACGGGATGACAGTGATACAGTGATACAGTGCAGGGTCCCATTTCCCTAAAGACAATCCACAGAACACTCATGTGAGAAGTAGGTCCCTAATGAAAAATTGTTCTGTAGTCAAATACACTTGGGGGGAACATAAGCAAATTAATTCCAATAGATTTTTTATTTTGCAGGGAGAGTAGAGTTGAGTTTTGAGGGCACACCCTTCAGAAGATATTCCTGTTCTGAAGTCAGGAATGACTCCTGGCAGTGCTCAGATGATATATGGTGCCAATTCATGCATCAAACCAGAGTTGGTTGCATGCAAGACAAGCATAAACCCTGTACTATGTCTTCAACCCTCAGTAAGTTTCTACCTTTTAAAAAATTTTGGTTTTGGGCCACACCCAGTGGTGCTCAGGGCTTACTCCTGGCTCTCTGCTCAGGGGTCAGTCCTGTGGGGTTTGGAGGATGACATGGGGTGCCTGAGACCAAATCTGGGTTGGCTGCATGCAAGGCAAGCTCCTTACCTGCTGTACTATCTCTCCAGTCCCTCAATAAAATTTTTAATTGCAAGAATTCACAGCTCTTTTTTTCTAGCTAATGATACAGGATTGGAAAAGGGGTGCAATACAGTGATTCCCAGGTACCTCAATTTTGTAGTCACATAACAATCTCCCTCTCTCTCTCTCTCTCTCTCTCTCTCTCTCTCTCTCTCTCTCTCTCAAGGATGGCCCCAGTAGGAGCACAACAAATTAGATGGGGAAGTTTTGTAGCAGTTCACTAAATTCAATGAATGAAAACAATAACACAGCAGGTTTACTAGTACCAACCAGCTCAGTAAATCCTCAGACAATTACTTAGGTAATTCTGTGAGATATAACACATTTTTCTTTACTGTATCACTGTATCACTGTCATCCTGTTGCTCATCGATTTGCTCAAGCAGGCACCAGTAACGTCTTCATTGTGAGACTTACTATTACTGTTTTTGGCATATCGAATATGCCACGGGTAGCTTGCCAGGTTCTGCCATGCGGACGAGATACTCTTGGTAGCTTGTTGGGCTGTCTGAGAGGGGCAGAGGGATCAAACCCGGGTTGGCTGTGTGCAAGACAAACGCCCTACCTACTGTAATTCCATTTGTCATTTTTGTTGCAACAAGCAATATAAAATAAATATTATATTTTTGTGCCTGCTAAGGGGGCAGGCTGAAGGGGTAGGTGGAAAGCAGGATATTGGTGGAGGAGAGGCCACACAGGTGGCAAGATTGGTGGAACCTCGAATACCCAAAACAACTGTATTATGAACAGCTTTGTAAATAATAATGTTTAAATGAAGTTTCAAACAGAAGAAAAGGCTGTATGTAACATTAGAAGTATGTGCAACAAATTATCCCCTAACTAGATTTTGAGTGAAACACTCTGTCTCCATCATTACCAAATGCAAGTATGGTGGAGTGACCAGTACAGAATTGTGGGATGCCTGGAGTGGGGTACAGCAGACAAGATTTAGTCCCTTACAAGCGGACAAAAGGCTGGAAGCAAGGACTCTCTAAGGTTAGAGGGGCCGAAATTAGGTGCCCATGTGCTGAGTGCTTGCACACCTGCCTAATCACACTCAACCACACACAAATTGGGGTGTTTGATGAATAGAAGTCTCTCCTGACAGGTCTGTTAAGAGATTCTGGAAAGGCCCGGGAAAGAACACAGAAATCTAGTGCACTGGTTTTCATTTTGCGGGCTTCCAAGTCTCTATTGTCTTTGAGTCAGCCATGCAAACTTGCCAGGGTCCTTTCCTAAGAAGGCAGGGAAACCCTTTTAACTTGAGAGAGTTGGGGTACTGTCCCTGCCCTTCTACTTTATTATTATTTGGTTCAGGGCTACACCTGGCAATGTTCAGGACTTATTCCTGTGTTCAGATTTTACTCCTTGGCAGTGCTCAAGGGACCATCTGTGATGCCGGGGATTGAACCGAGGCCAGTGGCATGCAAGGCAAATGCTGTACTTACTGTAGTATTCTCTCCAGCTCCCCAAACTTTTTTTTTCCATTAGAGGAGGCACACAACTGTTTTATAGTTTGGAACATTGACCAACCTTTGACTCCAGGTGCTGCTTTTTATGGCTTGGTCAGTTGGGGTCTTGCTTCTGTGAGCTAAAGGATTTCATGTTTTCTCCCTGTATGTAGTTTGGTCCTTTGACCTTAAAGATCTTTCACTTGGCATGTAGCCTATGCGTGATGTTGGTTATGTCTGGGCCATCTGTACTTTCTTCCTGCCCATACTTCCAGGCTGCCCCAGGCTCCTCCTTGCATGCTTCAAAGTTCCCTGTCATTGCATGCTTTCTCCCTCCTGTCCTCGCTGCACCTGGCCTGGCCACCTCACCACCTCCAGGAATCAGCCTTGCTTCCACATAGCTGGGTGTTCCGAATGCAGAATCAGTAACTCAGCTTGTTTCTCATCTTAACTTTCTCTCTCCTCATTGCTCAACTTGTATTCTTCCTTGTGGATGCATGGAGTTTAATGCTTCCTGCATTTTATTTTAAGGGTGTGGTATCCTGGACTATGGCAGTTGGCTTTATATAAAATAATTATCTATTTGTTTTATTTGTGTGTGTGTGGGGTGTCACACCAGGCAATGCTCAGGGATCACACCTGGCAATGCATGAGAGACCATATGGGAGGCTGAGGATCAAACTCAGGTCCAAGGCAAGTGCCCTACCCACTGTGCTATCTCTCCAACCCCTAAATTAATAATTCTTATCCATCTAATAAAAGTGTTCTTGGTCTAACTAACTCCATGAGATTGCTTCTCATTGAAAGATTCTAAGACACCTTAATCAAGGTAGAATTCACACACAACAAAATTCACTTCAGTAGGTTCTAATGTATTTATTCATAGATCTGTATAAGCTCTACCAGAGCCAACCGTGTAACAAATCCTCATCTCAAAAAGGGGATGAAACTTTCTGTCTTCAGATTCCATGTCCTTCTCCTTTACCTCCTTGTCTCTTGTCAGCTATCTCCAGTTCTCCTTCTCTGCAGATCTGTTTCTTCTAGGAATGGAATCACACAATAGTCAGCCTTTAATGCAACTGGTTTAGTTCATGTAACTTAATGCTTTTAAAATTCATTAGAATTATAACATGTAACAGAAGCTCATTTATTTTTTATTATTTTTAAATTTATTTTTGGGACCAGCAATGCTCAGGGACACCTTCTGACTCTGTGCTCAGGGCTCAGTCCTGGCAATGACCCTGTGAAGTACTGGGGATGGAGTCAGGGATGGCTGTATACAAGGCAAACATCTTACCCACTGCACTATCTCTTTGACCCAGAACTTCATTTATTTCTTTTTCTTCTTTTTTCCATTTTTTCCCTCTTTGGGCCACCTCTTTGGTGATGCTCAGGGGTTACTCCTGGCTCTTCACTCAGGAATTACTCCTGGCGGTGCTTGGGGGCTCATATGGGATGCTGAGAATCGAACCCAGGCTGTCTGCATGCAAAGCAAATGTATTACTGCTGTACTATGGCTCCAGCCCCAGAACTTCATTTTTTTATGGCAGATACATGGATAGGGCATATTTGTTTATTCTCTCCATAATGGATAGATATTCAGGCTATTTCCACCTCTCTGCTCTTAAGTTTGTATTGATTCTTAGGAAGGTGAGGCTAAAATGAGTCTTTGTGACTAGGACTCTGAGCCCTTTCATTCAGCAAGGAGAAGACTCAGGCTCAGGGAAGTGATTCTAACATATATTCATACTGCAATTTCATGACAGTATAAGCAGAAACCCAGTGTCTGCTTCCAGATCTGCCTATTTGTCTTTTTCTTGTGGGAACAAATCTGCATTTTTGTGTGTTTTAGTGGGAACAAACCTGTTAGAGCAATTGAAAAAAATTGTAGAGCTTCCCAAAGAAGCTTTTGGTTTTATAAACATTTTGGGTTTCCCCATGTTCTTCTAACAGTCAGCAGAAATGGCTTTAAGCAGTACAGAGAGCTGGCTCAGAGTCGAGTATTCACCTTGTATTCATAAGACCCTGAGTTCTAGACCAGGCCTTATCTCCTATTTTCCTGCCAAAAAGAAGCAATCTAAAAATTAAGTGGTCCTTAGCAGTCAGAATTTATAGGCATGCCTTCTTGACATTGTAATTTGCCATATCAACATTGCACATCACTAAAAGTCCTGTGAGAAGTAGAATTAGTGTTGCTAGAGAAAGACATATTAATATGTAAGCTTTCTTCATTTTTTTTTTTTGCATTTACTTTAAGAGACATGGGAATGGCTTTATATAAATAGACAGCGTCCACCATAGTCAGAACTGCTCACACTTGGTTCTGCAGTGCCCGTGTTGGTTCCTCCCACTGGTGCCTCCACGGGCTCCTTCTCTGCTTCCTCGTCTGACCCTCATGCCCTCTCCTGACCCTTCACATTCCCTCGCCAACCCCCCAGGACAGCTCAAGATTTCAGCAGTAGAAGAGCTCCTTTACTCTCACAAAGGGCCAGGGAATCCGGCTCTAACAGTAATAGAGTTTCAACAAGGAAGGAACAATTAATTAAAGATGAGAAACAAGCTGCTTCTTGAGGGGAAATTGCACTGGTAATTTTCCTCTTTACTCTGCTAGCTGTGAGAGAGCTAGAACAGTGAGGCACAGAAGTGACCCAGATCAGACCACGACCTAAGGACACCCGGGCAGGAAGCCCCCCATTATTTGTGTCGCTGTGAAATCCTGCAGCTTCAGGAACAAGGGCCATTCACACAATGGGCCCAAAATGACTAGAAAGAAATTCAATAATGCCAGTAGTTATTTTTACATGAAGACAAGACAGTGAAAATAGAATCAGACTGAAAAGAATTTTTTTTTAATTTGACTTTTTTTTAAAAATTGAATCACTGTGAGATAGACCCTTACAAAGCTGTTCATGATTAGGTTTCAGTCACCAGTGTACATTTCCCAGCACCAGTGTCCCCAGGTTCCCTCCCATTCCCCCTTCCCCCACCCCCAGCCTGCCTTTGTGGCAGGTGCTTTTCTTGTCTCTCTCTCCCCCTGCCCCCTGCCTCTCTCTGGGCATTGTGGTTTGCAATATTGATACTGAAAGGTTATCAAGAATATCCCTTTACCTACCCAGTTCTTGTCCAGCCTGATCATTCCCAGCTCTTATTGTCACGCTGGTCTCTTCTCTATTTTACCTACCCTCCATCCCACACACACTTGTGGTTGATTCCAACCATTGACTAGTTCTCCTAGCTCCTGTTTTCCCTGACCATGGATATTAGTCTTCTACTATACATATTTTTATATACCACAAATGAATGCAGTCATTCTATATCTCCTCCTGACTCATTTCACTCAGTGGAACCAGACTTTTAAAAGGGCCAGAAAAGTTTAGAAGTTCTACCTGGGGAAAGGCGGTGGGGTCGGTGGGTGTGGAGGGGCACATCTGAAGGTGAGTAGAGAATTTGCAATCGATGAACAGGGGCTGGGAGTGTTTTCGATCTTGCGGTGCTCCCTTTGTTGTCCTTGACACTTCCCCCTTACTGTTTTTGTGTTGTCTTCAGGCCACACCTAGTGGTAGAAAGGGCTTACTTCTGGCTCTCTACACAGGGATCACTTGGAGGGACCATATGTGGTGCCAAGGACTGAGCCAGGATCATCCACAGGAAAAACAAGCATCCTCGCCACAGTACTACACCTTCAGCCCCAGCATTTCCACCTTCTTTCCCCATAGAGATACACCAAAAAAGACAAACACTTGCTCCTTCCTTTCAACCAGCTTATACAATCTTCCACCAGCTTTTTCTTCTATGCTTTTATTTCAAAGGGGTTTTATAGAGGCCCGAGAAATAGTACAGCAGGTGGGGCACTTTCTTTGCACATGGCTGACCTGGATTTGGTTCCCAATACCACATGTGGTCTCCTGAGCACCACTAAGAGTGATCATCCCTGAGGTTAGCTGGATGTGGCCCCCCCCCCAGCCCCCTAAACAGGAACAAAAAACCCCAAAGAGTTTGTATAGCATTCAAAGCAATTTTCAAAGAACTGTTATGGAATGTTTATAGTAGAATCCCCACCAATTAGAATAATGTGGTCATCTCTGCTATAATTCACCCTTCGGATAGAGAGGCTGTTTGGATAATGCTAGCAAAAGAATCATATAAGAGAAATCCATGCTCTGGTACCGTTCCCTCCCTCAGTTTGCTCAGGCTGTCAGCATTTGCATTGCCATGGCAATTTAGGGACCAGGAGCTGCACAAATCAATCATCTCTACTCTTATTTCTCCAGCGTTGTTTTTTTTTTTATTCTCTCATTGTGCAAAGCAGGAGTTGAATAAAAGTCATGGTAGGGTTCACAAACTTGGGGGCAGAGGTTATTTTTTCTTATTTGCTTCCAATTCACTGGATGTTTCCTTTCTCTAACCAAATACATTAGGAGAGAATGGCTTGAAGGAACTTTATCTTGTGAAGGAACTTTATCCTGTGAAGTTTCAGAAATCTTAACTTTGAGTCAGGTCTTACTCCTAGATGAAGGAGGAAGAAGCAAGGAGAATCTACAGAATGGACACTAATCCCTTTTGGCCCAAGGGGTCTTAAGAGTGTAAATTTACAGAAATGTTCTTGGCATGGTCTATTCATGGTGGTGGGGGTATATTTTTTGGTCTTTTTTTTTCTGGTTTTGGAAGCCCATACCCACAAGTAAGCCAGGGCTTACTCCTGGCTATGTGCTGAGGGATCACTTCTGGCAGGGCTTTCGGGCTCAGATGCAGTGCCAGGTGCCAGTGCCAGAAGATGGTGGCTCTCTTTCAAGACAAACCCCTTATAATCGCTCTTTCTGGCATCCTTCCTTCTTTTTCTTTGATTTAAAACTTCACAGAAAGAATGCCCCAACTTTTGACTGATGACTATTCTTGTCTGGAAGAGTGAAAATGGGACTACCACCCTTCTTCCCCATGTCAACTCTGTTTGTGGGCTCAGGGATTTACTCGTCTCAGCTCTCCCCCTCCCCATGGCTGCCACAGGCAAGCAGGAGACATTCACCTCTGCAGAGAGAGCTGAGCGGGGGAGGCTTTGTTGGGGGTGCAGCTGTCACATCCTATTAGTGCATGGGTGGGTCTCTCCGGTTACAGGAGGCATGTCATTTATAGACAGAAATTGAATAATTAGTCTTGATAGAATTTTGACGCTTTCTTGGCAGAGCAATTTGTTCATCAAGTGAAAAACCTTGGGAAGCCGGTCACGTGAAATTTGGAACTCCAGAGTTCAAGACTACAGGCAGCTTTCGTTGGTATCACTCAGAGCTTAGGCACCAATTTCATGAGAGAAAACACACTGGCTACTCCAGGAAAATCCCCCTTTGACTTTTCGGGCCACACACACATCTAGGTTTGAATAAATGGGAGAGAGGATAAGTGACATCAAATAGTTTTTTGCCCACGTGGTTTGTGAATGTGACTGGATGTGTTGACTTTACTTCCTTTCTATTAATTTTCTCTAAATTGTGCATGTGTGTTTATGCATGCCTTCCGTGCTTGCAGTTTAACTCTCATATGGAGAAGTGCACCAGATGCAGAATACATAGCCAGGTAACAACTGCCAAGTGAACATCTGAAAATCCACCATCCATCCAGACCTCTGAACTTTCTGTTTTGATTTGCTTTTCATTTTTGGGTCACACCCAGCGATGATGCTCAAGGCTTACTCCTAGCTCATGACTCACGGGTCATTGCTGGCAGGGTTAGAGGGACCATATGTTGTGCGGGATAAATCCCCATTCAGCAGCATGCAAGGCAAATGCCTTACCTGCTGTACTATTGCTTCGGCTCTTCTGAACTTTCTTTTTATAAGAGAACTCAAAGAAGGTGCATTGTGTGTGTGTGTGTGTGTATGTGTGTGTGTGTGTGTGTGTGTGTGTGAGAGAGAGAGAGAGAGAGAGAGAGAGACTTCTTTTATCCCACACTAGGTGAGATTTCTTTCAGACAATGTCTTTCATTGGCTAGAGCAGCTTTTCTGTTTCATCATTGTTATAAAATTTTACTGTGTGACTCAACTTACTCAAAACTGAAAGTCTTGATGATTATTTTCAGTTGGGAGGTGGGGGGGGTGTCACACCTGATGGTGCTCAGGATTTACTTCAGGCTCTGTGTGCAAGGATCACTCCTGGGGGTGCTCAGGATACCAAATATGGTGCTGGTGATTGAAGCAGAAGTGGCTGCATGCAAGGCAAGCACCAAATCCTGTACTAGCTCTCTGCCCCAGTTTTTTTTTTTATATATATATTTTACTATTTCTGGAGACTGCTATGAACATTCTTGCATTTGTCTGCATATCTACCTTAATCCCCAACGCTGGGATTCATCTTGGAAAATTTTGATTCTCTGACCACAATAATGGTCAAGAAACAGAATATGCCTATATCTAATCTTATGCAAAACTATTTGCCAAAAGAATTGCAACAATGAACCACTCAGTTAAATAGCCATGTTCAGCCCCTGATGCATTTTGCTGCTAGGCAAGGACAACGTTAGACTCTCCCCCACCATGTGACCTCTGACAATGTCTCTTACCATGTGTTTGGAAGCTCCTGCTAGGTAGCAAGATTCAGCTTTGTTGGTTTTTGACTACAGATTTTGGAATGGTTCCAAAAGAACTTATTGGATTGACTTGATTATAGTAACAAACCAGAAAATGAAATGGCATGATTTGATGTTTTAACCAGGAAAGGATTTTTTAGTGTTTCTTTTTATTTTACAAAAAAATAAGAATTATTACCATAAAATTTATATTTTTTCTAAAAGATTTTTTTCCAAAAATCCTGCTTTGAAGGGCAACAGACCCAAGTAAGAAATAACACACATTTATAGCAACTTGGTATTCTCTAACACAGTATGGATTACTCTACTGGGCCCTTGCATTTTAATTTTATTTATTCACTCACTTTTTAAAATTTTATTTATTCATTTTAATTTATTTATTCACTCACTCATCTGGTGAGCTTCCAAGCAGTGCTCAAGAGTTCTGGGGGCCCCACACACAGTTCTCGGCCAACAGTGATGTCGGTGGGCCCCATGGGTGACTTATGTGAAGTGGGGAAGAGAAAAATGGTCACTTTCTCCCCATCCGCCTCTGCCATCCAGGACCCAGGATTACTGGGTTCTTGTCTCCCCTTGTAGGAAGGAATTTCAGGAGTAGATGAGCAGTGAAATTATACAATTTTTATCTGGAGGTTTTGAAGGGAAGGAGGGAGAGAAAGTTGGAAAGTTGAGAGTAACATTTCAAGAGAGAACCCGGGCTTCTCCAAGGGTGAAGAGAGACCTTACACACACCCCAGCATTCAATATGAAAGCATGGAAGTACACATCTCGAGGGGAAATGTGGGTATCACATGTGCCCAGGCACCGAATGTGCTTGGCCACATGGATGCAGGCAGCACATGGATTCAGGTAGCATATGCTCACTCTTCCTTTGTTCAAGGTGGTCTTCATAGGGTTTCTCCAACCTGCCCCCTGCCCTGGTGTGGGGCTTCTACCTAGGTAAAAGTCCGTTGCTAGGGAGGTTACCAAGGGGGTTCAGAGTGGTGACGGTCTTCTTTGAAATTCCTTTTCTGGCCTTTTGTTTCTATAGGAGCTTCTGTTGGAGGGGATTAGTCCAGCCTCCTCAGGGTCTGTAACAGGCTGGCACCAGTTCTCCATGAGGTCAGGGCTATTACTTCTCAGGAAATTGACTGCCATTGCCTTGGGAGGGGTCTTCCCTATCTGCTTGCCTGCCTGCCTTCATCAGTAAGACTTGGTCTCAGTTCAAGAGACCAAGGATATGATGCTCCTGTATACCTAAGTCTCCAGAAGGGATACTCAGGCCCCCCAGCCATGCTGGGGGCCACTAGGGGGACCATGTGGTTCTTGGAATCAAAACGGAGTTAGGCACATACTAGGCACGTACCTAACCCTTGTAGGATCTCCCAATCCTCACTTTTAGACTTTTATGTACATTTTATCAGAGCAAAGGGGGTTGTGATAAAGGTGGTAGAATTCGGATTATCTGGCTCTTGCAAGAGTTGTCACTGGTGTGGCGAAATGACAGCAGGGACCTGGTCTCTCTGGGCCACTTGCCTAATAAAACTCCCAGATGTTCATATTGGCCCAGATAGATTTACTCAGCTCTGGGCAGCAATCAAGAGATTCACCCTTGCCCGCAGACATGCCTCCAAACCAACAGCCACTTGACAATTGCACGCTGACAACCCCCCGCCTCCCCCCCAAAAAAAAATTAACTAAGAACCACTTCTGAGTATTCACGGTTCTATATATGTATAGAACATCGACTTTTTTTTTATTTTTGCCTTTGCAGCATTTGTGTGAGAAAGAGTTAGGAGAGCTGCTCTGACAGCTGGCATGCTGCCCGTGGTTTCTCAGTAATAGCAGCATTTCCTGTGTGCACGTGAGCACAGGGACATGTGCCTGTGTGTGCCAGTCTTCCAGCTGGCATCTTAATTTGAGACTTTATCCCAGCCAGCATGGGGAAGAAATTTGAAAGGTGGCTGGGTAAAGAAAGAGGAGAAGAGGGTTTTTTTAGTGGTGTGCATTGATTTTCAGCAAAGCTGCTCATTGCCCCTGAACCTCCGAGCTGGGTAGACAGCAGCAGGAGCTAGACTTGTGCTGGGAAGCTGGGAAGAGACGAGGGGGTTAAAAACTTCCTCATGTCTGCACCAACCACACCATGGTCATTAATTGAACACCCGTCTTCTCAAAGGAAATAGAATTTCCTGAAATAGCTTGCCAAGCTAAGGAATGGCTTTCCAATATTTAGATTTAGCAAACTCCATTTGGGTTCTGGTGTGAGAAGTACAATCAAATACTGGTGCCAGCGAGCAGCTCTGGGAGAGCGGGTGCAGGGGCAGGTCATGCAGCAAACTCTCATCCCTCTCCCCTGGCCTGGCTGGTCTTAGGCAGTACTTCACTTTCATGGCTGATATCGCTTTATAGGGTTGCTATGGAGATAAAGAAATTAAAGCAGGGCCTGCCCCCCGCTTTGGCTTAGTTGAGGTAAATTATAATATATAATGGTGTGATGACAAAAGATGCAGTGACCAGAATACAAAGACTATCTACAGAATGGGAAAGGATATTTACACAATACCCATCAGATAAGGGGTTGATATCAATGGTATATAAAGCACTGGTTGAACTCTACAAGAAGAAAACATCCAACCCCATCAAAAAATGGGGCGAAGAAATGAACAGAAACTTTCCCAAGGAAGAGATACGAATGGCCAAAAAGCACATGAAAAAGTGCTCTACATCACTAATCATCAGGGAGATGCAGATCAAAACAACCATGAGATACCACCTCACACCACAGAGACTAGCACACATCCAAAAGAACAAAAGCAACCACTGTTGGAGAGGATGTGGGGAGAAAGGGACCCTTTTACACTGCTGGTGGGAATGCTGACTAGTTCAGCCCTTTTGGAAAACAATATGGATGATTCTCAAAAAACTAGAGGTTGAACTCCCATTTGACCCAGCAATACCACTGCTGGGAATATATCCCAGAGAAGCAAAAAAGTATAGTCGAAACTACATCTGCACTTATATGTTCATCACAGCACTGTTTACAATAGCCAGAATCTGGAAAAAACCCGAGTGCCCTAGAACAGATGACTGGTTGAAGAAACTTTGGCACATCTATACAATGGAATACTATGCAGCTGTTAGAAAAAATGAGGTCATGAAGTTTGCATATAAGTGGATCAACATGGAAAGTATCATGCTAAGTGAAATGAGTCAGAAAGAGAGAGACAGACATAGAAAGATTGCATTCATCTGTGGAATATAGAATAATAGACTAACACCCAAGAATAGTAGAAATAAGTACCAGGAGATTGTCTCTATGGCTTGGAGGCTGGTCTCTCATTCTGGGCAACTCAGGGAAGGAAACACCAAGTAAAATGTGGTCAGAGGTCATGTGGGGGAAGGGTGATGCGGGCCGAATATAGACTAGAGACTGAACACAATGGCCACTCAACACCTTTATTGTAAACCACAACACCTAATCAGAGAGAAGAACAAAAGGGAATACCCTGCCATAGTGGCAGTGTGGGGTGGGGGGAGACAGGACTGGGGAGTGTGGGAGGGATGCTGGGTTTACTGGTGGTAGAGAATGGGCATTGGTGAAGGGATGGGTTCTCGAACTTTGTATGGGGGAAACATGAGCACAATAATGTATAATTCATTTCAATTCTTAATGTAATTTTATTAGATCAATAAAGTTCAGATGACAAAAAAAATGGTGTGATGACCAGGATATTGTGGCACTCCAGAGGAACTGGGTGTTGTCTGCTTCTCAGGGTGACTATGCCATGTCCTGGAACCACGTTCCTGTGAATAAATTGAAGTCTCGTGTCTCCTAAACACAGTATGGGTTTCTGGTATCTTATCAAGACACCCTCAAATGCTCAGCGACTCCTGAGATGATTACTCCTGTGGTGGAGAACCCTTGGAATGTAGTCAACACCCCTGCCCACATGTTGAGTAAGTTCGTGATTTATTATCCCTCAGCAAAGGACCTGAGCCATCTTCCTGGGAATGAGGCAATGTTCTCTTCACCCCCCACAAATCGAATCTCGTTAAGTTCTCAGATTCACATCTTCCCTTTAGCTTTACTGTGGTTTGTTACTCATTTATTAGCATCAAAGTATGTGTTGGTGGGTTACATACGTGAGGACCTGCATTGGTCCAATACTGTCAGACATAGTCCTCTAGCATTTCCACAACCCCAAAAGTATGAATATCAACTTTTGTCCAAACCCAGTGACCAGAACTGAGATCAGAGTAAACTTTGCTTTCCTGTGAGGGACACTAACAAACCTCTGACTCGCAGACAAATAAAATAATAATCAGTGATAAGAGGCATCATACAATCAAGAAAGCCAGCAAGGGGAGAGAGGGAGAAAGAGGTGGGGGATTACAGGAAAGGGTGTAAAAGAAAGAAAAGGGAATGGGTTCTAATTCTGACTAGATGACTGCCAAGGGCTTTTCAGAAAATAAGCTGGTGCTCAGTCCTTTATAATCACTGTATCACTGTATCACTGTCATCCTGTTGTTCATTGATTCACTTGAGCGGGTGCCAGTCACGTCTCCATTTGTCCCAGCCCTGAGATTTTAGCACTCTCCTTACTCATCTTTCCCAATGATTGGAGACTTCTTTCAGGTTCAGGGCAATGAAACCTGTTATTGTTACTGTTTTTAGCATATCTAACACACCACAGGGAGCTTTTTAGGCTCTGCTATGTAGGCAGGATACTCTCAGTAGCTTGCCGGGCTCTCTGAGGGGCATATATATTTATTTCCCTCTATGATGATGTCTCGCAATAAAGGCAGGAAACTATGAGAAGTGAATGAGGCAGGGAGAACCCTCCATTCATAGCAGACCTCTATGACAAAGTTATTGAAGTGGAAATAAACTTGGGCAAGAGGGGAAGGTGGCTGGAAAAGTGGGGAGCAGATGTGGGACCTCAGAGCCCTGGAAAGGGGGGCCACCTGGAGCCAGAGCAATAGAACAGGAGGTAATGTACTTGCCTTGCATGTGACTGCTGGTTCAAATGCCAGCTCAAATCCCTGGCAACACATCTGGTCCTCTGAGCACTGCCAGAGGTCACTCCTGAGCACAGAGGCAGGAATAACTCCCGAGCACTGGTATCACCTTTGTAGCTGGAGGCCAGAGTGAGGAGGAGGCATCCATCTAGCTCCACACCACCGCCAAGCGTATGCTCTTCTCTCCTTTGTTCTTCTCCTGAAGACCTGGGGTGAAAAAAAGGAGACCCTGAGGTTGCCAAGGGATGTTCATGGCCAGCAGTCAGGTGGGTCTGCAGCCCCAGACTCTGTCTTCAGCTCCAGCAAGATCACAGGTCTTGCTGGAGCAGAAGTGTTCCAAGGCTGCCCCCCTTCTCACCGTTTGCCCCTTAGTCTCTGTCTCTCTTATTTTTTTTTCTTTTTGGGTCATACTCAGCGATGCACAGGGGTTACTCCTGGCTTTGCACTCAGAAATTACTCCTTCCGATACTCAGGGGACCGTATGGGATGCTAGGAATCAAACCCAGGTGGAAAACGCCCTACCCACTGTGCTATTGCTCCAGCCCCAGCCCCTTAGTCTCTCTTGAAGAGAAGAACTCACCCTAACTCCAGGCTGCTCTTTCCCAACCCTCTTGAATCAGTGCGTGGTGTTTTCTGTGTATGCTAATTCTATCATGCTTTCCAGCCCACAGTCAATAGACAACAATTTAATGGGAGAAAGTGTTTTGTATTGGGGACCTACACCTGGTAAAAAATGCATCATGGACATTCTCGATTTCATTTTCTGCTTATTAGTGGAGGAAGATAATTCGGATTGACCTATAAACTCACAGTCACTTGGACGACTTGAACCCAATTTCTCCAGTTCAGATTAATGTCTGGTTGAGAGCTTTCATATGTAGGCACCATGTCCACCAGCATGCTAGCCAGAGTCAGTCACATCTCACTTTTAATATTTTGGTACAAGTACGGACACATGATTCATAATGTACAATAGACTAAGCTACTATGCTTTTTTGTGCCAGTTTTAGGTTTTGGATGGCTCCTTAAGCAGTGACTCAGGGAGACTGGGGCCACTCCTGGTGATACTCTGACAATAGAGCCAGGAGGTTCAATGTGAAATTCTGAGGATGCAATGCTGGAGAGTCCAAGGTCCAGCCCAGTGATGCTCATGGTCACTGGGGCCATACCTGGTAGTGCTAGGATGGCACCAAGGTCCCACACAAGCAAAACATGTGCCTTTGACCCTGCGCTATACTTTTGCTCTAAGCAAGGATGTTTAAATGATATCTGGGGTTGCTTAAACAACCCCAGACTATGACTTCAGGGAGATAGAATAATTTGTCATTTAGCTGAAACTTCCTCATTCTATAGTACCTCTATTGAAGTGATTGCCATGGAGGAGAACAATTATAAAAGACATTTCATCCACCCTTAGATATGGGCAGTGGTGAGACCTAAAAATGTATATATTTAAAATTTTCTGCCCAAGCACCCAATTAATTACATAATCAGCATTTCCAACAATGACACCTTCTGACCTTGTTTCCTTCCTATGACCCCTGCTTCTATCGGTTGGGCCTTCCTATTATGTTTTTCCTTGCCCCACCCCCACCCCCGCCTGTTAATTCAATTTTCCTCTATGGTCACCTTGATATATTCAGAGGGACTACAGGGGGCCCTATGGCTCCAGATTGAGAAGAACTGGTGTGGCCAGATCAGATCCTACAAAGCATGGTGATGCTTGCTGCCTGGCCCTGGCCTGCCTTGCTCAGTTTTCCACATAGACCATTCTTGGATAACTTGAACTTCTGAGAATAGCTTCTAAAGAGAAAAGAATTCCTTCTTCCATAGATATCTTCTTCATTGTTCAGGGCAATTTTCTCTTCTAGGGAAACAGCATCTGTCCATCAGGCCCTAACCAGATTCCTGGAGATACCATTAGCCGACTGTCAGTCACAGCATGAGTATGTTATCATAACCCAAAGATGAGAATGCCTGAACTCCTCTGCTTGATGAAAAATTGCCTCCCCAGCCTCTCTTAGCTGGCATCCTGCCTCCACTCTGAGGCTGGTAAAAACTCAGCTCTTCATTCAAAACATGGCATTGAATTCCAGTACATAAGGAGAAGCAGTTGAAGAGTTGCTTTCATTAGATAATTAATGAAAATTCTGGTTCCACCTTATTCTGGGAATCAGACTAACTTAGCTTAAAGGACCATCAGTAAATAAATCTCTCTGTCCCGGTGTCCATTTCTTACTTGAGAGGATAGACATGAAAAATATCCACCTTCACCTTGTGAGATTGCTTTAAATATTACATGTGATTGTATGTCTGAAGTATAGGTTTTTCATCTGGTGTGCATATGGAAAACATCCTGGGGAGTTTTGAAAATTATAAATGGTTGTCAGAAAGATAGATCAGTGTTTAAGACACTTGCCTTGCACAAAAACTGACTCCTGCTCAATCTTTGGCACCATGTATGATCCCTTGAGCACTGCCAGGAGTGATCCCTTGAGAATAGAACCGGGATAAACCCTGAGCACCACTGGGTGTGGCCCAAAGCCTCCTTCTCATGCCTCCAAAGAAAATACTAACATCTGAGTTCCACCCCCTACAGAAGTTAGTTTCATTGATTAAAAGGTGGGGAAATGGCTCTAAGAGCTGAAGTACTTACTTTGCATGGAGGAACCCAGGGCTTGATTTCTGGCACCCCTGAGCACTGCTGGGTGTCTCTCCCCAAAAGTATTGATCTGGGTTTTGACTTGAGCATTTGAATTTTAAGATGTCTCTAAGCCTAGGTGAGAACCGGAAGCACCTGGTTAATGTCTGATCCATTAAGGGAGCAATCCAGAGAGGTCTGTAAGGATGGTCTTGGGAGTTAGATTAATGGTCAATTCTTTACAAAAAATGTGGAAAATTACTTCTGGTCTACTGGCTTAAAGCCAATGTCCTAGGATGTTCCAAAGGGCTCTTGGGGGATCTTTGCTCCCCCAAAGATTTATGAACCTTTCACTATTCCCATTGGTTAATTGATTAAATGTCCCTGAGCTTCTGCAATGACAATTGACCTTAGAAATAGGACGAATGTCCTATTTGTGCCTATACTGTTTTCTATACTGTGCCCCAAATGTCTCAGGGGCACAGTGAAAGTGGGGACCAGGATTTAGGCATCTTTGAATTTTCAACATATAGTCAGTGCCAAGCACTGAAGAAAACTGTGATTGAAATTCTCTGCTCCAGATTCTCTTGATTAAAAATTGGACCCCCTAGGGGCTGGAGCAATAGCACAGTGGGTAGGGTGTTTGCCTTGCATGTGGCCAACCTGGGTTCAACTACCAGCATCCCATATGATCCCCTGAGCAGTGCCAGGAGTAATTCCTGAGTGCAGAGCTAGGAGTAACCCCTGTGCATCGCCAGGTGTGACCCAAAAAGCAAAAAACCAAAAATGGTCCCCCTAAGCTCCCCATTCCTGGGTGCCTCTGACTGGAGGGGCTGTGTCTGGAGCATGCCCTCTGTTACTTAGTCAGGTCAAGCTCCAATTGCCTGCAAACTATCAGGAGAATTTCAGCCAACTGGGATTCAATCTACTCTGATTATAAGTGGGGTAATAGCCCTGCTTAGGCTATTTGAGCAGGGAATTTTCCACCCAGCTTTAAGCCTTTGAATGCTCAAAGTCATCTTTGGAGAGTTTTTTCACTCCATTAGCTCTATTTCCACAAAGAAATTTCTCCCTACTTTTTCATTCTGTGACTTTCCTTCCTTCCCATGTCTTTGTGGTTGTGATGATGGAGGGGGAAAATATGCTCATTTAGTTTTGGTGCTCTCACACTCCCGGCTGCAGTGCTCACCATCTTTTAGTTGTGGTGCTTGGACACACCAAATTCTGTTCTGGAGATCACGTGCTCTGCTATGCTGCTGGGGTCCAGAGAGCAGAGGTGCCTGGGCTTCACTCTATGTTTGCAGGAGTGGAGGGGGATGTGGCAGCAGGGATCAAACTCATGGTGTTATGCTTATAAGGCAGCATGAGCCATGCTCAAGTCATCTCTAAATCCCTGAGATCCCTGATTTAGAGACCTTCAATTTTGGGAAGCACCTGGTGGTGCTCAGGGGCTATTCCCAGCTTCATGCTTGGAGGACACTTCCAGTGGTTTTGGGGACTATATGCCATCCTGGGGAACAATAAACCTGCCCTTCTTTCATGCAAAGCATGTACTGTCTCTCCAGTTTCTCCTGATTTTGAGACTTTTATTGATGATGGGTGACAAGATGATAAAGCATAATGCAGCCTAAGATTCAACAGAAAGCATCTTTTTAATACAAGAGGCATTAGCACTTTTTGAGGTGTGGACCCCTATTTCCATAACCAGAAACAATCTGGAGAAGCAAATAATGAGAATTTGAAGTGGATGTCACTGAGGAAAAGGAAAAGCACCATTCTTAGCAGGGCAACTTTTCAGATCTTCATCACACTTCAATCACGGGGAAATCTAATATTCTGTATATAAATGGGAAAGTTTCTCATCAAGAGCTTGAGTGATGTGAGCAAACGGAACAATAGAGTCTCATGACAAAGTGTTTGCCTTTTTTATGCAAATATGAGATAAATATTCATGGAGCTATATTTTAGGGAGAGACATTTTAAATGGCAAAACTAATTTAAGTTTTATTTCACATGTGCACCACTACCTTAAATCCCTTTGGGAACAAGGGAGGGGTATAATGATACATTTTTAAATGTGCAAGTGTAGGTGTGCATGTACATATACACCCATTTTCAGAGAGAAGCAGGTTATTGAATCATGCTCATGTTCATCTGAGAAGGGGCTGCATAATTTGGAAAATCACAAAATCATTACTATACAGCAATCATAGAGTGGTCACCCAGGAATTCTTTGGGCTTGTTCAACTTAAGCTTAGGTTGTCCTGGCATAGGCTGGAAGCTGTAGGACCAAAAGTCACCAGCATTTTTCGGTTGGGCTTGCCAGGTCAGACCATTCAGTTCCAGGTTGAACTGCCCGAACCACTTGCAGAAATCTACAGTGTAGACAGTGGAAATGCCATTAGAAAAAAAGATGCTAATGACTATAATGTAATTTGAGATTTTCTTTCTGGATGCTAAGCAAGTTTCAAGTCTTGTTTTCTTCCTACTGTCTTTGACATAATTAAAATTTTTTTTATGGAAAATGTCCAATGTAACATAAATAGATAAGAGTATGGCAAGTCCCTATGCACTTACCTCCCAGCTTCAGTGATATCAACTCTTGACCCATCTCATTTTCAGGCATAACAATCCACCTCCACTCCACACACCTTCTGGATGAATACAAGGAGAATTTCAGATAGAATATTGCTTACAGATTTATTTTTTTAGAACCAACCTTCAAATAATCATTTAGAGTTAAAAATCACTAACTATTGACTGTTTAGCTACATACTTTCGATTGTCCAAATCCCACTGCTGAGAGAAAACAACAAATTGGCTGTTTCATTTCTTTTTCCTGAACTGTGTAGCCCAATACATCACTGCTTATAAACTCTTCTAGACAGAAAGTGGCAATATCCTAAATCAGCTTTGAATTAGGAAATGATCAATTTTAACCCTACCCTTCTGGATGTATTTTCCAGGCTTCAGTCTGTGTCCACTTGAGCATCTCCAGGCCTTAGGTTATCTCATGAGATGCATGCAACATTCCCCATATCTGCAATATGTTCTGTACCTGATGGTTGTGATTTACAGGATAAGAATTTTTTCCCCACTGGTTTAAAATAAGAATACAGGAGAAACATCAGGACCATTGGCATATATTCATGAAGCTTTGATTAGTGTTGCTGGTAGGTGATATGTACTACTGGAGTGCATGTAAAATGGTGTTTGATACTTTCAAAGCAACAAAGAAAGTCTTTTAAATGCAATTCATATAAGATCATTATAAGCAGTGACTATATTTTTAAAAAGCCTTTTTATTGTACTTAGCACACAGAAGAAATGTGGAAATATTCTCATTCACTTGGACAAACTGAGGTCATCAGTCTGAATTTTAAATATATTTAAATAAAGATATAATTCCAGGGCCAGAGAAAGAGTGCAACAGGCTGGGAAAGATGCATCACATGGTCTAAAAGCACCACTGGGAGCAACCACAGAGTTGGATTAGATCCCAACACTGTTTGATATGTCCCACCCCTAAAACAGAGAAATAAAATGTTAAACATCACTTTAAAAATTATATTATTGTGAATAATGTAAATGTAAATCATACAAAGCTGATCTCAAAATATTCTCCCCCTATTTTTTTTAGCTTTTTGGGTCACACCCAGCAATGCTCCTGGGTTACTCCTGGCTCTGCACTCAGAAATTACTCCTGGCAGTGCTCGGGGGATCATATGGGATACCAGGATTCAACCCTGGTCATCATCTGCAAGGCAAATACCCTCCCCGCTGTACTATTGCTCCTGCTCAAATATCCTCCCTTTAATAGCAATCAATAGAAAACACACCTTTGAGCCATTTCTATGTGCTCAGAAACATGTCAAAGGAGTTTATTTCAATTTTTGGATAAATAGACTAAACATATCTCTCTGAAGTTTTCTTTATGTTACAATTTGCTTGACAAACTGTATTTGTAGATTATAAACAAAATTTTAGTCACTCCAGGTGGAAACATTATCAAAAATTCTGAGGGAGTAGAATGCAAATTAAACAAAAAGTTGAATTAAAAAATTTTATTGCTATCTGGACACCAGAGAGTAATCGTTTAGAGGAGCCTAATTTTCTGGGTTTGTTGAAGCTTTCAAATAAATTTGGGACTGGAACAGGAGAGGAATATTAGTTTTAATGAGCTTTTTCCCTAAAGTAACCCATAAACTTCCCTGCTTCTGAAGATAGCTGACCCAATAAACAGCCTGTGACTTTTTCCAGGTGATTCAGAGCTCAGTTTGTGAACAGCAGGTGCTCAGCGGTCCGAGAGTTCAGAGGGACCCTGGGTTGTCATTTATCCATGACCCAAGTCTCCAGAAGCTCCTTAGGATCCTGCTCCTGAGATCCCTTCCTGTTGCTGGGGTCATGGTGTCCACCTAATGAACTGCTCTGCATCACATGCCTCACCTTCCATCTAGAGCCTTCTGTCATTTTCGCCTGCTGCTTTGGAAAATCGAAGACCACAGGATTAGACACTCATCTGCTGAGAGAGCAGTGTGGCTCCCTGTGAAGGCTCAGGGTTGGCAGGCAGGAGGGGGTTGGGGGTCTTCTGTTTAGAAGCCTCAAGGGTCTAGCTTGTTCATCCTTGTTCTTAACTTGGTCACTGGTAGAGAAGGGTAGAGGCTCCAGGACTTCAAATACCAGAAATATTCTTGCATGTGCCACTTGACCATTTCTCTTTAGATGAACAGAAAGAATGCTGGTTCGAAGTCTTCCTCCAGGCCACAGATGGGACAGTACAAATGGAGGATGGAGAGATAGTGACCTTGGAATAAATAAGATTCCTTACTAAATCAAATTAAGAAACCCAAATTTAATGACCATTTAATTTTTAATGCAGATATATTATTTTTCAAAAAATAGAGATTCAAAAGAACTCATGGCTGCTTCTCCCAGAAAGGAGCATAAATTGAGGCTCCCATAACCATGCCACCAGACTTCTCGCCAGAGGCTGTTTCCACTCAGGGCCCCCGGAGGCAGGTGGGTGAGAGCCCTCCCCGCCCCAAGGGACCCAGCCCCGGCAGCTGACCTCCACTACCTAATGCCTCTCCGAGGGCCTGGTAAGCTACCTAGAGCATCCTGCCCGCACGGCAGAGCCTGGCAAGCTAGCCAAGGCGTACTCAATATGCCAAAAACAGTAACAATAACAGGCCTCATTCCCCTGACCCTGAAAGAGACTCCAATCATTGGGAAAGATGAGTAAGGAGAGGTTGCTAAAATCTCAGGGCTGGGACAAATAGAGATGTTACTGGTGTCTCTGCTCCAGTAAATCAAAGAACAACGGGATGACATTGATACAGTGATAAGTGGCCCCACACAAACTCCTCCTCCGTTCCTGAACGACCGTGATCATGAAGACCCACTAACTAATTTTGGAACCCAGCAGCTTCTTGCAGAAATGCCTCTAGACTGTGAACTAAGCTATGCCCCCATGCTTTCCCGGGGGGAGGGGAAGGTTTTTCTCACTTGGCTTTTCCTTTCGGCAGCAGCAGTGGCCTGGTGACCGCCATCTTTTAGAGCCCACCAAACAGAGGTATGAACTTGCAGTGACGTGATTTCTGGCAGAATTTTCTCTGGACTTGATTACTAAAATACCAGAAATCCAAAACCGCGTGGCTGCAGTAGTAGCCGCACAACCTCATAGCTCTTCATTCTCAGCAATGGAAAACAAATTAGCAAATGATGCTTTTTCAGCAGGTCTGATTGTTGGAGGGAAATTCCAAATTATAAGTGAATTTTTTGTTGAAATATTGAATGTAATCAAAGTAAAGAGAGAGTAAAGTGAAAATCATCAGCCTCACTGTCAGGGGATGGGGGGTGGGGAGGGGGGTATACTGGGTTCTTGGTGGTGGAACATGTGCACTGATGAAAGGATGGATGTTTGATCATTGTATGACTGAGACTTAAACCTTAAAGCTTTGTAACTGTTCTCACGGTGATTCAATTAAAAAAATGTTATTTTAATTTAAAAGTAGAGAGCATTATTTTAAGTGAAAGTCTTGTTCTTTACAGGTATGAAATAAAAGCTGGCTTTTGTTCATGTCTTGTTTGCGTGTGTTTGTGGTTGTTTTGTTCTGGGATCATATTCAGCAGTACTCAGGATTTATTACTGGTTCTCTGCTCAGTGCTCACTCCTGGCAGGGATGAAAGAACCATGTGTGATGCCTGGGATCAAACTCAGGTCAGCCATGTGTAAGGAAAATGCCTTAGCCCTGTATTATCTCTCTGGTCCTAATTTTATTTTAAATTTTCATCTCTCAGAAAAATTGATGATCTGTAGCATAATGACCACACATAACAGCTGGCAACTAATTTTATGGACTAAAAAGTATTTGTTCTTGCTTGTTTTCAAAGTTTTGCTGATCTTAACCAAATACATTTGTTGGTACACACACTGTGGGGGCTTAGATAGTGCCTAAAGTCCTCCCCAGCATCACTCATGTCCTGATCTCTGGTATTTGTGTTGCCTTAAATCAGCGTTTCTCAACTGATGGACTCTCTGTGGGCCACCCCGGACCATTTCAGGAAGGCAGCAGGTGAAAGCACATAAAAGGGGGACTTTGGTATAAGACTAGGGGACCACCCAGTAGGATTATGGGGGGTAGTAAAGGAAGGAAAAATGGTTGCAAAGGGGCCAGAGTGGGAAAAATGGTTGAGAATCCATGTCTGGACAGGCAAGAAGGACTTTGCATGTACAGTGAAGTGAAGGCTTTCAAGGTGAAAGACTAGATGGTTTGCTTGGCCCCCACATAATCACAAGAGCTCTTCGAACAGGGAGCAGAAGGTTGAACTCAGACCGACAAGACCAGACCAGGAGAAAGGGATTGTGCTGGGGAGCCATGGGCTGAGGAGTGAGGACTGCCGAGTCTTAGACCGGAAAGACAAGGACTGGTCTCTTCCAGGGATCCCAGGAGGAAACCAGCACCTCAGCTTCCAGAACTGCAGGAGAAGCCATTTGATCTGTTTTAAAAAGCACTAGGATTGTGTTGCCTGGCTTGAGTAGCAAGAGAAAACTTGTCTGCATAAAAAAACAATGGCCCCTGGGTGAAATACAACAATCTTCTTGCACTTTCCTCTAAGGAAACTTTTTTGGATCATTTTCAATGGTTTTCATAACAAACAATTCAAGGCAGAGGTTGGAGTTCGGGATGGAAACTCCCGAAATAATATGGTGGTGGGAAGGAGTAATGGTGGTGGGATTGGTGTTCAAATATTGAATGTAGTCAAATACTGTGAACTACTTTATAAAAATAAAATAAAATTTAAAACAATTTAATAAATAAAAAGAGGCGGGGGGGAAGCTTCCCAAAGATCTTCTGCTTAGGAATAAACATCTGCTACACAAAAGACTCATGCACTTCACTCAGATTTTTTTCTCCCTCATTCTGTTGATCTTCCTAAACAGAATAGTAAGTCCGAGTTTTCTTGCCTTTTTTTTTTTAGTTCCTGAATGAATGCTTAATTTAGAGTTGATTAACTGAGGAGAAGAAAATGTTCTTAAGCCTTTAGAAGTCACACTAGATAACAGCTAGCCTTTCACTTCCTAGGACCCCATGTACTATGGTTTTCCCTATTTTCTGGTATGACTTTCTGTGAAACTCCACCAGCAGTGTATTTTGAGTGATTCATCCGTAGTCCTAAAATGTGTTACCAAGTGGTTTTTCTTACGGAGAGATGATTGCTGTGAGCCCACGCCATCCCAAGCTCTCGCTATGATGATTAAGAGTTGATTAAGAGTTGACCTTGCTACTGTGTATAGAGAAGCCAGGCAGGAAATTGAACTAGAAATTTGGAACAAGAAGGCAAGTCGTACATGTGCAACTTTTGTAAGAAGGTTAAATTGCTATATTATTTTTAATGGTAGATGCCATATTCCTCAATTCTCAGTACCTTTTCTAGGAAAGATAATTTCTGTAATTAAAATGACATGACATATCATCACAAATTTAGATTATAGAGAAAATTAAAATAACACAAATACTCTATCTTAAAATAACCACTTGACATTTAGTGCATTTAGTTTTTCATTTTTTTGGGGTGTGGAAGCAGGTAGGGGAGTAGTTTTTTGGTCATAACCAGCAGGACTCAAGGGCTACTCCTGGATTGAAGAGGAGTTGGCTGTGTGCAAAGCAAGCATCTTACCCTCTATACTAGGTCTCTGGCCCTTAGTATGTTTTCTTATAGACTTTTACTCTGAAAACATGGCTGTTTTGCTTTAATCCAATGCTATCCATTACCTAGAGCTTTGCTCCTTTATTATTTTAATTTTAGAGACCACTCCAGTGATAGGGTGGAGGGGCAAGGCAGCACCTTTCTTTATAAATTCAATGCTATGACATATATCTGAAATCCAATCACTTTAATTTTTAAAATACATATAAATAAGCATCTGAAGATGTTTTATGACTCTTCAGTGGTAAACAACACAACCAAGTTGGTCTGCCACAAGCATAAAGACAGAGTGCTAAGGAGAGGTACTGGAGAGCTCACGAAGGGACAAGATGACAGAAGCAGGAGAGGATCTGGGTGCAGAGGCAGCAGAAAGCACTCAGCTTTTCTTTTTCGGCATTGTCCCTGAAGTGGATGCAATCTATTTTCCATCCTGAGGCCCTATACTCAAGCCAGCTCTTGGGAAAAAGAATCTGGTTGGCCCAGTGTGGATCCTGTTGCCTAACTCCTGGACTGTGGACACCAAGGGGTCATAAGAAGCAGGAATGGGAGCCAGTGGCCACACAAAAGAATGACCAGGTCAGAGGATTCCAGGCAGGAGGAGGATACACCACTGGGGACTCCTAGCACCTCATTGCTCTCTACGGTCAAGTCAGTTGATCTTAGAGTCCAAATGGAAGAGGGACCTGCCTGGGCAATTTAGGACTTCTCTTTTTTTTTCTTTTTGGGTCATACCCAGCAATGCTCAGGGGTTACTCCTGGCTCTGCACTCAGGAATTAATCCTGGCTGTATTTGGGGGACCATATGGGATGCTGGGGATAGAACCCGGGCTGGACACATGCAAGGCAAATGCCTTACCCATTGTACTATCACTCCAGCCCCAGGACTGCTCATTAATAAAAGGAATAGTTCAAATCACCACTATTTTGGTATAGGTATCTTGCCTTGTTCCCCTTTAGCATAAGAATACTAAACCCTCAATTGTATTTTATATTATTATTTTTTATATAAATATGGACCACCCAACATGGAAAAAAATCCCTTTCTTTTAGCTGTAGTGGAGGCCTCTTAATATGTCAGGGGCTTGGTTGCTGTGTGTCCTTGTGTAAATAGTGTTTAGTGAACATTTTGAGTAGCTCTAAGAGTATCTGTTTTTAATCACGGCAAGAAAGAGAACCTGCAGCCACAGAGGGTTTTCTCAGGCTTCGCAGCTGGCTTCTTGGTTGCCCTCTACTTTGAGGACTTCAGCCAACCCAAGGGAGAGGATGGGTCTCTGTACCTGTCCATTTGACGGCACTGTAGGATGTAGCGGGGACATACTTGAGGTAGACGCTGCAGTCCTGAGACTGTAGGCATTTAGAAATTCACTTTAACTGGTGTGACAAGAAATCTAAGTGAAATGAGTTGACTGTCCCTGTTGGTTAAAAATGGAAAGAATTCTCTTTACTTTGGGCTTTTTAACTAGTCATATGATTATCTGAGCCATCTCTGTGCTGTGCTGTGCAGATATCAATATGCTATCAAAAGCAGTCCTTCCCATTCTGCAAGACAGCTCTCTGTCACCCAGCTGAGTGCCAATCCACCAAAGGCTCAGCAGAGATGGTTTACCCCCACCCCACACCCCAGAAGAGCTGGCTGGGCCACCAAACTCTGCTGCCTGGAGAGTATCATTCTGTCTTCCAGGCTTTTATCAGAACTTCAAAAAGAAGAAAGGCAATGAAACTTTGATCTTGGAGAAAATGATAGCAGGACTGGAGGTCAAACTCCCTTCTCCCACTACTGCAGGGCATCCACTAGAGTGTCCAGGTTTTCAAACAGACTCATCAGTACCTTCCTTGCCAAGGGTTAGGCCTGGTCACCACCCTAACATTGCTCAGTACGCAGTCAAGGCACTAGGGTAGGTGGGTCGGCCTGACATCGTGACCCAAAACTTTACTTTGATGGAAGAAAGGACTATCTGAGAACAGCAAGAGGGGCAGGGGAGAGCATGCCTGAGTTTGCTATCTAGCAGAGTGCCAAACACCTCAAGTGGCAGGGAAGAAAAAACAGGAGCCCTGGACACACTCTGTTTCAGATCTGTCTTCTGTGTCTACTAACTGAACAACCTTGGGTGAGTGACCTGCTTTCTCTGAAGTCCAGTATTACTGTCTGAAATCAGAGAAGTTGGACAAAATGGCTTCTGAACCCTTTTCCAGTTCTGGACCTTCTGCTTTCATACCCAGTACCCCTGGACGGAGGGGGTGGCTTGTAGTGGAGAGGATGGGAGTCCCACACAGACACCATCTCAGGAGTTTGGTGCAACCTGCAAAGCCCCTGCGGGTTGATTTTCACGTACGTGCTGTAGGAGATGGAAAATTCTGTTAGTTTGGTACCAGCCCATTCAGTAACACCTGCCACACGCTGATTAAATGCCTCCACACAGAAGATAATGTTATCAGCTGTGGGCTGTCTTGGCAATAAGGTGGATGTGCATTCCCAGGGGCAGAAATGTGATTCCTCAAAATGTTATAAAATAAATTACAGTGTGCCCGTCTTTCTGCCATTGTTTTCATAAGCACTTTGGTGTGAAATATTTGTAGAAAACAAATTTAACATGCTTCTGTCAAAAGAAATAATCCTGCCCCATGCTTGTTTACTGTATGTTTTCATTAATAATAGTAACAAAAACACCAAGGGAGTAATTACTTTTTTTTTTTGCTTTTTGGGTCACACCTGGCGATGCATAGGGGTCACTCCTGACTCATGCACTCAGGAATCACCCCTGGTGGTATTTGGGGGACCATATGGGATGCTGGGATTTGAACCCAGGTTGGCCACGAGCAAGGCAAACGCCCTACCCGCTGTGCTATCGTTCCAGCCCCGGGAGTAATTATTTTTTTATGTACAAGATTCATTTGATGATTCTAGTAATACCCACTACCACGCACTGGCATCATTTTTGGATTTGGTTACATTACAACTTAACTTGTCACATACCAGGAGGCTTCCAGGATGCAGTGCCACTTGCTCACTTAGACTGTAATACAAGGACACATTTCCTCTCAAACAGCATACATGGGCTGATGATTAATGCTCAGGGAAATCTCCCAGTAACTTTCCATTTCCCCTCGACCACCCATTCCGGTCTTTCTATTTGCATGTCAATATTAAATATGTTTTGAATGAGGTTGCTGACTCTGATTATCTAGACCTCTGGAGTTGATCCCAATAATTACTTTTTATAGTTGTGTTTCTTTATATTAGTGATCCAGTTATCAGAGGACTTTTTAAATTTTTTCAATTTTATTTTCATAAAGTTGTTCACAGTAATTGATTACATTCAATATTCCAACACCAATCCCACCACCATTACACCTTCCCTCCACCATTATTTTGAATTTTCTCACCACCACTAAAGCCTGCCTCACAGACATATACTAAATAATTTATTTTGTATTGCTTGTTATGAATAGTATAGGATGTCGAGTGGCTGAGATGTGTCCCAACTCCGTGCCAAGCTGATTTCACCAGGATGCCTCAGATGGAGCAGGTGTTCTCTCCACCTACTACAAATGAACCCTGGCAGCCACAAACCTCCAGAAGAAAAACCCAGGTTCCGGACCAGTGAATGAAAACTCCAGGCCATATGGAGGAGGGTATGGGCCATCCCTCCCCATCCGCCTGCCCATCCCGTGTCCTGGCTGTCATGCCCATGAACTGCCTCTGGGCACCATTGAAGTGCATCAGAGGACTTTTGAACACAAATTACTGCCTACATGCTCCATGTGTATGTTAGAGACAGCAAGAATGTGTGTGCATGTTGGTTAGTTTTTTGGTTATTCTGTAGCAAATATAACAATCAGTGTTAGTGTTGTTCAAATTTTAAAGATCAGTGTTTAATATAAAATGAAAAGCTCGGTTTCAATCATTCAGGGGTGAAAGGGGATGGACATAGAACTGATTTGGATGGTTGTTCTGGAGATAAATTTGAGCTATGTATCAAAAATGTTACAGTAGGACCAGGGAGATAGCATAGGGGGGAGGTATTATCCTTACATGCAACTGATCCTGATTTGATCCCCGGTACAGAATATGGTCCCGTGAGGACTGTAAGGATTTGCAGTCCTGTGCTCTCTGGGCCCAGAGCCAGGAGTAAGCCCTGATCACTACCAGCTGTGGCCTCAACCCACACCTCCAAGAAAAAAGAAAGAAAAATAGACAATATGTGTAAAAATGTGATAATAAATATGTGTCATATTCATATAATTTTTATAGTAACAGTAAGAAATATTGAAAAGGCACTTTTTTTGAGATTAGTTGAAACAGGTAACATAAAAACTACTTTATGGGCACAATTAAAGTAAACTTAAAAAGCAAAATGCACAGAAGCCATAGAACCTTGCTCATATGAAATTCAGCATTCATAATGCCGCCATAATAACAGCAGCAGAAATAACAGTGAAATTTGCAAAGATATTTATGTCACTGTGTACCAGGCATTATTCAAACAAAACATGTAACTTACACAATCATAACAATAACCCTTGAGATAATGTTGTCATTGCCCATTGTATACATGAGTGTTGGGCAAAGGTCTTTACAGCTAGTTAGGAAGTCAGAAGACTGCACCCTGGAAAACACTGCTCTCTCTCGCTCTCTCTCTCTCTCTCTCTCTCTCTTTCTCTCTCTAACTCCCTCTCTCGATCTCTCTTTCTCTCTTCCCCGCACACTTTCTCTTCACTCAATCTTGCAATGGCAGAGCACGTATCCTCACTACCACCACAAGTAGTGGAAGGGCCAGCCTTGCTTTGAGTCTCCTCCAAGGCAACCAGGTCGAAAAGGTGACCACTGGACATCTCTCTCCCCTCTCCTGCCCTCCCCATCTCTTTCTCCCCTTTCTCATTCTGCTCTCAAGGTCTAAAAGTTTAATATTGCTTTGCTATGTAATCACTAAGGGCAAGATCTGAGAGCTAGATTTGAGTGCTGAAGACTTAAATTGGGCATTGCAAATCAAGCTTTGACAAAAGCTCTTTTTTTTTTTTTTTTGCTTTTTGGGTCATACCTGGCGATGCACAGGGGTCACTCCTGGCTCGGCACTCAGGAATTACCCCTGGTGGTGCTCAGGGGACCATATGAAATGCTGGGAATCGAACCCGGGTCGGCCATGTGCAAGGCAAACACCGTACCCACTGTGCTATCACTCCAGCTCCTGGACAAAATCTCTTTATCCCTGATTACCTGAAGGAAAAAGCATAGTTTCTGTCACTTATCTTTGCTTCTAAGGATGCTTTGCTTCTTAAGGCATATGCCAATGTCACAGTTCTCAGTCCTAGCCAACTTCCCCTTCCCCTCTCCTCTTCCTTCCCTCTCTTCAACAACTATTGATTTTGATTTGATTTATATTTCACTATTTTCATAAAGGAGTAGGCAGTGCAGTTAGCATTGTGCAATAAGAATGATTGTATTAAATCACTATGATTTGGAAGTCAACTAATTTTGACTAATAAGGCTTGCTAAAGAGGATTGCTTTTTATTTCCAGGAGCGATAGCACAGCAGGTAGGGCGTTTGCCTTGCATGCAGCCGACCTGGGTTTGATTCCTCCGTCCTTCTTGGAAAGCCCAGCAAGCTACCAAGAGTATCCCACACTGCAGAGTCTGGCAAGCTACCCATGGTGTATTCGATATGCTAAAATCAGTAACAACAAGTCTCACAATGGAGACGTTACTGGTGCCCGCTCGAGCAAATTGATGAACAACAGGGTGAGAGTGCTATGACATTGCTACAGTGCTACAGCTGCTATTTTACTGTAATTTTTTCCTGGCCCTTAAATTATTAAAATCTTGTTGAGATATTATTATCTGCAATGTACATATTTATAGATTATAATTTGGTGAGTTTACATATATGCATATACCTAAGAAATTACAATCACATTTAAAATGGTGAACTTATCCATCACCCCCAAAGGTTCCCTGTGCTTCTTGCAATATCTGACTTTCTCTCCCATCCCTATCCCCTAGTCCCAACCATTGGTCTGCTTCCTGTCATTACACATTTTCAAGAATTTTCTACAAATGGAGTCTTATCTCTACTTTTTAAAAAATTTATTCTTTTATTGAATCACCACGTGGAAAGATATAAGGCTTTCAGGTTTAAGTCTCAGTTAGACAATGCTCGAACACCCATCCCTTCACCAGTGCACATATTCCACCACCAAGAATCACAGTATTCCACCACCAAGAATCACTCCCCCCCAACCCCCACCTCCCCAGCCCCCCACCCCGCCTGTGTAACTGATAAATTTCACTTTACTTTCACTTTACTTTGATTACATTCAATATTTCAACAAAAACTCACTATTATTGTTTGGAGTTTCTCCCCCCTAAAGTCGGACCTGCTGAAAAGGAGGCATTTGATAATTTGTTTTCCATTGCTGAGAATGAAGAGATATGAGGTCGAGCAGCCGCACTAGCGGCTGCACGGTTTTGGATTTCTATATTTTAGTAACTAAGTCTAGAGAAATATCTGTCAGAAATTGCATCATTGCAAGCTTGTACCTCTCAGCTACTTTATATTCCACATATGAGTGCAATCTTTCTATGTCTGTCTCTTTCTTTCTGACTCATTTCACTCAGCATGATACTTTCCATGTTGGTCCACTTTCATGCATATTTCATGACTTCATGTTTTCTTACAGCTACATAATATTCCATTGTGTAGATGTACCAGGGTTTCTTTAACAGTCATCTGTTTCTGGGCACTCTGGTTTTTTCCAGATTGTGGCTGTTGTAAACAGTGCTGCAATGAACATAGAAATGCAGATGTCATTTCTACTATACCTTTTTTGCCTCTCCGGGATATATTTCCAAGAGTGGTATTGCTGGGTCAAATGGAAGCTCAATTTCTAACTTTTTGAGAATCGTCCATATTGTTTTCCAAAAGGGCTGAACCTGTCGGCATTCCCACCAGCAGTGAAGGAGAGTCCCTTTCTCCCCACCCACATCCATGCCAACAGCGGTTGCTTTTGTTTTTGGGATGTGGGCCAGTCTCTGGTGTGAGATGATATCTCATTGTTGTTTTGATCTGCATCTCCCTGATGATTAGTGATGTTGAACATTTTCTCATGTGCCTCTCAGCCATTCGGATTTCTTCTTTGGGAAAGTTTCTGTTCATTTCATCATCCCATTTTTTGATCAGGTCAGCAGTTTTCTTCTTGTGGAGTTCAACCAGCGCATTGTATATCCTTGATATCAAACCTTTATCGGATAGGTACTGCATAAATATCCTTTCCCATTCTGTAGATTGTCTTTGTATTTTGGTCACTGTTTCTTTTGAGGTGCAGAAGCTTCTTAGTTTGAGATTTATCCCTACTCTTGTGGGTTTTTTTTCTGGTTTCTTTCACTGAGCATAATTATTTGGAGATTCATTCATGTTTTCACATGTATCAGTAGTATACTGCTTTTAATTGCCTAGTAGTATTCTAATAAATGGACATACTACAATTTGTTCACTCATTTATCTGTTGATGGAATTTTGTTGTTGTTGTTGTTGTTTTGGACCACACCCAGCTGTGTTCAGGGCTTACTCCTGGGTCAGAGTTCAGGGATCATTCCTTCCTGGCAGGTTCAGGGGACTATATGGGGTATGAGGGATCGAACCCAAGTCAGCCATGTGCAAGGCAAGCTCTTTATTTTCTCTGATCCTATTGATAAAAATTTGAGATGGTCCAAATTTTACGTGATTACAAGTACAATTGGCATGGACATACATGTGTAAGTCAATTAATACACATCTATATCTTTATCACTGTCACTGTCACTGCCATCCCATTGCTCATCAATTTCTTCAAGTGGGTACCAGTAACATCTCCATTGTGAGACTTGTTGTTACTGTTTTTGACATATCAAATATGCCACGGGTATATCTATAAATATATATATCTTAATTTTTTGGAACTAATTATTTAGGACTCGAATGGCAATGCTATAAGATAGGAGTATATTTACCTTCTTTAGAAACCATCAAATAATTCCTCCAATTTTTACCATTTTATACCACCACTATCAGTATATGAAAAATGTAATTGCTCTACATTTTTTGTAATACTTGTTATTGTCTGACTTTTGACTTTGAATATACTATTTCAAGTTCATGGCTTTGTTCCCAATATTGTTAACTTACGTTCTTGATAATTCTTGTAATAGTTTTTTAACTGACACTCCTCCTTCACACACACAAAAAATAATTGAGATTGTCAAATAGGAACTTGGTGAACTTCCTCCCACCACATATAAACTTAGCTCCCTCCTTTCTGCTGTATCGTTCCCACTCTTACTCCTGTCAGCACAGGCTCCATCTCCACCTTCCTGGGCTCCTCTCCCTGACACTGTGTCCTGGACCCCATTTCCCCCTGTGAAGCCTCACTCAGGAAGGCATGTTTTCCTCCCTGTTATCTTCAGATTTTCCAATAATGTGGTATCTGGCCCTCAGTTTCGTAATGTGTTCAATCCTTGCTCATTTAAACACCCTCCCCCCCAAAAAAAGCAAAGGAAAGATTACCTTGTGATCTTATATTTCCTTCTATATACCACAACCCTCTTATTTTATTCAATTCAATTTAATGGAAAAAAATACAGAAAGAAAAATATACCTTTCCTCCTCAGTCCACTGTAATCTAGCTTCACTGAAGTTACACTCGCCTAGGTCTGTGCTGCTAAATCGATTGCTTTCTAATCCCTCATTGACCTCAGGGAAAGCTTTGCACACTTGGTCACTTTCTTCTTATAACTTTTCTTCCACTTGGCTTTCCTAAGATCTTCCTTTGATGTTCCTCCTTGCTCTCCTCCTCTTTGATTTCCTTCACTGCGCATGGTGTGATACTGTGTTATTGCAGACAGATTACTATCTGAGCCTCTTCTTTAATTATTCCCTTGACTTCAATTCTACCTTAAAAAATCGGTGATACCAAAATAATGTCTCCGCCTTCATTTCAGCCAGCTTTGTAGACACCAAGGCCACAGAGTCAGCTGCCTCAAATGGAATATTCCACAGATGCTGAAATACAATACAGAGAAAATTTGATTCACTGCATCTTCAAGTTTGCTTCTCTCCCCATATTTTCCTCCAGTTTATCTGTCTTGACTTCCAAACTGATTCTCAACCTCCTCAACAACTTACTTAGTGAGATACTCTCTACTTATGAGGGTCTCTTTCCTCTTTTTTCTACCTTCTGATTGTCCTGGCTCAGCCTATCATCCTCTCTCAGCTGTTTTGCTGCAACCAGTCTCCCAAATGATCTCATTTCCAGTCTCTACCATCTGCATTCCATTCATTCTCAGCACTGCTCTTTACAACCTAAATCCTGACAATCTTTCCAGGCTCACGTAGTGCTGCTTACACTGCACACTTTAACTCTTATATACTCCAGCCACTGGATGGCCTGCATTTCTCTGAGTGCACTGTGCTTTTGTGCTTTGTGTTGTTTGGTTGGCCAGGAACATAGACTCTTGCTAATTTAATTTCTTCTCTGTTCAGCTCAGTTTTGTCTCTTTATTGGTGTCATCCATAGAAATTCCTGTTCTTCCTATGGAATTCTTACCACTGAGCATAACACTATTACTATACATTTCATTAACACTGCTGTACTCTTGCCATTTATGCAAAATGGACTTTGCAGATGAGATTAAGTGAAGAACCTTGCAATAGGAAGGTTATCATGCATTATCTAGGCAGCCCATGAATAGAATTATAAGTACTCTTGTACAAGGGAAGCAGAAAGATTTAACTACAGGAGAATGAAGCAATTTAACTATTTAAGCAACATAATACATTGCAGAGTTTGAAGATGGATGGAGACAACACAAGCTGGTGAATGCAATCCTAAAAGCCCAGGGAACAAATTCTTCCCCCACTTAACCTCTGGAGGTGGTACAACATGCTGACATCTTGAATCCAGCCCAGTTAAGACTTTTATACTCCAGGGACTGGAACAATACTATAGTGCACTGGGCACTTGCCTTGCATGCAGCTGACCCAGATTCAATCCCTGGACTTTATCCCCAGAACAACATATGGTCCACCAAGCCCTGTCAGAAGTGATCCCTGATCTCAGAGCCAGAAGTATGGACTGAGTACAGCTGGGTGTGACTTCAAGACAAAAAAAAAACAACAACAACAAATAAAAAGAGACTTCTGACCTCATAAGGGTTTTTGTTTTGTTTTGTTTTATTTGCCTCACCCGGCAGTGTCCAGAGGTTACTCCTAGCTCTGCATTCAGGAATTATTCCTGGCAGTGCTTGGGGGACCATATGAGATGCCGAGCATCAAACACAGGTTAACTGCATGCAAGGCAAGGGTTCTACCCATTGTCCTATCTCTTTGGTCCCCAAACTACATCATCTTAAGAGAATGTGTATTGATTTGGGCCACCAAGTTTATGACCATTTGTTAGGAGCAGTGGATTCTAGTACCCTGAGGTAATCCCTTGGGACTCATACTTTAAAGGTCCCTGCTCTTAGTACCTCTAGCTGCATTCTTCTTGGGCTGAAGAGTTTATATCCTCACTTGTTTATTGTTTGTTTTTGTTTTTATTTGATTTGGTTTGGTTTTCAGGTGACAACAAGTAGTGCTCCAAACTGTTTCTGACTCAGTGCTCAGGAGTGACCCCTGGCGGTGCTCGGGAGCTGTATATCCTCCCTTCTAGTCCACACATTAGTTACCAAATATCCTGAATTTCTCGCTCAAGAATTCATACTTAGACCATTCCCAGGGCCTAAATAGCCCTTTGCCAAGTTTGTCCTTTTCAGAGAAACTTCTTTGCTTATGGACTCATGCTTGGGTTTGAAGGGTATGCAAGGGAGTCACAGATTGTGGGAGTGAACTATTAGATAGACAATAGACTGAAGGGTCCAAGTGCTGAAACCAGAATGTCAAAGAGAAATCCACTAGAGTAATTCAGGAAGGAGATGATGATAGTTTTGGAAAAGATGAGAAGTCGCTGAACTTTGGTTATCTTTTGAAAGCAAAAACTAGTTTTGCTGACACATTGAATTGAATATGTAAACAATATATTAAAAAAGCAAATATGATTCCTAGTTTTGCAGCCTGAACAATTATAATGATGCATAGCCATTTATATATACATATAGACGAAAAAGGACAAAAGAGCAGTTTTTTAGTGGTCTAGTTTAAAATGCACCAAATTTAGGATGTCTGTTAGACAGTTAAGTGGGTAGGTGGGTATATATTTGAATGAATCGGTCCTTTCTCGAAGGCTTTATTCTGATGATAGATAGCATAGGGTCTTGCACCAGGAGAATCTCAGTATTTGATTGGTCAAATAAATACATTGCATTCCTTCACATAAATGTTTCAAGAATTACCCAAAATTTTATAGCCACATATCTTCAGGTTGGTCAGTCTTGTCTATTGATATTATGCAGGTGGCTAACTTCATAAGCCAGGGATATTAACAGCCTGATTGTTGCATATTTTCTTGCTCTCATAAACATTTTGATTAGGATTTGAACTGATAATGGATATTAATGCCATTCAACTGAACTTAGATCCATGGTCTGTCTAATTATCCTAGTGTTTGAACTTTCTTTACTTGCAAGAAACTTTTCTCAGTAATTGCAAAATGTATAGTAATGTTGACTTTTTGCCCCATTCTAAAATTATATTTTTTACCCACCATATATTTGGAAAAAAATTGTGAGCCCATGGAGGCTGTTCTCTCATTCTGGGCAACTCAGAGAAGGGAACAGCAAGTAAAATGTGGTTGTTGGTCATGTGGGGGAAAGATGATGCGGGCCAAATATAGGCTAGAGACTGAACGCAATGGCCACTCAACACCTTTATTGCAAACCACAACACCTAACCAGAGAGAGAGAACAAAAGGGAATTCCCTGCCATAGTGGCAGGGTGGGGTGGGGGGAGACGGGACTGGGAAGGGGGGGTGGGATGTTGGGTTTACTGGTGGTGGAGAATGGGCACTGGTGAAGGGATGGGTTATCAAACTTTGTAAGGGAGAAACATGAGCACAAAAATGTATAAATCTGTAACTGTACCCTCACGTTGACTCACTAATTAAAAATAAACTATTAATAAAAAAAAATATGTTAAAGAATCAGTGTGGCCTACTACAGAAAATTAATAAAACTTATGTTATTATATCACTTGTAAAAAAAAAAAATTGTGAGCCCAAAACAGTGTGGTTAAAGAGGTCACAGATTTGCTGTGAGACCTTAGTGCTATATTCCTCATGCATTTTCTCTTGTACCTTCTGCAGTCAGGCTTTCCCTCCCTGCCTTTCAATCCTTTGCCCACTCTCCTGAAGTTTCTCTCATCAAGCTCACCAATAAAACTCATAGTGTAAAACTCTATGACCATTGTTTTTAAACTCTCATTTTAATTATTCTCCCAGTAATGTTTGCCTCCCTGCTTAAACTCTTGTTTCTTTACTTAATTCTTTGTGTCAAACTGGGCTGGAGCGATAGCACAGCGGGTAGGGCATTTGCCTTGCACACGGCCAACCAGGGTTCGATTCTTCTGTCCCTCTCGGAGAGCCCGGAAAGTTACCGAGAGTATCCCACCCACACAGCTGAGTCTGGCAAGCTACCCATGGCACATTCAATATGCCAAAAACAGTAACAACAAAAATCTCACAATGGAGATGTTACTGGTGCCCGCTCGAGCAAATCGATGAGCAATGGGATGACAGTAATACAGTGATACAGTGATGTGTCAAACTAGATCACAGGTTGCTCACTTTGATCACAGGGTACTCAACATTTGATCAAGCATTATTCCAGGTATGTTCATGAGAGTGCTTCTGGATGAGATTAATATTCAACTCTCTGGACTAAGTCAATAAGCTGGTCCTTGTTAATGTAGGTGAGCTTCATTCAGCCAGTTGAAGACCAGACCAGAACAAAGGGGTTCAGGACAAAGTTCCTTGAATGGCTTAAGCAAGAGCATCAATCATTTCTGGCCTGTGTTCAAGAATTGAGACATTACCTCTTACTGGATCTTGAGCCTGCTGTTTTCTGTGTTTTTTATATTTTTGGACTAGGACTCACATCATCAGTTACCTGAATATCCAGTTTTCCAACCATATATTTTAGAACTTTGCCTAATTAATGGAATGAAACAACTCCCTTTAATAAGTAAAGATATATGTATTTGCTTATAGTAAATATCCTTCACTCAAATGTAACATTATGAACACAGAAACTTTTAATCTATTTTTAATTTTTTTATATTCACAACCCTGGAATTGTGGTTAGTAGAGAGTAGATACTAAATAAATATCTGTGTACTGTATCATCAACCTGGGTGTCCAATGTTAGATATGTATAAATACACAGTAGAATACTATGCAGCTGTAAGGAATGTTGAAATCATGCAGTTTGCTGCAACATGGATGGAACTGGAAGATATCATGTTAAATGAGATAAGTTAGAAGGACAAACACAAAATGATCTCACTTATATGTGGTATCTAGAATAAAAAATGTTTGAAAGAGGGGATACCTAGATCACCATTGACCACAGAGTATATGGAGGATAGAGAAGGAAATAAATCAAGGGAGGGAAGAAGTGTTGAATGGGAAGCAATGGAGAGAGGAAGTAAAGGGGATCTGTGTACATCAATGGTATAGAGGAGTGGGACAGCTAAATATCTAAGCCATGGTCAACAATATTGAAAGCAAGAGATCCAAATCTCAGCAACCAAATTTAAAGATGTGCTGGTCAATAAGGCAGGCTGGGGACGGTAGTTGAGGGGGTGTGGGGGGAAACTAGGAATTCTGGTGGACGGAAGAAGATATTGGTGTTAGTATCATCTGATTGGTGTTGGAACATAGTATGTTTAAAATAGGTAATATGAATAACTTTGTAAATCATCATGTTTTAGTAACAATAAAATGTTTTAAGTAAGTAAATAAATGTGTGTGCTATATAATTTTTTTTTACTTTTGCACACCCCTTTCCCCAAATATGACTAGCTACTATTTGTGCTTGTGTGCATATTTTCTTGCAATGTTTGAGTTGGCATTGCTAGCTTATTTTATCCTCATATAATCTTGTAGGAAGGGAAGGCAGAGCCACTTAACTGACTCACACTCACTGGAGGAATGGGAATATTTAGTTAATCTAAATGCTCTTAAAAAACACCACTTTTTAAATTGATTGAGGTTCTGTGATTTATAATACTGTTAGTAATGGTTTCCCATGAACATAATTTCAACAGCACACCCTTTAACAGTTACCAGCTTCCCCCAAGAACCCCAATGCCTGCCCCCTTCAAACACACAACCTTTAACAGTTACCAGCTTCCCCCAAGAACACCAATGCCTGCCCTCCCTTCAAACACACACCATCCCCCAACAAGCTCAGGTGTGTGGATCAATTCCCCTATTGTGATTGACTTTGGCCCTTTGTTATTACCTTGCTGTGTATCACTAAGTCTGTCCTTTCACTTCTAACTTCATTCAGCACAACATCCTAGAGAATATTTATCTATATGTATTGTGGCAAATTACATGATTTTTTTCTTTCTTAGACAAATGCTGTATGTTTTGACATGAGGGTAAGTCAAGAGGGGCTGCTGGAATTCATCCTTTATCTCACAAAAACCATGCAGCACTGTCATCCCATTGTTCATCAATTTGTGCGAGTGGGCACCAGTAATGTCTCCATTGTGAGACTTGTTACTGTTTTTGGCATATCGAATACGCCACGGGTAGCTTGCCAGGCTCTGCTGTGTGGGAGGGACACTCTTGGTAGCTTGCCAGGCTTTCCAAGAGGGATGGAGGAATCGAACCCAGGTTGGACACGTGCAAGGCAAACACCCTACCCACTGTGCTATTGCTCCAGTCCCACAAACACCATATATCATGAAATTCTGGCTCAGAAGAATTTATGACTTTTATAAGCCTGTACCTATTCCACAGACCCAGTAACAATATATTTGGTCAGTTTCATTTAAAATCCTTTCCAGATTGGACAAACCACTACTAAAAACTGTGACTTCAGAATTCAGGAGGATACATGTTCAATGCCCTCACTCATCCTCTGTGGCTTTCCTTCCAAATGGTAACTCAATGTGTAGGGTAATTTGCTCCGGTAGTACCAATAACACTTTACTATTATGTAAATACTGTTAGATGATTATATTATTCTTCTTTCCCCTACATGCATATCTGAACTAGGTATTTGATGATAATTTGCACTTGCCTTTCATTCACCTGATACTGATTTGATCCCTAGCACCATATTTGGTCCCTGCACCCCTCCCCCCATCAGGAGTAATCCCTGAGTTCAAAGACAGAAGTAATCCCTGAGCATGGGTGAGTGTGACTAAACATCGAACAAAACAAAAAAAAATGTGCAAATGCATATCTTTTTTACACTAAGATTTTCACAAGTGGTTTTTGATTGATCTGATTTATACACAATAAGCTTTTAAATAAATATACCAATATATTAAATATACAATTCAGTTCTTAAATAGTGGCTCTATAATAAGTCACATATTCCACAAATTTACATTTTCATAATATGTTTATTTGCGTACAAAATATGTCAAATTTACTGATGCATGTCCAGCAAAATAGTCTATCACATACAACAAAAATACACATTTGATTCCCTCTCCCCTGCCCTTTAAAATGGCAACACTGTTTTGGCAATTCAGCAGCTAAAAATAAAGTGCTATAATTAAGCCATATTGGAATGTCTTCACTTGACAAATGTGATGTATGATTTGAGAATACAACCACATCTTTGTTGCTTTTTTTGTTTCACAAAACAGGAACTTCCAAATCCTGAACACCTCCAGAAGATACAAATATTTGTATATATATGTACACATGTATACACTGTATATGTAATGTACCAACAAGCTTCATTGTCCTCATGAGTTTGTTGCATTTCTGCTTATTCTTTCTTTCCAACATCTTGATCACATGGTTGGGATCTCAGAGTTCATCAGCAGGCACCGAGAAGCTCACCAAAGGCTGGCTTGTTGGGGGGAGGGCGGGATTGGAAGGGCGCGTGGGAGGTTTGGGGAGAGAGGGGCACGCCTTCATACCTCACTGGGGGACCTAGAGCGGAAGGGCACTTTGGACTGGAAACAGCCACAGAACAGGAGCCACAGGGCCCGCTGGATCTCCTGGTTGCGGAAGGCATAGATGATAGGATTTATCATGGAGTTGTAAGTGGCAGGCAACAGGGTGGCATAAGTGTAGACTGCCGGGTCCTCGCGACTGCCCACCACGCAGTAGATGGCGAAAGGCAGCCAGCTGGCGCCAAAAGTGCCCAGCACCACGGCCAGCGTACCCACACCCTTGCGCGTGGCGGCCAGGTGTGGCGGCGCCAGGCAGTGCTGCTGCAGCGCGATCTGGTGCGCGTGGCGCCAGACCACCTGGCAGATGCGCACGTACAGGTGTAGCATGATACCGAAGACCACAAAGAAGACGGCCGAGAGCAGCGCCACGTGGCTGCGCGTCAGCGGGCTCACCACGCTGCAGGAGGCGCGCTCCGACAGGCAGTTCCAGCCAAGCACCGGCAGAAGCCCCAGGCCTAGGGACACTGTCCAGGTGGCGGCGAGCAGGAGATGCACGCCCAGCAGGGTCCGGCGCGAGTAGTATGTGAGCGCGTTGTAAAGCGACAGGTAGCGGTCCACCGTGATGGCCAACAGGCTGCTCACCGAGGCGGCAAAGGAGGCCACGAGGAAGCCCACCGTGAGCAGACTCATCGTCTCGGAAGGTACCACGTACTGGAATACGAAGTGCAGGATGAGCCCGCAGCCCGCCAGCAGGTCGGCAGTGGCCAGGCTGCCCACCAGCACGAACATGGGCGTGCGCAGAGCCGGGGTGGACGCGATGAGCGCCACGACCAGCGCGTTTTCGCCTGCGATCACCGTCCCCGACACGCACAGCAGCACGTCCCAGGGATTCACCGCCGACAGCAGCAGCCCCTGCGGCCCTGCCGGCAGCTGCGAGGACAGCTCCAGGGAAGCGTTAGCCCCGTTGCCGCTTCCCAGAGCCGCCGCCGCAGGGGACCCCCATTCACTGGTGTCCCGCGCCGCTGCCGCGGTGGCCGCCGCCGCCCCCTCGGCCGCCGCCGCCACCACCTGGGATTCGTTGAGCGGAGAAGCGCTCGCGTTCATCGCGGCCAGACGCTGCACCCTGCGGGGAGAGGGAGAAAGGGTCAGGCGTGTGCGGGTCCAGGAGGGACTAGCCCCCGCGCACCGGCACGGCTTTTAGAGCTCATCCCACTCTGGCTCCCACTCTGCTACTCCAGAGCGGAGCGACCCCGTCTGTAATTAAATAAGAACCCCAAAAGAAATTTTTTAAAAATATAATAATAATTAAAACCTGTTGAGTGAGCTACTGAGAGAGAAATGCACGCGGGTGCGCTCACCGAGAGCTGGTTATGGTTTTTCTCTTTTGACGCAGATGCACTTCACGGCTTGTAAGCGCTCGCATGCACACAGCGGACCCCCCCAACACACACACACACACACACACACACACACACACACACACACACACACCCGCACCGGTCCCCAAGTCTGCTCTGTGGTGCGCCCAGCAGCATCGGGTGCAAGCCCCGGAGAAGGACTGTCCCAAGCCAGACAGACCGCGACGCGCGGGTGAGCAGCGGCGGCGACGCTGTCCGCGGTGCTGAAATGAAGTTTCTGCGCTCCCGTAGCCTGGGAAGCCCGGGGGCCACAGAGACCCCTCCTCCCCTCCCCGCGATTTGGTTTGAGGGGAGACAGAAGATAACGTGTGTGTAAGACGCGAGAGAGTGAGGTCTAGCTGAGCTCCCTTCCTTCCTCTCGCACCGGCTTGGAGAAAAACTTCTCCCCTTTCGCACCCCCAGCCAAAAGTCCCTCTGCTGCTCACCTGGCGAGTCAGAGCTTCAGAGTGTCTCTGGCATGAGCTTCACGGCCGGGGCTGCAGGCTGCGCTTCCCGCGGGCCCCGAGCCGCTGCGCGCCCGACGCGGAGAGCGAGCGCGGGGCGCCTGTAGCGGTGCGGGCGCCGCCGACAGTGTGAGCCGCAAGGACCGCGGCGGCAGCAAAAGCGCCGCACCGACAGGCGGGGCGCGCTGACGTCAGGCTCCCCGCGGCAAGTGGCTCGCCGGGTGCCCGCGCGTCGCCCGCCCGTCGCGGCCACCCTCCACCACCCCCTCCAAACTCCATCCCTCCTCTCTCCCCCGCAAACGTTGTCTCAGAGGGTTCGGGAAGGTCGGGGAAGCCAGTCGGAGCGGCCGCCTCCAGTCCCGACGCCCCAGAAGCGGGGTAGGGGGAAGACAAGGGAAAGGGAGTAGGGACGACCTCCCGGGACAGGAGGGGCGGGGGAACAGAAAGAGGGGTGCTGCAGGAGCACTGGCAGGGTTGCCGGATCTGAGGGTCGCTGGGGGAGACTTGGGCAGGAGAAGGAGGCTAGTGGGCAGGGAAGTCTAATGGTTGAGCTGTGATCCTTAAAATCAAAAGCACCGAGACCGAGACATAGGACTTGTCTGGCATGCCGTTGAGGCAGCGACAAAGGTTCAAATCACTGCAACCACATACGGTTCCTGAGCACGGAGCCAGGTGAGGTCCCTCACCATTTCCAAGTGCCACTCCCAACCCCCTGCCCCTCCCCGCCGCAGATAATAAAATAAATAGTACTGCTCGAGAAACAGGAACGAACTGAGAGGGAGAATGCACTCCTGTAATGAGGTGTTTGTGGGGCCAGAGACAGTGTAGGGAGATTTAAGTAATTTTTGCACACCGCCCACGGATTTGATCCTGGGCACCACATATGGTCCCCATAGCCTCTCCAGGAGTAAGCCCTGAGCACTACCAGGTGTGCCCCCAAATCTCAATTAATTAATTATGATGTTGTTTGGGGTACAGGATAGTAGAGTCAGTGAAGAAGTTCTGTTTGAGGGAGCAGAATGGGAAGAAAGCAGACATTTGAAGGGGTCGTTTACTTGGAAATGGAGGCTCCTTTGGAGATTACCTGTGCAATCTCCCCCCACCCCCTTTAATTCCTCTTTCTTGCACTATTTTCCTTTGGACTCTGTACAGCAGGATTCACCATGGCTCTTCCCAGCCAAATGTGTCCCAATTTCAATAGCTGATAGTGCCCTTGGAACTTGCTCCTTAATTAAAGGCCAGGTCTGTGTCTTGTTAGGAAAGAAAACAGCAAAATGTGATTTACTTTCCTGGCAACAGACTTTGCCCTGTTAATTAGTACCCTATAAAACAAATTACAGGATGAAAATAGTGATAACTCAGCTGCACCAGACTCCAGTAGGCAGGAGTTTTATTTTCAGCCCTGATAAATCATCCTTTTGGTTTAAAGGTGTTTTGTTTTGTCAGTGAAATACAAGCATTAGATTGATTTTTCTCTTTTCTTAATCAGTCATAATCTCTGATAGCCATACTTGGGCAAAAGCTAAAATATTTAACACCATCTAAGGCTTTAAAGTTTAAAACTGTACAGTGACATGATGACATTAAAGTCAAACCACAGTCATGATTTCTACACTATGCTCTAGGCAAGTTGAAAAATGACAGTATTTATTACTGGTGCTTTTCCCACATCTCCCCATTTCCCTTCTTTCTCCTCCTGGCTTGACTTAGCTCTAGTTTTAGAGACCTATGTAAAGGCTGGTTTGGGAAGTGCATTGAACCCTGGCTTTTCCATATTTAAAGATGTCTAAGTAAATGCTACTCTTGCCACTGTCCCCCAATGCAGTTGAACTGGAGAAAGAAGAAAAACTCCAGGCATGTTCAATTTTCTGCAAGAGTCAATGTTGAATCATAAAACACATTTATACATAATTCTCCATTTGGTGAATTTATGAAATTCTCATATAACTATTTCCATCAGCCCTAAATTGACTGAAGTTCTGAATTTCTAGAGTAATTTTGAGTTTCGGTAAAAGACAGTCCCCTAAAAACCAAAATGTTGCTTCAGAGATGGAGAATGAACTGTCAGACAATATGTTAATCACACACTTAACAAGAAATCAGATAAAGGAGGAAAATCCTTTTTAATATCTAAATACACCACATATTTTGCACTCAAAATGCTGCATAAAGTGTAAAATTAAAATAGATATCCTGTGTTTATGATATTCGTGACCTTTTGTCATCACCTAAAATGAATTTTCAGTGGCTACAGGAGGAAAAACACATGAAATATCATGCTCTTAGCTAAATGTTGATTAAGAGTCTATAGCTAAATGTTGGTTGAGGGTTTATATATAGCCTGTGTTTATGTCATGCCAGTCTATCACAATTTCTCTCAGATGCTAGATTGGACCCTAGAAGCAGACAGGGTTCATTATTTCAGCTCCTCCATATCATCCCCTACTTATCCTGCTCCTGGGAAATGGGAGATGAAAAAGAAGAAAAGCATGTGGGGTGTTTTGGGTTTTTTTTTTTTTTTGGTTATGGATGGCTATATTAGAGGTAACTTCATTAGCTCATTAACTGATTTTCCCACTGTGCCTCACAAACACTGTCCCTTTCCATGGACTCCTAGAATGGTCAGCCAGTGAACCATGTGGATTTCCCTAGCCTAGCTATTGGGAGGAGATTGAAACTGAGCCAGGGCTTGACAAAACCAGACACTCTGAATGGGACTGATGGCTAAAAAATTGAGATAAGAGATATCATAGAAATAATCAAAGTTGGGCTGTGAATATGAAAGATCACGGTAAGTTAAGGCAGGAACATTCATGTTGAGCCTTGTATGAAATGAGTGGCCGGAATGAAGACCAGAGTGACAGTAATAGAGTTAAGTCACTTCCTGTGCATGCAGCCAAACCTGATTCAAATCTCTAGCACTACGTAGGGTCCCCTGAGTACCACCAGGGATTAATCCTGAGCACTAAGCTATGAGTAACCACTGATCAGTACTGCATGTGGCCTGAGAATTTTTTAAAAGAATAATCAGAAGTCAGTTGCAGTGGACGAATGAAACACATTTGCAGATAGAATAGAGACAAAGGCAACCAAATGTATATGCCAGCATGTTTAGTCCTGGTTATAATTAGGGTTTTAAGAGTTAAGTTTCTGGCTTATAGTCATGGGTTAAACTCATTATTATTAACCTGGTTATATGCCCAACATATTCTCTGTATCTCTTACATTTGAGCACAATCTAAGCATGATGTTTCCTTGTCCTAGGTTATGCCCAGGAATCACAATATCTCAGTTACAACCCTTTGTCTGGTTCCCTTTGCCTCTCATCCTGTGATCTAAGGCAGCTATTCCCAACACTGAACACACATTAGAATTACCTAGAATGTTTTGTTTTTAATAGTGTATTATCCTGAATCTTTCACCCAGAGATTGATTTTATTTAGTTTGAAGTGAGGATGAGGCATCAGATTTTCTATAGACTCAAATCAAAAGCCAGAGTTGAGAATATTCATTGAAGCAACACAATCTCTTTGTCAGCTTAGCTGCTTCAAAGTCCTGAAATAGTGAATTGGTGTTTAAACTCATTGCAATAAAGGAATTTTACAGATTACTTAGTTTTAATTAGTGTAATTTAAGATTACACTAACCGAACTTCCTCTTTACACCCTTAATATTCCATATCCATGACTTGGTTCCCTTTTGTCCCTGATGAACTTAATGTCTGCTTCAGAAAGTTCTAAACTCTGTTTGCTTTGGACCCTCTATTTGGCTTCCGATTTCAGGATACCTCTGCATCTATGCCCTTGCTGGGCTCCCAGGTGTGTTTTCTCCTGGCCCAGAATTTTTCAAAATCAATTGTTTTACAAAATTATAACTGTATCCAGTCAAGCTGTCTAGACTTTATCAAAAGTAGGTCGGAAAGACCAATATTGGCAATTCTTGTCTCTATCTGGGTATTTATAATCTCCCTTTCCTCCATCTCTCTTCACTCCACACCTACCTCTTCCTCCCTCTACCCCTCTTTGTCCCTCTCTCTATTCCTTTCCCTCCATATCTATTCCCCTCTTACTCTATTTCTTCTCTCTCCCTCTCATTCTCTACTTTACATCTTGGTTTTTGGGTACAGGTTTCTACTAGTAAATCTCAGTCTATTCATTGATTCACAGATACTTCTGCTGACCTCTCAGGGAGAGAGCAAGTGCTTAGTGAAATGCATCAAGCTGCTATTAAGAAAGATTGTTGCTGAAAGAGGCAGCAATCACAAAGGTCTATTGAAAACTCCATTGTCTGTCTAGGCCCAAGATGTGGAATGAAGCACAATCTTTTGGGGGACTCACGCTGAGACACATAAATGATATTCGGCATATCTCCTTTTGTTCTGTTTCCCTACCTCCAGGTCCCCTCCCCCTCCCCCAGCATCAGTATTGTGTCATTAAGCCCAAGAAACCAACTTCTTAGCTTGTCTAAACATATCAGGGGTGTTCCTGCTTCATGGAAGTAAGCAGTATTTCCCCCCGAGGGACTGTTAGCCAGAGAGAACAATATCATCTGATATTCCCAGTGAATTCAGAAAGAAGCAGACCATTATTATTATCAGAATTTGTTCACAGATGCAGAATACTTTTCAACTAAAAGCCTTATTTATTTATTCCTCTAATTCACTGGATGTACAGCTTTTTTTTAGCATAAGAATCAAGTCAAAAGAAATCTTGGCATTTATGGACAGAGACCATTTTTCATTAAGAGAGACATTGAAGCCGGAATCTCGGGGAAAAACCCGAGTGCCCTAGAACAGATGACTGGTTGAAGAAACTTTGGTACATCTATACAATGGAATACTATGCAGCTGTTAGAAAAAATGAGGTCATGAACTTTGCATATAAGTGTATTGGCATGGAAAGTATCATGCTAAGTGAAATGAGTCAGAAAGAGAGAGACAGATATAGAAAGATTGCACTCATCTGTGGAATATAAAATAACAGAGTAGGAGACTAACACCCAAGAATAGTAGAAATAAGTACCAGGAGGTTGACTCCATGGCTTGGAAGCTGGCCTCACATTCTGGGAAAAGGGCAGCTCAGATAGAGAAGGGAACACCAAGCAAAATGTGGTTGGAGGCCACGCGGGGGAAGGGTGAAGCGTGCTGAATGTAGACTAGAGACTGAACACAATGGCCACTCAACACCTTTATTGCAAACCACAACACCTAATTAGAGAGAGAGAACAAAAGGGAATACCCTGCCACAGTGGCGGGGTGGGGGGGGTTGGGGGGTGGAGGGAGATGGGATTGTGGGGGGAGGGATGTTGGGTTTATTTGTGGTGGAGAATGGGCACTGGTGAAGGGATAGGTTTTCAAACTTTGTATGAGGGAAACATGAGCACGAAAATGTATAAATCTGTAACTGTACCTTCACTGTGACTCACTAATAAATAAATTTTTAAAAAATAATAAAAAATAATATTTAAAAAAAGAGAGACATTGACTTGCAAAAAAGCACAGTAGAAATGACATCTGTACCTATATGTTTATTGCAGCACTGTTAACAATAGCCAAAACCCAAGTGCCCTAGAATAGATGACTGGTTAAAGAAACTTTGGTACATCTACACAATGGAATACTATACAGCTGTTAGGAGGGATGAAGTCATGAAATTTGCTTATAAGTGGATAGACATGGAGAGTCATGCTAAGTGAAATGAGTCAGAAGAAAATCCAGTCATATAAGGATTATTTGTGGAGTATAGAATAATATAACATAAGGCTGACACCCAAGGACAGTAGATACAAGGGCCAGGAGGATTGCCCCATATCTGGAAGCCTGCTTCTTGAGCAGTGGGGAGAAGGCAGATGGAATAGAGAAGGGATCACTAAGAAAATGATGGCTGGAAATCTTCTAGAACTCACAACCCAGAGGTATGAGCTTACAGTGATGTGGTGCACAAGACATCATTGGATGCGGATGTTACCGACACGCTCTCTGCCCAGATGAGATCCGGAGCAGCTGTGCACGACACGGCCCCTCTGCTCCTTAAAGACTATGATCTGGGAGGTCTACTAACCCATTTTGGCACCTCTCAGCTTCTTATAGAAATGCATCTAGACTGTGAACTGAGCTAAAATAACAGAAATCCAAAACCACACGGCCTTCACAGCGGCCGCACGAGCTTATATAATCTTCATTCTTAGCAATGGAAAACAAATTATCAAATGATGCCTTTTCAGAGGTTTGATTGTTGGGGGAAAACTCCAAATAGTAATAGTGAGTTCTCTGTTGAAATATTGAATGTATTCAAAGTATAGAGAGAATAAAGTGAAGATCATTAGCCACTCAGGTGGGGAAGTTGGTGTGGGGGGGGTATATTGGGGTTCTTGGTGGTGGAACATGTGCACTGGTGAAGAGATGGGGGTTTGATCATTATATGACTGAGACTTAAACCTGAAAGCTTTGTAACTTTATTCAGGGTGATTCAATAAAATAAAAATTTAAAAAAAAATGATGGCTGGAGGAATTAGTCAGGGATGGGAGATGTGTGCCAAAAGTAGGTAATGGACCAAACATGATGACCTCTCAGTGTCTTTACTGCAAGCCATAATGCCCAAAAGTAGAGAGAGAGTATGGGGAATATTACCTGCCATAGAGGCAGTGGGAGAGTGGGAAATAGGGGGTATACCCAGGATATTGGTGGTGGGGAATGTGCACTGGTGGAGGGATGGGTGTTTGATTATTGTGTGATTGTAACCCAAACATGAAAGCTTGTAACTATCTCACGGTGATTCAATAAAATTTTTTAAAAAGAGAGAGACATTGACTTTGCGTTTCATAAAGAAATGTACAGCCTCAACACTTAGATGATTGACTTTCTCTCCACAAGGATGAGAAAGTTGGTTCTCTTGTCCAATCTGAAAAGTAAGATGGAAATAGTCCAATAAGCTGCCATGCTCTTCACTTTCAAAGTGCCTGGATGTTCACACAGTGGGTTCATCCTCATTATCTTATTCAGTTTTCTCAAACGGGTTCATAGAGTTTGGAGTTGTTTTCTTTGCAGGCAGAATCACTGAAATTCAGAAAGGTGAAGTGGGTTTTCTGGGGGCACACAGGAGCATATGGGGCACCAGCAGAAGCCCTGGGCCTTGTTTTCTCCAGGGCTGTATTTCTAGGGAGTCCTTGTGTGCTGGGCAGTGACAGGTTCTGTGGCATACTGGACGGATGGGGTGAGCCTCTTCCTTCCTCTCCCTGCAAGGACCCAATGGTCCTGGGTTGCAGGCTCTCATCTCTCTTCCTCTGCCTTGGCTCTCAATTGCCATATGGGACAGGGTGCAGCATATCCTCTAGTCACCATCTGCTGGGCTGTGTGTGGAGGGACGGAGGGATAGTTTTATGGAGGGGGACAAATGCTTCTTTTTCGCAGTCTTCCCCTGTCATCTGTCCTTGAAGGGCAAGTAAGCAAGGGACTATGGATGAGTGATTCAAAATCATTTCTACTCACATCCAGTATGATTCAAATAACCTTTCTACCCATCTCCAATATAAGACTCCTCCCAATGCCCATAATCCATGTTTCTACTGTGTCTGACAAGAAAGGCTTCCTTTAAATTAAATGTCAAAGGGAAGGCACCCTGGACTGCTTATCTTCTATTCAATTAGACAAACTCTTCCTGCCCCAAAACCTGATGATTTGCAAGCAAAAGTGTTCTGTGTATGCAAAGGTAGGCAGCCTCTGAAGTTCTTAGAAGCATTATTTCAGGTAAGTGTATCCAAAATGATAGCAGTTAAGTTCAGCACTGTTAAGATTACTGTGAACAATAATTTCTAGATTACTCTTGTTATGCTTTGTAAACTGTTTTGAAAGTATTGTAAAAATATATTATGGGGAATACTGAAAGAATGATAGTCATCTTCCCATTGACTTCTCCCAGATTACCAACCTCTTGAGGAGGCAGTCTGGTTCTAATTAATCTTTCCTTATGTGTGAAAGAGCACAAAGCCAGTGCTCAATAAATCTCTTTCAAATGATCATTTCCTATTTATGTACATGAACTTCAGTGCAAGTTTTCTCACCTGGTTATTCTAGAGACCTAGGCCCTTCCAGCTTGGAGTTGTAGTTTACTCTAGGATCTCCTTTTTAAAAAAATTTTTTTTTGTTTTTCACTCATTTCTTCACCAGTTTACATTTTCCACTACAATATCCCTAATTTGCCTCCTTCCATTCCTCACTCCCAGTCTGCCTCTATAGTAGGCTGTCTCTCTCTCTCTCTTTCTCTCTCTCTCTCTCTCTGAGTTTTTAATGTTCATCATTTGGTCATCTTGGTGGTGGGAATGAGCTTTGGAAATATTTCCAGAATATTTCAAAAGTAGGGGAGGGAGGGAAGATACATATCAAGGGAGACATGGTTTCAAGAGAAGAGAATGAACTCTGCAACTAGACACCGCTGTCCTAATTCAGAGGGAAGATACCCAATGCAGAGCTCCAGCAGGATACTGAAAGAAGGGCTGTTGGGGTTGGAGTGATACCTTGGGCCGGTGTTTGCCTTGCATGTGGCTGGCCTAGGCTCCATTTCTGGCACCCCATGTGGTCCCCTGAGTACCATCAAGAGTAAACAGAAAGATCTTCACAATTAACATTTCAATGGCTAAACATCCTGAAGGAACAGAGCAATGTGGAATCTACCATTTTTTTCTATGATTATACATTTAGGTAATGTGTAATGTTTACTGTTGTAGAGAACTCCACAAAATTATTTTCATACACATAATTATTTTTATTTTGTACAGTTATCTTGACATAAAAAATGTAGAAAGGGCAGAAACATTTTCATGGCTTCTTGTTATACAATGTTATACTTGTTATAAAGCAATGGCCAAATTGTTTTCCAAAAGGACTGTATCGTTACAATGCCAATAGTACTCTGAGAATATCCTGGTTTCTCTGAAACTTATATAGCACTGGGTAGCATTTATTTTAAGATGTTTTTTCAACTTTGTAGGTATCAGTAGTATCTTATTAATACTTTAAATAATTTTATTGGGCTATGATTTATTTGCCTGATTTAAATTAAGGTTGATCTTTCTGTAAAAACAGTCTGAGGACTGGGTAGATAGTATAGGGATTCAGATGCATGCCTTGCCTATGTCCAAGCACTGTTTGATTCTAGCCCACATGGTCCCTCAAGTACCACCAGATACAGCTCTATAGGACCCTGAGTGCTGCTGGGTGGAGCCCTGGTGATCTCCAAGCACCACAGGGACCAAGTAGCACCACATCCTCAGTCTACCACAGTCTAGCCAAGAATCTGTGGTGGTGGCCCTGAGTCCGCTGAGTGCTGCTCAGGATGTCCTCCACCAACTATGAACTTACTTTATTTTATGTAAATTTGCCATTTGTAACATATACCTTTTATAACTTAATGTGTGTGTTTTTTATATGAATGGTGAATTCTACTGTAGATTTTAATCCTTTGCTTGCCAAACTTAGAGGAAATTTCCCTCGCTCCTTTTTTATTTTACTTTATTTTGGGAGCCACACTTGGTGATGCTGAGAGGTTATTCCCAGCTTTGCACTCAGGAATTATTCCTGGTGGTGCTCCGGGGACCATATTGGATGGTGGGGATCAAATCTAGGTCTGCCTCATTGGAAGCAAGTACTTCTACCCCCCAGAACTATCACTCTGTTCCCTCCTCCCTTTTTTAAACTTGAGTTTGGTTGACTTAGAAGTACTGCATTTTCATAAAGTTGAATTTGAAGAATACTATTGGCCTCAGGTCTCTGGGCTGTGGAAGTCCCCAGCATGGTTCTCAAGGAGAGGTTTTCTGGTGCTTATTAGGAGAGGATAGATCTATGAGAGACAAAAGGTTCCAGCAGAGGCTGCACCCTGAGGGGAACTGGAGACCTTACCTCTGAGCTTGAAAAGGCTGATTCTCAGGTCAAGGCCTGACTCCACAGGATGCTATTTAGCACCATAAGGCCCACAGAGGTGCAATTCCCTAGTTTTGATAGAAAGCTTCCCAGGGTGGGAGCGGGGAGGTGTCAGCGTTTAGGGCCTCGGCTTCAAGGCAGGTCAGCAGGCTCCCCGCCTTGCAGCCAGTCCCTTTGAGCCAAGCAAACACCAGCCCTGAACAAAAAAGTATCCAGCTGGAATACAGCCCCGCTGGGAACTCATGTCCCTAAACAGAGGAGGGAGAGGGAAGGACTGGCCCCTTCACATAATCCTACACAACTGTGAGGTGCTTTGCCTGCATGATCTCATTTACCCACCTCTGCTCTATGTGGGTCTGTTTTTCTTTTTATCTCACTTAACATGCACAGAAACAGAATCAAAGAGGTCTCATAGCATTTACTAGCACACAGCTCATAAGAAAGAGAGCACGTTCATTTGGTTCTCAATGATTCTCAAAAGACCCACTTTCCTGAAAATAAGCTCACAGTCCTGGAAAGGAGACTGAAGTTAGGTTTCTGCCGTGGTCAGGAAGACCAGGCAGTTTGTGAGAGCACAGGGCAGAGCAGACTGAAGGTGCTCTTTGTTGAGTAGAGGAGTTTGGATTAGATGTAAGATGAAGCAGGGACCCCACACCTACCCCCAACCCCAGAGAGTGGAAGTCTGAGCAGAGAGTTGGTTTGAACTGATGCTTAGGACAAGAGCAGAGAGCTGAGAGCAGAGGGCAGAAGTAGGATGGTTTTCTGTGTTACACTAAGTAACCAAGTAAATAAAGCAGGTTTACTAAATGAGGGCAAGTGGGAACTGATCCTGCTGAGCTGCCACTCTGGATGCTTATCTGAAATATAATCCCCTCATCTTCTGAGAAGGACTCTAAGCCTCAGGAGAAGTTACTAAGGGAATAAAGCTCTAAATATCATAAACAACCAAATCCAGAAAATAATTTCTCAAAATATCACGAGCTTAATTATCCAGCCAGCAGCATTTGAGAATTTGGTTGGAGAAGAGGTAGCCAGAATGAGTTTCTCTCCTTCTTCCTCCAGAATTCCCTCCCATGTACAGAGGTAATCACCCGTCACACCCCATCGAGAGTTCTTTTTTTTACACTGCACACTGGGATATTTATATGCCCCATTTGCATCTCTAGTCAGGGACTCTACTCTCTTGTACAGGTTCAAATACTCCCAGCTTTTGTGTATGTGTATTTGGGGTGGGGGGAGGAAAGGGGGCCAGGGCATACCTCCTGATGCTCAGAGACCTCTCCCAGCTCTGTGCTTGGAGGCCACTTCCAGAAGTGCTGGGGTGTGGTTGGAGAGGCATATATCATGCCCTGGATCAAACCTAAGGCTCCAGCTTGTAAAGTGTTCTCTCAGCCCCTTGAGCTACCTCTTGGGTCAGGTTACTTGATACAAAATTACCTCCCTACTCTGCCTCCAAAATGATGATGTTTCAAGCAAGAACAATTGATTCAACTGTTTTGTATATCCTGATAATTTTATTAGGTGGAAGAAGATTAGCTCTTTCATTTGAGTTTAACTAAAAGGAGAGGCATGAATATGTAGTCTCAAAAAGATACCCTCTCAAATTAGTGTATGCAGTATGAACTGAGTTTTGTAAAATAAATTGTATATGTACACATATATATATACTCACAGCGAGTAGGGCATTTGCCTTGCACGTGGCTGACCCGGGTCCATTCCTCCACCCCTCTCTGAGAGCCCAGCAAGTTACCAAGAGTATCCCGCCTGCACAGCAGAGACTGACAAGCTCCCTGTGGCGTATTTGATATGCCAAAAACAGTAACAACAGGTCTCACAATGAGACGTTACTGGTGCCTACTCAAGCAAATCGATGAACAATGGGACAACACTGCTACAGTGCTACATACATACTCAGTGTTAGCTATTATCTAAGGGTTTTTTTTCTTTTTTAGTTTTCTTTTTGTTTTACTTGTGTTACTTGGGCCCAAGGCCATTCTCAGCAATACTTGTCCATCCTGGCAATCTCTTTAGTGTTAGGGCCTGAGGATCCAGTTTTGCTTGGGTCCTTTGATTCTTAGGAGGTCATGTGGTATTGAGCCTGGGTCAGGAGCATGTAAGGAATATGCCCTAATCCCTATACTGTTTTCTTAGCCCTAAAGTTCTTATTTTTTTCCTTTTTAAATGCATGGCAAAAACCAATAACTATTTTTAGTATCTGTTCTATTTTTGGTATATATTTTTAGTAAAGAACCTCCAATTTTAGCCAGATCATTGTCACCTTGAACAAACAGCATATTTTCCATCTTCTCTTGAAGCTAGATATGTCATACAGCTTCTGACCAAGGACATCTAAGCAGATGTATTGTATAGACCATCCAAAAGCTGTCACTGTCTTCTCCTCTTCCTTATTCTTCTCCTCCTCATGAGCCTTCTTCTTTTCTGGCTTTTGGGCCACATATAGCTGTGCTCAGGGATGACTCCTGGCTCCATGCTCAGGGATTACTCCTGAAGGTATTCAGGGACCATATTTGGTACCATTTATAGAACACAGTTAATGAAGCACCTTATCTCCTGTACTAGTTCTGCCACTCCAGAAAGTCTTGTTGAATGAGACACTCATCTCTGTTCTCCTTAGTGCTGGCTGGGATGTGAGAGTGAGAGCCAGAACCTGAGCAGCCACCTTGGACCCTGAGTAGAAGTCAGATGTACTGGAGAGGCAGGAAAGAAGCCTTGAGTGCCTCATGATATGGAGCGACCACTCCAGTCTTGAACACCCTATATTTATAGAGAGAATTGTTTTTCCTCTTCTGACTTTTAAAGACTCTACTATTTTGAGTTTTCTATCACTTGACAACTGAATCAAATTCTAGATAAAATGTGTTATTTTTTAAAGTTGTGAAATAGATAGCAGTATGTTGAGAATTCAAGTAAAACTCCTGTACATGATTTTTGAACTGCATTTTTTTTTTATGGGGCTGGGTGAAATAACACAAAGGGCTGGAACATATGACTTATATCTTTGAGATTCTGTGTTTGATCTAGCACTGAACCAAGAGAAACACTGGGCAAAACTCTGATTGTCCCCAACACCACTGGGCCCATGCATCATCATATTGCCAGAACAGGCATGAAACTGTTCAGTCTGAGATTTTCACACATGGAAAGTGGGTGGTGCCTGCTGCCTAATTACCCAAGAGGAAAGATTACCCAGGACTGCCTTTATCTGATGGAAATGGCCAAGCCACCTCTAGGTGGTGCTGTGCGGGGCGGGGGGGAGGGGGGGGCAGGGGGGTTGCACTTGCCAAACCTGGCAATGAGGAGGAGGAAGTAGGGACTACAAGCTTTTGGAGTTTCTAGACCCCAATGTTCCTTCTGTCTGATTTTGGTCTCATCTGAGAATGTACTGAGCTATGAGTGATGGGATCACTAATACGGCCATAAAGAATGGGCTTGTGTTAGTCTTATTATTTATTTATTGTTTTGGGGTCATACCTGGTAGTGCTCAGGGCTTACTCATGGCTCTGTGCTCAGGGCTCACTCCTGGCAGTGCTCAAGGGACCATATGGGCTGCTGGGTATCAAACCCAGGTCAACCCAGGTCATCTGCATGCAAGACAAGTGCCCTGTTTGCTATACCATTTCTCTGCACCCATCTCCCCACATCCCAATCCTATTTCTTGTATTTTATTTTATTTTATTTTTGAAGTAAACAGATTTTATTTAGAGGTTCTGAGGGAAGGAGGAAGGGATAAGTGGAAAAGAAAAAACAGTAGGAGTAACGCGCTCAAGAAAGAATGCTGGCTTCTCCAAGGGAAGCATGTGTGGAAGCTCTACACACATCCTAGCACTGGACACGAAAGCATGAAAGTACACATCTCAAGGGGGGAGATGCGGGCGACACATGTGCTCGGGCACCACATGTGCTTGGCCACGTGGGCACAAGCAGTACATGGGCCCAGGCAGCATATGCGCTATTTCTTGTATTATAAAGCAAGGTTAAAAGGCACTTGTTCAAGGTTACACAAGTAGAGTTTGTGCTGTAATCTTCTTTTTGTTTGTTAGTTTTTGTTTTTGTTTTGCTTTTTGGGTCACACCTGGCGATGCACAGGGGTTACTCCTGGCTTGTGCACTCAGGAATTACTCCTGGCGGTGCTCAGAGGACCATATGGAATGCTGGGAATCGAACCCGGGTTGGCTGCGTGCAAGGCAAATGCCCTATCCACTGTGCTATCGCTCCAGCCCCCTGTACTGTAATCTTAACTCAGACAGTTTGGTTCCAGAATTCTGCTCTTACTTACTATTCCCTCCTGAACCCCAGCAACAAATAATATTCAGGAGCAGGGGGCGGGGGTTGTGGAGGCACAGACCTGACATCTGTTCTGAGAGGCTTGTTTCATGAGTAAGCCAGGCCATTCACCCAGCATCTCAGTGTGATACTGTTGTTTGTCTTATTGAGAGTAATCTGGTGACGTGAAGGCAATTGTCCTTTTCCTGGAAAGCATATGCATAGATTGGTCGTGAGGTGGACAGCAGCAGGGCCCTCTAGAGAGAGTTCTCTCTGCTCTCACAGGCAATAAGAAATTCCATCTGATTTCCTTTGGGCTCTACTTCCCAAAGAGAACCAGAGACTGACCACTTCTCATGTCTCGCTGATAACCTCTGAGCACCCTTGTTTTGTCTTGGCCCTGCAGTCAGAATGAAGCTATAGGAGTGAAATGCTTCTGTGTCTCCTCTGTGCCGGAGTCTCAGAGGTGCTCATGGGTCTGGCTGTGACTGCCGGTCCTGAAGTTTGCCCTCCTGGACTTCCCTCTCTGAAAACAGTGACTGCTTTTCCACATTACACTCCAGTCACAAAAGCCCCCCCCTTTTTTTTTCAAAGGCCCTCTTTTAATTTAACTTAATTTTTTTATTGAATCACTGTGAGATACTCTTACAAAGCTGTTCATGATTAGGTTTTAGTCATAGAGTGTTCCAACACCCATCCCTCCACCAGTGTACTTCTCCCAGCACCAATGTCCCCAGTTTCCCTCCCGTCCCCAGCCTATCTCTATGGTAGGTGCTTTTCTTCTGTCTGTCTGTCTGTCTGTCTGTCTGTCTCTCTCTCTCTCACACAAACACACACACACACATACACACACACACACACACACAGAGGCCTTGTTTTTTGTCCAACTCTCCAGACTTATTCCACACAGAGGTCCTTTGCACGGGCCTTTCCTCTGCCCGGAGAGCTCTCCCCAGAGATACCATGACCAAATCCCTCCCTTCCTTCAAGGGACTTTGGTCAGTTATCTCTTCAATGAGGCTCCCTCTGATGCAAATCGCACTCATCTCTTGATTTATTTCTTTCTTTTCTCACTATCTTTTCATATGCAATGTAATTTCTTGTGGTGTGTGTGTTTGTGTGTGTGTGTGTGTGTTTCATCTTGTTTGGGGAAGGGGTACACCTGGTGATGTTCAGGAGTTGCTCCTAGCTCTGTGCTCAGGAATCACTCCTGGCAGTAGTAGGGGAACCATATGCGAGATGCTGAGGATCCAACCCAGATCAGCCATGTGCAAGGCAAACTTCTTATCCACTGTACCATCTCTCCAGTCCCACATGCAATGCCATTTTATATTCCATCTGTCTTTTCTTGCCATCTCCCACTGCCCCACACTATCTGATCCTGCTCACATTCAGTAATGCAAGCTCCTTGAGGGCAGGGATGCTGGTGGCACTCACTGATGGATTCAAATGCTTAGTACAAGGCCCAACAGGCTGACAGGCTACAAGCTAGTAGATGTTACTGAGTGAATTAGGAGGAAGCCTGCAGCTTGCACACATTCTGCTCTGGGGAAATGTCAGGAACTTAGGAAGATTCAGAGGAATGATTGTCTTCTTCCTGGACCCTGAGGTATGAGAGGGTGCTGTGTGCTCCATGGGGAGGGCAGGATCTGGCACCCTCCACTCATCTGTGCAGAAGCAAAAAGCTTTATTTCAGTCCCACACTGAATCTGGACACTTTTTGAAACCAATGCACTAAGGCTACTGTCAGCAATGACCATTTTGTTTTATTCACACAAAAATGCCTAAAATGAGGCAATGTACGTCAAAAGTGTAGCATCTTGCTTCACACATTTTTTTGTTGTTGTTGTTTGTTTGTTTGATTTTGCTTTTTGGGTCACACCCAACAATGCACAGGGGTTACTCCTGGCTCTACACTCAGGAATTACTCCTGGTGGTGCTCAGGGGACCATACAGGATGCTGGGAATTGAACATGGGTTGGCCACATGCAAGGCAAACACCCTGCCCACTGTGCTATCACTCCAGCCCCAGCTTCACATGTTTTAAGTATTCATAAAGACTAGTTGCTGTTGGATTCGCAAATAAGGATAGCTTCTACGTTGTTATGATCTTTGCTTTTAGGTGTCCCAAAGCAGTTTCCTTTGTGCTTCCTGTCCTCAGGAACTATCTTGGGCTCTGCCACCAAGCACTGTCCAGGACATGATGGAAATCAAAATATACCAGATAAAAACCTACCAATGTGCAAAGGACATTTGTCTCTGCCAACACTTGTGGCTAACAGGAAAAAACAAGTAAACAAGCTCATCATCACCTCTTTCTGAACCCGGGGCACCAGTGAGTAAACCACTCAGTGACTTTCTAACAGACTAAAGGACTACAGGAAAATGAGGCATTTTTCTTCAGCAATAATAGGCTCTACTATTTAAAAACACCCCTTACTCCAAAACATCTATAAGTAGTAGGTCAAATGTCTTGGTAGCACTGTTGTAGCACTCTCGTCCCGTTGTTCATTGATTTGCTAGGGCGGACACCAGTAATGTCTCCATTGTGAGACTTACTGTTACTGTTTTTTGGCATATTGAATATGCCACGGGGAGCTTGCCAGGCTCTTCCGTGAATGTCTTGGTAATTCTTCCAACTTCAACTTTTCCCAGTTGCCTGCTTCAGGCAGGTACAACTTGGGATACTAGGAGATTCAATTTCTATAATGCTTCTGCTTATATTGTATTGGAGGGATTTAAATAATACACACTTATTATCTTGCCCTAACTCAGAATTTCCCACAGGGATCTCACTATGCTAAAGCCAAAGTGTAGGCATGTCCATGGTCCATCCTCAAGGCACTAGGGCAGAATTTGTTACCTTGCTTTACCTTTCAATGGGAGTTTTCTGACTTCTCTGTGGAGAAAGAGAAAGCAAAAAAGAGAAAGTAAGTTAATTACTTATTGTGGTACTCCAAGCACAAGACAAGCATCTAGATTAGGTTGAGAGCTGTGAACCAGGGAATCCACAGTATGTAATTAGAACACATGCCAAAAAAATTGGACTTAAGATTCACAAAGTTTCAAAGGGATCTAGGTTGGTGATTCAGCTTTAGGAGTAACCATCCTATAGAGGGGATTTAAAAGCCCAGGACTAGACAAGGTCACCCATGGGTGAGTGGATATAGAAAGAATAGGTGCAGGCCTGTGGGATATAGCCTTCTTGAGTAAAAGATGAAAATAAACAAGGGAGACTGAAAAGGAGCCAATGAAACAGAGCAAAAAGTGGGAACTTGCCATGTCAAAGAAATGTGTCACGGTGAAAACGTTTAACTACATGAGAGGCAACTGATGAGTTACCTAAGGTAAAGACTGAGAAGTGACTGCCAGGAACTCATTTGAGCCTGGTAGCCCATCACTAGGGTGTAGATAGAGAGGCATAAGTCAGATCCAGTGACAGACACCATATCACATTTCCAGTGATAGCAGCTTTACACCCTGTGTTACCAGGAACTGTTTACATAGAGCTTCAGAACTGCCTCTGGAAAGCTGCAGCCCCAAGCAGGCCCTTTAATCATATGTGTGGGGAACATTCATATATAAGAGAGGCAGGTCCACTCCACAAACAAGTCTTCTTTAAGCTTTCTGCAAATAAAGAGGCCAGGTGGAAAGTTTATCAAATAGTGATTGGTCGAATTTCAATTCTGGATGGTCTTTCAAATATGGTTTCGATGTCTTCTCTGGGAATCTTAACAGCCTTCTTGGTTCCGTTTAGTTCTTCATTAAGACTAGGGACGGCTCCCCTTTTGTTTCTCATTTTCTATTATTTATCATTGGGCTGTCATGGCAGAGCCTGGCAAGCAACCCGTGACATATTTAATATGCCAAATACAGTAACAACAACGTGCTCTTCGTGTTCCTGGAGCGAGCAGATGCCATTGGGGCTACACTAGCATGCGACAGGGACAAATGAAGACATTACTGGCACCTGCTCGAGCAAATCAACGAACAATGGGATGACAGTGATACAATGACAGTGATCTTTGGACTGCGGGCCTTCTCCTCTAGTTCTCTGTCAGTTCAACCCTGCTGTTGCCTCATTGTTTGGGGGCATCATCTTTGATTGCGTCTAGAATGCTGCAGAAGCCAACCTCTGCTTCTAGCTGCCTCTGTTGAGACCTGCACCTTCCACCAGGTTGCCAGGAGGGCAGGTAGCAACTGAGCTCTCAACCAGGTGGTCAGACTCAACTGAGAGTGGCTGCGCCAACGCACTGGGTTTTGAATAAAACACAAAATCAAATCTCAACGAATATAATCTCCATTCTAACCGTGTTGATTCCTGTGGAAATGATACTACTCAAAGATTTCAGAGTTATAAAATATATTCGTAAGGTTCTTTTGTGGTTTAAAAAGAAGTTTGTTTTCAAATATGACCACTAGAAAATGTCAAATGATCCTCTGTGACTTGAACTGTATTTCTAGTAGATCAGGATAGCCTGTTTTCCATGCTGCTCTCCAAATAAATTTTTAAAGGACAAGGTAGAGTATGCCACAGCCATCCCGATGATAGTCAATAACTCTACACTGCTTCAAAGATCAAAAATCTCTTTTGGGATGGTGAAGGGAAGTTAGGCTATACCCAGATCTTAACTCTGTGCTCAGAAATCACTCCTGGTGGTGCTTGGGGATCCCTATGCAGTAGCAGGACTTAATTGGGGTTGACCATATGTAAGGCAAGCACCTCAACCCCTGGACTATCTCTTCAGCACTAGGATAAAAAAATATTCCCACAGGCATAGAGATTTAGGGCTTGCTCTTCCTACATGCCCTCATTTGAATCGTGTATGCTCAGGGCTCTGGGACACAGTCCTTTTGCAGGAGGTCTGCTCACAATAGTTCTCTGACTGAGCTCTCTTCTCCTGCATCTCTCTATTACAAACCCTCACATTTTCCAGCCCCCAACCTATGTGTCACCTCTTAAAGGAACTCTCTTTGGTCCCTGTAGGATGAATCTCTCCCCAAAAATGTTCACAGAATCTTTTCCCAAGATGTCCAGAGGTGGCTTTTCCAATACATGTCACTTTGTTGTAGGCTTGCAGCAAAACTAAAAGGGAAGCCATAGATATTTCCTACAATCAACATCCCAAACCAGAGAGAGTCATTTGTCAAGATTGTAGCGTCTATAAGCACTTATTGATGATCACATTCATCAAAGTGTGAATTTCACATTTGGAGTAATGCTTAGCGAGTTCCTTGGGTTAGTAGAGTCATATTGCGATATGTATATTCCCTATTAGTTCCAGACAAATTATCCTTGCTGCACTAAAAATCTCCTAAGTTCCACCTGGTGACCCCCATCCCTTTCTAAACCCTTGGAAACTACTGATATTTCTGCTCTTCCCATAATTTTGCCTTTTCCACAATGTCATGTATTTTAAATTATATAGTGTAACCTTTAAAAATATTTCCCTTAGCAAAATGCATTTAAAATTTCTGCATGTCTTTTTGTGACTTCATAGTTAATTTCTTTTTAGCATTGAATGATGCTTGACTCCACACACCACAGTACAGTTATCCACTCACATGGAAGGAACACTGGTTATTCTCAAGTTTGGCAGTTATGATTAAAGTTTCTGTAAGCATCTGTGTATGGGTTCTTGTGTGGGCATCATTTTTTTTCTTTTTAGGTCACACCCGGTGATGCACAGGGGTTACTCTTGACTCTGCACTCAGTAATTACTCCTGCTGGTGCTCAGGGGACCGTATGGAATACTGGGGATCCAACCCAGGTCGGCTGCGTGCAAGGCAAACACCCTACCTGGTGTACAATAGATGCAGATAATGGTGTACAATCATCAATTTTTCAAATCCTTTGATAAACTGAAAAACTATTAAGTTGGAGATAATTGCTTGTTGCTTTGCTTTGTTCTGGATTTAAAATTTTTTTTTGAAATTTTTTTCTTTTTTGAAATTTTTGAAATTTTAAATTTTTTGGAAAGAGGAACCAAAATAAAATTTGCAAGAGGAAGGTGCAAAATAATTTAAGCATTGGATTTTATAACTTGACCTCCAGAAAGTTGTTCAACCAAAAACAAAGCCCTTACCCCTAAGTTTCTATCTCATACATAAGTTTTGCTCCTTAATAAGGTTCTTACAAATAGAATAATCCAGTACATACGTGTTTATATCTGGCTTCTCTCACTTGAGGTCTTGTCATTGAGATTCATTTATGTGTCTTCTCTCCCTTCCACCGGCAGGAAAGTTCTCTGCCACCATCTTCCCTGCCCCATCCCCCACCACATTCTTTGTCTCCCTGTAGGAGGCCTGTCCCCTGATGATTTGAGAATGGGGGGACAAGAAGAAGAGATCCAGTCTTTAAATAGCAACTGCTGGCCTGGCATTGTGCTGATGCTTCCTTGAATCTTTACATGAAGTCTTCACAATAATCCTAAAGCACTATAAATCCTAAAACACTGCTTTAGAAAAGAGGAAGCTAAAGGAGATGAAGATATTTATTCTCTGTCATACAGCTGATAATACACCCTATCCCTCCACTGACTTCCCCTGTCTCTCGGCCAATTTTCTGCACACGGGGTAAGGTCCACAGAGCCACAGAGCCTGGCTAATCCTTACAACCACCCATGACAATCTCCATGACTCAAATCTGGAAACTAAGGGAAATGGTGGGTGGCAGGTGGGGCTTCCAGGCCAGGTGCTAACACCTGCAGTGAGCTGTCAAATAAATGAACTGACCAAGGGGCTCAGAATAAACTGGAGGCTAAAGAGAAGCAACAGGAATTAAGTCTCCTCTGTGTCTTGGATTTTTGGGAGGGGGCTGAGGGACACATTAGAAATACAGCCTTGACTATGGCCAGTCAGGCGGGGGCTGGCTGTGTTTTCTGAACCAGTTGATTTGAAAGCTAAGTAGAGGTTAAAGGACACTAAATACAATAATTTTCCTTTTCAAGGAGAGAAGTAATCTGGAGGGAGAACTTCCCTGCTGCATTCGGATGCAGCCGGAGCAGTAGACTTGAACTGCCACCTCTTTGTTGCCATAGGAACCATGTCCTACACAGTTCTCAAAACACACAAAGCTCAGTATGTGCTGTCATTCTTAGTGAAGATACACCTACTGGCTCAATAGGAAAAAGGGAGGCCAGGTGGTCCCCTGAAGACCCTCCAATTTGCAAACACATGGACCATCCCACTTTGAATCCTTAGGGGACCTGCAGATTGTATTCCATGGTGTATTCAAACTTTTCCTTCTGCTTGTTTACCAGGTGAAGGATGTGCAGGTGGTTCAGTTCAAGGAATATACTGGGTGCTTCTGACGCATACTTAAAGCCTGGTTTGTATAAGCACAAAGGAACTGCTGATGAGGAGAGGTGCCTACAAACTCCTTCACCCTGCACACATACACAACCCCCAATCTGTTTGCTGCTGCATTCTTCCACAATCCCTCTTGAAACTCATGTTTCATGTGGTCAGTAAAAATCCACTGACCCTTAAAACTTGGGAAAGGCAGGGTGCAGGGAAAATTTTCTCTCTGCTTTAAGACCTAACATCCACATGCCATTCTTTTTTGTTTTCTTATCTTGTTTTGGGACCACACATCTGGGAATGCTCAGGGATTACTACAATGACTCTGCACAAAGGAGTCATTCCTAGTGGTTCTAAGGGGACCATATGGGGTACCAAACATTGGACCTGGGTCAGTAATACACAAAGCAAACACCCTACCCAATGTACTGTTGCTCTGATCCTCACGTATCTTCTTATTTTGGATCAGTATGCAGGACTCTGCATGTTTTAAAGGGAGGAGACATTTTCTTTCAAGGTGTAATTCTTCATGCAGATTTAGTCTCAATGTAAGCAGAAAGGAAACAGCCAGACTCAGAAGCCTTGCCATAACCTGGGTGGGAGACTTAAAGTTAAGTCATCTGGCCCAAGAGGATGACAATTTTGCCCCACTAGAGAAAAAAATATGATTAAGACTCCAAAAGAGCCTGGTTGATTCTGTAGAATTGATTCATAGTGTGCAGGAGTGGCTTGATCTTTCCCTTAAGCAATGCCATCACAGGTTCATGACTAATGGTAACCTTATTCTGGGAATGAAGTCAGGAATTATTGCTGAGTTATTACTACATTATAGTTATTACTAAATCACAATTGTATTCATAAAGCCATAAACACGGTAATTAATCTTGATAGAACAAAGAAGCATATTATTAAATTCTGGGGCAAAGCCCACTAAAGTGAGTGAGTGTGGATCATCTCTCTAGCCAAACAACTACTCACCATTTCCAGTGCTGAGACCCCCTGCCTGTAAGTTACCCCTCTAGATGAGTTTTCACAAAAATTGCATGAGTGTGTCTTTCTCTTTCCCTGGACTAAAATTACTTGCCCAGTTTAGGGGAAAGTTCTCCCAGTCGTACAAACAGAATCCAGAACTGGGAGGATTTCAACTATGAACCTAAATTTGAAAATATGGAGCAAATTTTATCAGGTAGTTGTATGTGTATAAAAGTACTTTGAAGAACAAGGGCTAAGAGGACTGGTCCACTGTTGGAAGCTGCTATAAGTTGTTGGGGGATGTGCAGGAAAGGACAGTTAGAATAGAAAATAGACAATGATAAGTGGAAATGATCACTCTGGACAAGAACTGAGTGCTGGAAGTAAGTAAAGAGACATACGTGATAACCTTCTCAGTACTTGCATTGCAAACCATAATGCTGAGAAAGAGAGAGAGAGAGAGAGAGAGAGAGAGAGAGAGAGAGAGAGAGAGACGGAGTGGGAGAGAGAGATAGAGAGAGAGAAAAAAGAGAGAAGAGGCAGGCAGGGGTGGGGGTGGGGTGGGAGGGAAAATGGGGAGGGAAATTGTGGTGGGAAATGCGCACTGATGAAGAAGAGACTGATGTTGGAACATTGTATGACTGAAACCCAATCATGGACAACTTTGTGACTGTGTATCTCATAGTGATTCAATTTTTTAAAAAAACGAGGAAAATGAAACAACTGTAAAGGCTTGGAGGTTCTAATTCTAAAGTGATCCTGGTTCTAATTCTAAAGAATCATGTGTACGGAAGAGGTACCCAAAGGAGAGCTTTTACAAATTCCACATACCTGGATCTCAGCCCATAATCAATAGAACCCAAATCTTTGGGAGTTTGAAAAAAAATACCTGATGTAGCCCACATTAAGAGCCACCATTTCCTCTTGTAAGTCTTATTTATTGTATTGATCTTGTTGTTGGCATTATTTCCACATCCCATTCCCAAGCAAATTGTGTTTCTTCACCCTTTTCACAGATATATTCTGAACAATTCTGCAGGAGGGCTGTGATCACCAGATACACTCACAAAGGACACCAATCATGTTTGGCACCCTTCCTGAGAAATCTCACATAAAAGAAGGCTTTTCTTTGTCCAAATTCCCTTGGATCTCTGGAATGAACGAACGATAGAAGAGTTGACAGCAAGTGCTGTCGATAGAGATGATCTCTAGATTGGTTTATATGCAAACAGGAACTCCCGTGGGCTTCAATGAGAAAATGAGCAGGTAACCAAAAATGCCCGATGGTCACCTTGAAGGTTCAGCACACAAGATGAGTTTCCTCCAGTGAATCTGCAGAGGGCTTGCTCATTATTCCTCTTCTAATCCTCCAATCCCAGGCCTATTCTTTTGTTTTCCTAGACTTCCATTTCAATGACTCTTGATTCAGTGAGATGAGAGGACCAGGTGGAGTTGTGAAGACAATATTCTTTTCAAGATTTCATAAGGGCTTTATCGATTTAAAATTAAGATTTTGAAATTAACTAATAAAAGTATGACAATTACTTCCGTGGTGGTTCTGGGTCTCTGGGGAAATCATTATGAACACATGATTATGTTGATTATCTCGCCAATAGTCATATGGCCTTCTTCTCACAGTCACACACCTGGATGTGGTTCAGAAGAGCTGTCATGGGAGTGTGGTCTGCTGTGATATCTTTATTAATGAGCAAGACACAGAGGTAAATATTGTGCTAATTAAATCTACTGTGGATACTAATCTAGAAGACACCCGCTAGCTCAGGGGGAAGCACAGATGCCACACTAACTCATTCTGAGCTTTTAAGGACATGAAATGAACACAAAATGAGTTTTGAAAACAGAGATGAGGGGGAAAGCATCCTTTATATGCAGATTATTGGAAAGAGGATAGAAGAAGAAAATACCAATCATGACCATTTCAATTCACTAAGAATACTGAAGGGGCATGGCCCTATAAACAAATTGAATACTAGAGACTAGAATATTCCCTGAAATTTTCATTTTAAGTGATAGAAAAGAAGAGGCCTGGGGGTTTGAGAGAATTTTCAGGGAACACGAGAGGCTGAGCTGGAGTTGGGTGGGACTTACTACATGGAGGCCAAATGAAGCAACCTGCTGTTTATTGGGCAAAATTTGTAGGCAACTAGGAGAAGGAGGGTTGATAGAGAGTTGGACTCTTTGGGATCCTGAGGATAGTTGGTCATGGGAATCCTGTTGATGAGAGGTTGACAATTACATATGGTGATTATATCCAAGAAGGAATGGAGAGATTTGTCTTTACCACCACTGTGACACAGGCCACTGTGCACCCACCCTTTATGCCTTTTTCCCAAGCTCATACCATTCTTAGTATTATTTTGAGGTCTAGGCCTGCCCTCAAGAATGAATGCGAGGGAAAGTCATGAAATCCTAAAGAATGAGCCTCTTTTAATGAACCTAGCAGCATTTTCTTAGGTCCAAGGAGAGAGAGAGAGAGAGAGAGAGAGAGAGACAGAGAGAGAGAGAGAGAGAGAGACAGAGACAGAGACAGAGACAGAGAGACAGAGACAGAGACAGAAACAGAGAGACAGAGTCAGAAACAGAAACAGAGAGACAGAGACAGACAGAGACAGAGAGACAAAGAGAGACACAGAGAAAGACATGGAGTGTTTGGGGAAAGATAATGGCTGCTCTTCTTCTGTGGACCACTGCATCCAACTCCTTTGACCTGGAGTCTACCTGGCAGTGGGACCGATACAAAAGGTCTAAGGACTCCAGAAAAGGGCCCATTCATTCACTCAGCATGATTCTCCACACACTTTCTGGGCTGCTGTTACTGCCAGGATCTGTGTCAAAGGCATAGGAAAACATGAAGAACGAATACAGTCATAAACTGTGTCAACGAGGGGTATTATGGCTCATAAACTCATTCTGGCCAATGAAACAGAAAAGGAAGGAAAGACAGGAGCCATATCAGCTTTGGATGACACATTGGTGCTGTTTCCCTCCTGGGACAGACTCAGAGCATCATGTTGAGAACACAGAGGAACAGCTCAAGCTAACTTGGATCTTGGAGCATGCAGCAAGCAACTTGTTCACCTGCCACTTGTCACTTGTCATCCCATTGATCTTTGATTTGCTCAAGTGGGTTCCAATAACATCTCCATTGAACCTGTAACGTGCTAGTGTAGCCCAATAATACCTGCTTGCTCCAGGAACAGGAAGAGCCTCAAACCATTCATTCAGGGCTTTGACAAAGAAGTCTGACCATCTCATAGGTGGGCAGTCACGTGATCTTTTGATGTCCTGTGGAATCCAGTCGGTTACAGCTCTAGTCCAGTGGTCATCTCTAATCAAATTACATGTCCAGCCCACCTGATTTTTGACACCTTGGCAAACGAGACAGCATCCCTGATTCTTGACTGTCGATGGAGGTTGGAACTCTGGATTCCTTCTCTGACTTGAGTGAAACGTGATACTCCAAGCATAGCTCTTTTGATTCCTCTTTGGGATACACGAATAACATTTTCATCCTGTTTTCGTAGGGCCCAGGTCTCTGAGGCATATGTTAGTGCAGGAAGAACAGTGGAGTCGAAAAGATGTGCCCGGAGCCAGAGGTTCTTGGTCCTCTTAACCACTTCTTTGATGCTCTTGAAGGCGTTCCACGCTGCTCTCTTCCTCCTGCACAGTTCTGGCACCAAGTCAGAACTCAGCTCATGTTGAGCTCTTGACTTAGGTACACATAGCTGCTGCATTCAGAGATGTTCCTTCTGTTGAGAGCAAACGGAATGTCAGGGACTAGTTCGTTTTTCATGAGCATTGTTTTGGTGAGATTCAGCTGCAGTCTGACCTTTCCACACTCACGGTCGAAGTCAGCCAGCATTTGTGCCACTTGGCTAATGTTTGGTGTTATTAGAACGATGTCATCAGCAAAGCAGAGGTGGTATAGTTGCTGACCATCTATCTTCACTCCCATTCTTTCCCATTCCAGTTGTTGTATGACGTTCTCGAGGGTGACACTGAAGAGTTTTGGTGAAATAGTATCGCCCTGCCGAACCCCTCTCTTTATGTCAATGATCACTTCTTTGTAGGATGTGAGATCCTGGTGGTTAATCTGTAATACAGCTCATGGAGGATCTTGATGTACTGTGTTTGAACGCCTGTTTGGCAGGGATCTGATGACCACATCAGTCTCAACAGAATCAAAGGCCTTCTTTAAATCGATTTAACGTTAGACAGAGTGACATTTTGAATTCTTGCAAAACTTCAATGAGCGTGGTCACTGTCTGGATATGATCAATCGTGCTGAATCCTTTTCGGAACCCAGCTTGCTCGCATGGTTATCCTTCATCTAGTGTTCTGCCTATTCTATTCAGGATGATTTGAGTGAACAACTTGAGGACAACGGACAACAGGGATATTGGGCGATAGTTGCCGATGTCATGGATGTCTCCCTTCTTGTACAACAGAACGGTCCTGCTGGTGTTCCATTGGGACAGAACCTTGCATATGGACAGGTGAAAAGCCTGTCCAGTGTGAAGAGTCGAGCCAGTGTATTGACGAGTACTGGTGGCAGATTCTTTAGGTGTTCGGGTCTGACCTTGTCTGGACTGGGTGCTGTACATGTCTTCTTTTTCTTTTTTTTTCTTTTGCTTTTTGGGTCACACCTGGCAATGCACAGGGGTCACTCCTGGCTCTGAACTCAGGAATCACCCCTGGCAGTGCTCAGAGGACCATATGGGATGCTGGGAATCGAAGCTGGGAATCGAACCTGGGTCGGCCGTGTACAGGGCAAACGCCTTACCTGCTGTACTATTGCTCCAGTCCCTGCTGTACATGTCTTTTCTGACAAAATGGCATGTCATATTTTGGAAGGAAGGACATTGGGAATGACATATCCATCCTGCGGAATTTGGTATGTGGCATTTGGTATGTGAATTTGGTATGTGGCAAGCTATCAAAGAGATCCGAGTAGAAGTCATGAATAATCTTCTCCATTGCCCTTCTGGAAGATGTGATAGATCCATCAGGATGTCGGAGGGCAGTCATCTTGGTCTTGTAGTTGGCAAAAGACAGGAGAGCATTATGAATACTTTTCCCGGCTTCTGCCGCATCAGCCAACACTGCTGCTCTTCTCTCTTTGAGGTCTTCCTTTATCGCTTCTCTGCACAGCTTTTCGAGCTCAGACATTAGCTTGTGGTTACCTGAGGCTCGTGGCAAACCACGTTGGCAAATGAGCTCGAGAGTTTCCGAACACAGGCATCTGTTTGGGCTTTCCCACTCTCGGCATTCTTCCTGCAGTCATGGAGATGCTGAACCAGTCGACTGTATTCCTCGTCGATGTTGTCAAGAACAGCATCTTCCCATGTTGCCGCAATAGTGCCAAAGAGCTCCCAGTGGGTGGTCATTCTGGGAGTTCTCTTCTTAAACTTTAACTTTGCAGACCTTTCTCCTCGCTCTGTGAAGTAGAATTTTGCATGAAGAAGACGGTGGTCCAATCCCGTTTGGAATTTTGGGACAACAGCAACATTGGTCAGGCAACAAGCAACAAAGGCCCGAATTTCTTGAATTTGAAGGAAAGTGAAAACAAACTTCTGTAATGTTAATCCACATTAACATTGGGAAGTTAATTATTCCTATAGTGTGTCAAAGCCTGTTCAGACTCATAATTCATGTAGGGAGTGGGAAGAAATGACAATTTCAATTCTGACAGTTTCTAAGGATGATTCAAACCTTGTCTTTTGTGGCAACAGAAGAGAGTTATAGTGGATATGGAGGGCAAGGAGTGTCAGTACCAACCCAGGGATTTTTACATATTTGATGCATTTTAACCCATTAAAAAAATGTTCAGATTGTCTTGTTTTTGGTCAGGGGAGCTTCTCCAAGTTGGCTACATCAATCTTTGATAGCTGCCTTGCTCTCAGGTATGACAGGATGTTCCAGTTCAAGGAGCCCTTGTTCCTTTGAGCAGGAAATGGCACCCAGAGACTGTAATCTGGGAACTAGGAGTGTTTGCTACTATTTCTTCTAAATTCTTTCAGTTGGCATCACTAGGACATATCAAATATTTAGAAAAAGAAGAAAATTCTGGATTTAATGCTGAGATTTTCAATTAGAATAATTACAGATTTTTTTAGCATTCTTACTATTATTGATATGGTTATATTTTGTGTTCTTAAATTTAACATCTCTGTTCTTTCCAAATGAGGTTAGGACAAACACCTATTATCCTGAATTTTGACAGATAATGGAAAAAGAATCAAGTTTCTCTGCCTTTTCTCAACACCCATATGTTGCTATGGGGAAATTCCTTATGAAAGATACACAACTAGTCAGTGCAGTAGCAAAGATAAAACTGGGGGCTCAGCAGTTTGCAAATCCTTACAAAATAATGGTTCACAGTAATAGTCTCGAATGGTTGTTAAAGTCATTATGCTAAAGGTTGATGGGGCACATTATAATGAATAAATTCACTTGACATCACCTGAATCTAAAGAAATGAGCCAGGATTTGTGTGCCCCCTTATGTGATGAAACAGGAAACATGCAACTCACTATGAACATTATTCTTCTCTTCCCACAAACAAAGACCTGAATATAATCAAACTCTTGATCTAACTCATGGTTCTCAGGAAATACAGGACAAAGAGGAAAGCATTAAAGGATGCTCTTAGCAATTCAATCAGAAATATTAAGAATTGTGAGAAATTCTACAGGTCAAAAACCTTAGTTTTATCTAGAAATAAAAGACAATTTTGAAAGGTGAAATAGAACAATTCTAGATAAAGAGAGATGGGACACAGGTCAACGTTGGTGATACAATCAAAGTGCTAACAAATATCATTTTAGAAGAACATTGAATTAAAAGAATCTGAAAGAATCAGCTGTTCTCTTTTATTCTTTCCCTCTTGCCTTCCCTCTGCTGATGTTGCAGTAGCTGGAGGTCACACAGGTTTGCTTTCGGTACTCCCGTGGCGGGGGGGGGGGGGGGGCAGTGGAGGAGGGGGAGGAAGGGGAGGTTGGTGAATATTGTGGTGCTCACATACAGTGCTTGACAGAGACCAAATTCGTTTAACAGAGTCTTGAATCAGCTCTCCAGGATACGTCCTGCCACCAGGACTCTCAAATTGTGAGGTGACCCGTTTGCATCACAGCATTCCCACACACCTGTCTGTGGCATGGTCAGAATATGGTTGTGGCTCAGAAAGAGCTCAGAAAGAGCAGAGAAGGGTCCTATTGTACCAGGCACAAATATCCAGGCTGTCATGATCTACTTTGTGCATATGGTGGGCCCAGGAAAGGAGCTCACCAGCTCTCACCTGCAATGCAGGCACTTCTGCCCCTGAATCATCTCTAGTCCCCCTCATCACACTATATTTTGTTTCTGTAGGTTTGAAGCTTTTTGAGCTTTTAAAAAGAATTGAATCAAGAAAAAAATCCTCCGAGTCAAATGATGTGTGTGACTCTTGTTTAGATGTTGATTTGAACAAGTTGATTTAAAAACGAATATGTGAGTCATAGTTCAAAAACATAGAGGAAATACTACTGAAGTTTATATGGAATCACAAACAGTCCTGAATAGCCAAAACAATATGAGGGAAAAAATAATAGCCAGTATTGCATTCCCAGATTTTAAAATTATACCTTAAAGTTATAGTAATCAAAACAGAGAAATCTTGGAATAAAATCCGATACTCAGAACAATTTAGTGAGTCCCAAACAAATGGTACCCAAGAGATAAACTCTCTTATATATGAATAATTCATTTTTAAGGAAAGAACCTAGAACATAAAAGGGAGGAAAGAAAGTCTATTTAATAAGTGGTGCTGGGAAAAATGTTTAGCCACATACAAAAGATTAAAATTTGATCACTATTTCACACCGTGCACAAAAGTTAATTAAAAATGTATTAAGACTTAGATGTTAGACCTAAATCCATAAAATACATCGAAAACATAGACAAAACACTCTGTGATAATTGGCTTCAATAGTATCTTCAGTGATTTAATTCCATTGGCAAGGAAGACAAAACAAAAATAAACAAATGGGATTACATCAATCTAAAAGGCTTCTGCACTCACTATGAAAGAAACTGACACTAAAACAAAAGGATATCTTATTGAATGGGAGAAAATATATCATACTACACTTTGGTCAAAGGACAAATATCTATGGTGTATAAAATATCCACAAAATTAATGATAATATTTTTTTATTGGGGAAGAGATAAACAGATATTTTTCCAAAGAAGACATCCATATGACCAACAGATAGATAAAAAATGTTCATCATCACTGATTATCAGGGAAATGAAAATCAAAATAATAGAGGTATCATTCTACTAGTGAGAACCCTCATTCACTATTGATACAATTGTCATCTTGTTTATCTTTTATGAAAAATACCATGCTGATTTTTCAAGAAATTATGTAAAACTACCATGATTCAGCAATTCCACTTTTGGGGTCTTTCCCAAGAACACACAAACACTTATTCTATAAGATTTTGCAATTCTGTGTTCATTGTAGTGCTTTTCACAATAGCCAAGATTTGGAAACAAGCCAACTGTCCAAGAATAGAGGAGTGAACAAAGAGAGTACAGTATTGAACTGGAGAGATAGTACAGCATGTAGGGGACTTGCTTTGCACATAGCCAACCAGAGTTTCATTTCCCTGGCACACATATTGTTTTCTAAGCCAGTCAGCAGTAATTCTTGCATAGAGAGTCAGGAGTAACCCTGAACATTGCCGGGTGTAGACCTCTCCTACCCCTCAAAAGAGAGTGTAATAATTGTTCATACAAAAAAGAGAGTATGAACAATTCAGCTACAAGAAATTTTGCTTTTTTTGTTACAACATAGATAGAGGTTGTCATGCTAAGCAAAATAAGTCAGAAGGAGAAAAACAAATACCAGATGATCGTACTCACAGGTGACATAAGAAAACAAAGAGGTAAGAATAGAAAGTGTCCAATGAAAACAAAACCTTAGATTCTGACAACAGCACTAAGGAGATGGTGAGTAGAAGGATTTCATCAATGCAACTGAGTTATGAGAGTTATGAAACACAGGTAGCAGTGTATTATGGTAATACTGTACTTGTAAACACATAAACAGTTGCATTCTTAAAACTAAAAGAGGTAATTAAAATTAATTCAGTACAAGAAATATTGTATTAAAGGCAACCAGAAATGGAGCATATGCTTATTTTGAATTATTAACTTGGTTGGTGTGATCATTAAACTTTGGTTATATTTAAGAAGCCAATATATACTTAAAATATACAATAAAATAATAGTCAAAATAAAGCAATAAAAGCATATCAACAAAACTAAGGCTATCAGTTTCCAAAGAAAGAATACACTGGGTGTTCTAGAAATGCTGCAATGTTCTAGTGCTAGGGTTGGAACTTAAACCATGGCCTCTTACTTTATAGCTAGGTAACTATGCTTTCCTCCCTCCCCCCACCCCCCGCCACATTTTTCCTTTATTAGAGCACTGTGAATTGCAAAGTTATTCATAGTTGGGTCTTTGACATATAATGTTCCATCACCAATCCTGCCACCAGTGTCAACTTCCCTCCACCAGTGTTCCCAGATTTTCCCTCCTACACTACCCACTCTCTCCCATCCACCCAGACCCAGCCTGCTATCTTGACAGGTATCATTTAAGTTTGGTAATTAAAATTTGGATCTTGTGATTTTAGCATTGTTGACTCAGTGGTTTGGATATTTAGCTCTATCATTTCTTAACACCACAGATGTATCTGAGTCCCCTTATCCCCTGCTCCCTTTGTTTTTCATCGAACTCTTTTCTCCTTCCCCTTCACTCTATTTCTTCTCCCCACTAAACTCTGGGACCAAGGACAATCTAGGTATTCCTTCCCCCCCCTTTAAGAGCTATGCTGTATTAATATCATTATCTATCAAATACCATCTGCCTTGTAGAATTATAAAAATAAAATGAAATCATGCCTAGGGTCATGTCTAACATATAGTTGATATTCAACAGTCCTTTTTTTGAAATATAAAAGGTTACTGCATTTAACCAATGTCAGTATATTTAGCCAAACTTCCTGTCAGTACTGTGATGACAATCTATAAATTGATATATTTTTCCTAAGCTTAGAAAGGATGACTCAATCTCTTAATTCACAGATTCTGTTCTGCTCTTGTCTTGGGCATGAGCCATTTTGAGTTTCCATTTTGACTGCATTATCACTAATGGGTCTTTGGCTCTGGTAGTTAACAACGGCCTTTACCCATAATGATGAGGGAATCAATGACTCCCCAGGGTCTTCCCTCCAGCCTCATCTTGCTGCTCCAAGGGGAGTCTGGTCTTCACGGTAGCCAGTGGTAACCAGGGATCACAAGCCTTTGCTAATATGCTGCAAAGTGGTTGGGCTGACTAGTGCATGAAGAAGTCTGCCAGTTTGTAGGCTTTGGCCCAGAGAGATTTCTTCACATTTCCCCTGAGCCAAGGTTACAGGTGACAGGTACTCAGTGGCTGCCAGCTAAATGGCCACTTGAAATTCAGAGATACTCCACTTAGGTGTGGTCTCAGAGATATGACCTGCCTGAGGGCTCTGTGACATTGAGAACTGCAGCATCTTAAAACATGCAAATTGACAACAATACCTAAGATTGTAAAGGTCACATCAACCTAGTCAAAAAAACATTTCCTTGTCTTTATCTGGAAGTAGAAAATCAGGTGAAGAAAATGGGAGGGGGTGTGGTCTGTGTCAATGAATTAGGGAAGCTGTTAGGCCAGGAAATGTTTAGAGAGACCTGATATGGTTGGAGAAGAAATTACCCTGCCAGGGAAAGTTCAGATGTAAGAGACCAGATCAGTTCTGATCATCAAATCTTTGATAAGGGAGCAAGAAATGTGAAGTGGAGCAAGGAAAGCCTCTTTAACAAATAGTGCTGGCAAAACTGGACAGCTACATGCAAAAAAATGGGCTCAGATCTCTACCTAACACCATATACAAAGTCAGATCAAAATGGATTAAAGACCTCAACATCAGATCAGAATCCATAAGGTACATTGAAGACAAAGCTGTCAAAACCCTCCACAACATTGAAGCTAAAGATATCTTCAAAGATGACACACCACTAGCCAAGCAAGTGGAAACAGAGATAGACAAATGGGGCTGTCTTAAACTAAGAAGTTTCTGCACCTTAAAAGAAACAAAGACTAAAATACAAAGACAGTCTACAGAATTGGAAAGGATATTCACCCAATCTGATAAGGGATTGATATCAAGGATATCCAAGGCACTGGTTGAACTCTACAAGAAGAAAACATCCAACCCCATCAGAAAATGGGGTTATGAAATGAACAGAAACTTTCTCTTTTTTTTTTTAAATTTATTTATTTTTAATTAGAGAATCACCGTGAGGGTACAGTTACAGATTTATACACTTTTGTGCTTATACTTCCCTCATACAAAGTTTGGAACCCATCCCTTCACCAGTGCCCATTCTCCACCACCCGTAAACCCAGTGTCCCTCCCACCCTCCCCAATCCCATCTCCCCCCCACCCCACCCTGCCACTGTGGCAAGGCATTCCCTTCTGTTTTCTCTCTCTAATTAGCTGTTGTGGTTTGCAATAAAGGTGTTGAGTGGCCGCTGTGCTCAGTCTCTAGCCCTCATTCAGCCCGCAACTCCCTTCCCCCACATGGCCTTCGACTACAATGTAGTTGGTGATCGCTTCTCTGAGTTGACCTTTCCCCGGACCGTGAGGCCAGCCTCGAAGCCATGGAGTCAACCTCCTGGTACTTATTTCTACAGTTCTTGGGTGTTAGTCTCCCACTCTGTTATTCTATATACCATAGATGAGTGCAATCTTTCTATGTCTGTCTCTCTCTTTCTGACTCATTTCACTCAGCATGAAACTTTTCATGCCCATCCACTTGACTACAAAATTCTTGACCTCCTTTTTTCTAACAGCTGCATAGTATTCCATTGTATAGATGTACCAAAGTTTCCTCAACCAGTCATCCGTTCTGGGGCATTCGGGTTTTTTCCAGATTCTGGCTATTGTAAACAGTGCTGCGATGAACATACATGTGCAGATGTTGTTTCGATTGTACTTTTTTGCCTCTCTGGGATATATTCCCAGCAGTGGTATTGCTGGGTCAAATGGGAATTCAATATCTAATTTTTTGAGAGTCGTCCAAATTGTTTTCCAGAAGGGCTGAACCAGTCGGCATTCCCACCAGCAGTGAAGAAGGGTCCCTTTCTCCCCACATCCTCTCCAACAGCGGTTGCTTTTGTTCTTTTGGATGTGTGCTAGTCTCTGTGGTGTGAGGTGGTATCTCAAAGTTGTTTTGATCTGCATCTCTCTGATGATTAGTGATGCAGAGCACTTTTTCATGTGCCTTTTGGCCATTCGTATTTCTTCCTTGGTAAAGTTTCTGTTCATTTCTTCGCCCCATTTTTTGATGGGGTTGGATGTTTTCTTCTTGTAGAGTTCAACCAGTGCTTTATATACCATTGATATCAACCCCTTATCTGATGGGTATTGTGTAAATATCCTTTCCCATTCTGTGGATAGTCTTTGAATTCTGGTCACTGTATCTCTTGCGGTGCAGAAGCTTTTTAGTTTAATGTAGTCCCATTTGTTGATCTCTGTTTTTACTAGATTGCTTAGTTCCGTGTCACCTTTGAAGATACCTTTATCTTCAATATCGTGGAGGGTTTCGCCGACCTTGTCTTCAATGTACCTTATGGTTTGTGGTCTAATGTTGAGGTCTTTAATCCATTTTGATCTGACTTTTGTGCATGGTGTCAGGTCAAGGTCTAAACCCATTTTTTTGCATGTGGTTGTCCAGTTGTGCCAGCACCATTTGTTAAAGAGGCTTTCCTTGCTCCACTTCACATCTCTTGCTCCCTTATCAAAGATTAGATGGTCATACATTTGGGGTTGTGTGTAGGGATATTCCACCCTGTTCCATTGGTCTACGGCTCTGCCTTTGTTCCAGTACCATGCTGTTTTAATTGTTACTGCTATGTAGTAAAGTTTGAGGTTGGGGATGGTGATGCCTCCCATCATCTTTTTCCCAAGAATTGTTTTAGCTATCCTTGGACGTTTGTTATTCCATATGAATTTTAGGATTGCTTGATCCATTTCTTTGAAGAATGTCATGGGTATACTTATAGGGATCGCATTGAATCTGTATAATGCTTTAGGGAGTATTGCCATTTTGACAACATTGATTCTCCCTATCCACGAGCAGGGTATATGTTTCCATTTCCTCATGTCCTCTTTGATTTCATGGAGTAGCGTTATGTAGTTTTCTTTGTAAAGGTCTTTTACTTCCTTGGTTAAGCTGATTCCGAGGTACCTGATTTTCTGGGGCACGATTGTGAATGGGATTGCTTTTTTCATGTCCCTTTCCTCTGCCTCATTGTTTGCATATATGAAGGCCATGGATTTTTGGGTATTGATTTTGTAGCCTGCAACTTTACTGTATAAGTCTATTGTTTCTAAGAGTTTCTTAGTAGAGGTTTTAGGCTTCTCTAGATATAGTATCATGTCGTCTGCAAATAGTGAGAGTTTGATTTCTTCCCTTCCTATCTGGATGCCCTTAATCTCTTTTTCTTGTCTAATAGCTATCGCAAGTACTTCCAGTACTATATTGAAGAGGAGTGGTGAGAGTGGGCATCCTTGTCTTGTGCCCGATCTCAGAGGAAAGGCCCTTAGTTTTTCCCCGTTGAGGATAATGCTTGCCGTAGGCTTGTGATAGATGGCTTCGACTATCTTGAGGAAAGTTCCTCCAAACCCCATTTTGGCGAGGGTTTTCATCATGAAAGGATGTTGGATCTTGTCAAATACTTTCTCTGCATCTATTGATATGATCATATGGTTTTTATCTTTACTTTTGTTGATATGCTGGATTATGTTGATTGATTTCCGAATGTTAAACCATCCTTGCATCCCTGGGATGAATCCCACTTGGTCGTGATGTATGATCTTTTTGATGAGTTGTTGGATCCTATTTGCTAGTATTTTGTTGAGGATCTTCGCATCGGTGTTCATCAGGGAAATTGGTCTGTAATTTTCTTTCTTAGTGGTGTCTTTGTTTGCTTTTGGTATTAGGGAGATATGTGCTTCATAGAAACTGTTTGGGAGAGTTCCTGTTTTTTCAATTTCCTGGAAAAGTTTGAGGAAAACAGGCAATAGGTCTTCTTTAAATGTTTGGAAGAATTCGCCAGTGAAACCATCTGGGCCTGGGCTTTTGTTTTTGGGGAGGTTTTTGATTACCGTTTCAATTTCCTTAACATTGATGGGTCTATTCAGGTATTCCAGGTCTTCTTTCTTCAGTGTTGGGAGATTATAGGAATCGAGGAATCCATCCATTTCTTTTAGGTTCTCCTTTTTTGTGGCGTAAAGACTTTCAAAGTAGTCTCTAATGATCTTTTGAATCTCACTGGTTTCTGTTATGATGTCCCCCTTTTCATTTCTGATTTGATTTATTAGAGTTTTCTCTCTTTCTTTCTTTGTGAGACTTGCTAGCGGTTTATCAATCTTATTTATTTTCTCAAAGAACCAACTCTTTGTTTCATTGATCTTTCGGATTGTTTTTTTGGTTTCGATGTCATTAATTTCTGCTCTAATTTTTATTATTTCTTTCCTTCGGTCTGGTTTGGGGTCCTTTCTCTGGTCCTTTTCTAGGGTCTTGAGTCGTGAAGTCAAGCTATCTATGTGGGTCCTTTCTTCCTTCCTGAGGAATGCTTGGAGAGCTATAAATTTTCCCCTTAACACGGCTTTAGCTGCGTCCCATAGGTTTTGGTAGCTCGTGTCTTCATTCTCATTTGTTTCTAAGTATCTTTTGATTTCTTCCTTGATTTCCTTCTTGACCCACTCATATGAACAGAAACTTTCTCAAAGAAGAAATCCGAATGGCCAAAAGGTACATAAAAAAATGCTCTTCACATTAATCATCAGGGAGATAGAGATAAAAACAACTATAAGATATCATCTCACATCACAGAGACGGGCTCACATCCAAAAGAACAAAAGTAACCGGTGTTGGCATGGATGTGGGGAGAAAAGGAATCTCCTTCATTGCTGGTGGGAATGCCAACTGGCCCAGCCTTTTAGAAAACAGTATGAATGATCCTCAAAAAATTAGAAATTGAGCACCCATTTACCCAGCAATATTACTTCTGGGAATATATCCTAGAGATGAAAAAAATATATAGTAGAAATGACATCTGCACTTGTATGTTCATTGCAGCACTGTTTACAATAGCCAGAATTTAGATGAAACCCGAGTGCCTGAGAACAGATGACTGGTTAAAGAAACTTTGGTACATCTACACAATGGTATACTATGCAGCTGTTAGAAAGGATGAAGTAATGAAATTTGCATATAAGTGGATCGACATGGAGAGTATCATGTTAAGTTAAATGAGTCAGAAAGAGAGGGACAGACATAGAAAGATTGCACTCATTTCTGGAATATAAAGTAACAGAATGGGAGACTTACACCCAAGAATAGTAGAGATGAATACCAGGAGGATTACTCCATGGCTTGGAAGGTGGCCTTACATGCAGGGCGAAAGGGCAGCTCAGATAGAGAAGGGACCACCAAGTATGGGGTGCTTGGAGGGCCTGCTCGGGTTGGGAGATGCGTGCCAAATGTAGACTATAGATCGAACACAATGGCCACTCAATGCCTCTATTGCAAACCACAGCACCCAAAAGGAGAGAGAGAGAACAAAAAGAAATGTCCTGCCACAGAGGTGGGTTGAGGTGGGGTGGGGATGGAATGGGGGTGGTGGGAGGGATATTGGGATCATTGGTGGTGGAGAATGGGCACTGGTAGAGGGATGGGTACTTGATCATTGTGTGAAACGCAAACACAAAAGTTTGTAAGTATGTAACTGTACCACACAGTGATTCACTATTAAAAAAAATAAATAAAAATATAAAGGCAGAGCCCTCCAGCAGGTAATTCAACTGCTCCCTGCTCACGGCATGAAGAGCACCAGAACACAGGCCCTGCAGGTCGCTTCCTTGACAACACCCTAGCAATGACTTCTGTTGCACAGGGACGCCCTGCCAAACCAGCTTGGAAAGACCCCTATATAATCAGCCTCTCAAAGTAACTTGGGAATTCTATTCTGGGATCACCAGCACCCAATTCTGAGTGTGTAACAATTTCCTTAACTTCACTGGGTTCTCTTCTCTGCCCTTTTGCCCTTATAATAAAACCATCTTGCTTCATTTGTCTTCTGAAATTCCTTGCTGTGGGAACAGACAAAGTACCCAGAACTCTGGTGGAGGTTGGGACAGACTTTTTCTTTTCCTGCAAAGAGCATAGCCTTATTACCTCATCCTAAGAACTATGGCTCCCCCAAATCCAGGTGGTAGGGAAGAATCCCTCCACTGTGTAAATCCAGTGCAGGTTGATGATGTACTAGGAGGCTGGCAGAAACAGTGTCCATACCTCATGGGTGCTTGTGTGATTTTTACCAGCCTGGCCCTCCCCTGTCATTCATTCTCCTAGAGAATCCTCAAGAGCCAGGTAGCAGGGAGGAAGCCCTTGGTACTGTGGCTGCTTCCTCCTGCTTTACAGCTCCACTTTGCTTGCCAACAACAACAATCTCAGCCTGAAATTGCAAGAACTTTACTCCCCTCTACTGCGTTGGTTGTTTCCAGTTTCCAGATCATGATTAGAGTCACAAACCCACATTCAGAGGGGGCTGTTCCAGGCCTCCCTAAACTCTCTCTCCTACTTGCTCTGTAGATTAATGTGGGAAGCCACTTCTCAGATCCTTTGAGCTCACCTTGCTTTCAGTTAACAAGGATTAAAACTGGAGACGGGTGGTGTTGTTGCCAGCTTGCTACCCCTTGGAGTGAGGCAAACCAAACCAAACATTAGACAACCAGATCCAGGAGCCAACTGCACTAAGCTTGCCAGTGTGGATCGGTGACTTCGGATCAGGGCAGGGGACTCAGATAAAGAGACTTCCCAAGCAACCTGGCAGTTTTCCTTCCTTCCTTCCTTCCTTCCTTCCTTCCTTCCTTCCTTCCTTCCTTCCTTCCTTCCTTCCTTCCTTCCTTCCTTCCTTCCTTCCTTCCTCCCTCCCTCCCTCCCTCCCTCCTTCTTCCTTCCCTCCTTCCCTTCCTCTTCCTTCCCTTCCTCTTTCTTTCCTTCTTTCTTTCTTTCTTTCTTTCTTTCTTTCTTTCTTTCTTTCTTTCTTTCTTTCTTTCTTTCTTTCTTTCTTTCTTTCTTTCTTTCTTTCTTTCTTTCTTTCTTTCTCCCTTTCTTCTTTCTTTCTTTCTTTCTTTCTTTCTTTCTTTCTTTCTTTCTTTCTTTCTTTCTTTCTTTCTTTCTTTCTTTCTTTCTTTCTCCCTTTCTCCCCTCTTCTTTCCTTTCTTTCTTTCTTTCTTTCTTTCTTTCTTTCTTTCTTTCTTTCTTTCTTTCTTTCTTTCTCTCTCTTTCTTTCTTTCTTCATTTCTTTCTCCCTTTCTCTTTCTTTCTTTCTTTCTTTCTTTCTTTCTTTCTTTCTTTCTTTCTTTTCTTTCTTTCTTTCTTTCTTTCTCTCTCTCTCTCTTTCTTTCTCTCTCTCTTTCTCTCTTTCTTTCTTTTGATGAATCACTGTGAGATACAGTTACAGACTTACAAACCTTCGTGATTATGTTTCAGTCATACAATGCTCGAGTACCCATCCCTCCACCAGTGTCCATTCTCCACCACCAATGTTCCCAGTGTCCCTCCTGCAACCCTCACCCCATCCCCACCTCTGTGGCAGACACATTCCCTTTTACTCTCTCTTTTTTTGGGTGTTATGGTTTGCAATACAGATACTAAATGGCATGTTTGGTCCATAGTCTACTTTCAGCACACATCTCCCATCCTGAGCAAGCCCTCCAAGCATCATTTCCTTGGTGGTCCCTTCTCTATTCCAGCGACCTTTCCCCCTGCATATGAGGCTGGCTTTCAAGCTATGAAGCGATGCTCCTGTCCCTTATCTCTACTATCCTTGGGTGTTAGCCTCCCATTATGTTAGTTTATATTCCACAAATGAGTGCAGTCATTCAATTTTTAGCCAAGTGAGTCAGTGGTTCAGTGCAAGGTTTTCAGGATGCTGTGCTGCTCAGGTGCTGGGATGACTCTAGTCCCCCTGCAGTGCTGGGGACTTCAGGGATGCACCATGTGATACTCTAAGGAACATGTGGTTCTGAGATTCAAACCCAGGTCCCACACAAGTTAGGTATATACCCTAACCATTGTATTATTTTCCAGCCCAGCAGAAAATTGTAAAACAGCACGAGGATGTCTTAACATGATCCAAGTGGCAAGGAGCAATGCCCTGAGAGAGTGGTCCTGGAGAAGGTTCAAGATGCCTGACTTAGGTTCATTTCCTCGCACACACTTTCCAGGAATTAGGGGTCTAATCACTTGCCTTACAGCATCTCCCACACCACAGACATATCACAGGCCATCCATTCCACAGTCAAAATTGCATGGCCCAGCCTCAACTCCTGGCTCTCTCCCACTCAACTGATATGCTATTGGACTTGCCATTTAACATTTCTGAACTTCTGTTTCCTTCTTTTCCTGTTTTAGGGTAATAAGCACAAAAACTGGGCAGTGTTGTTTGGGACATCAGATACATAGAAAGCGTCTGGATCAGAACTGCACTTGGTAAGTGTTCAGTTGATGCTTTTAAACCACATCTACCCCTGCTATCACTGTCACCAGCATTTCATACCTCCAGATCTGCAGTCTTTGTATCTGACATTAACAGAGCCCCATGAGGTCTGTTTCCTGCACAATAAGAGGTTCCTAGTGTCCAGAAATCAATGATCAATATAAAGGTACTCTCATCTTTAGTTACTCATAGTTCCTGAAGAACATTAAAGAAACTCCAGTTCACATCCCATGCCAGTTCTTGGAGAACCCTAATTCCTTTCCTTTCCTATGCCCCTTTTTTCTCTGGAGCTCTTCTCTAGTAGCTCACCAACCTAAACTCTCTTACACCCCTTGGTAGTGCTCCCATCTCTCTCCACCCTATTCCCTACCTCATTTGAACCCCACATTCTGCCCCCATAGAAGTGCAGTACAGAGCAATCCAGATGAGAGAATGTTCCTCACAAAGCAGCTTGCAAATTCCCCAGTGAACAAACAACAATGCCAGGACTGGGGACATAGTACAGGGGTTAAGGCATCTGCCTTGTATGTGGCCAATCACAGTTCAACCCCTAGTATCACATATGGGTCTCTGAGCACTGATGGAAGGATATCTGAGCACAGAGCCATGCATGCATAATCCCTGAGTTCCTCTGGGTGTGACCCTCAAATAATAATAATAATCATAATGTCATTGATATATAGGTAGCAATCTACCTAGTAACAAGTAGATAATACATGTTAAGCTACTACCTTAATATATGTTAAGGTATAAGCATATATTATCATATTTTGTCTTCTTGGGTAATTCTGTGATTTTTTTCATCAGTCTTGCTGGTAACATTTGATTTTTGTTGCAGTGAAAATAAACCAGTCTGTAGTATGACGAGAGCACAGAAATAGCAGAGTTTTGTGTCTTTAGGATTCTTCCAATAATACTCCTATCCACCTCCTTTCACTTACTTGTTTTTGTAGTTTGGGGATCGTACCCTGCGGTGCTCAATGACAACTCACAGAGGAACCATGGAGTGCAGGGCGGGATTGTGGGGGCGGGTGGGGAAAACCAAACTGGGGCCTCCTACAGGCTGAGCATGTGCTCCAGCCCTTTGTGCTATCTTTCCATTCCTGCCTCTTCTTCCCAGAAAGTTCTCATGCTGTTAAAAGGGTTTGACATGGAAGAGCTTCTGTTTCTTATAATAGAAAAGCCTAACCTACAGCCCTAGACTAACTATGGCCCTAAACAGATAAGGGGCTGCTGGCAAGAGATGAGTGGGAGCTAAGGGAATTTTGAGACAGCCAAAGGCAAGGAAGGCTTCAAACTTGCTCAAGAAAATAGCGACTGGCAGTTTCATCTGTTGTGTCAGAATCAAGTTCAGCTGTAGGCTCAGCAGAAGCCAACAAGTAAGTGTCTGAGGAAAGAGCAGGTCTTAGGAGGCCAGAGGGACCCTGAGCTGCAGCAGGGCCTTTCCCTTGCCCTACCTCCCTCTGCCTCAGCCACAGCCACTGTCTCAGCATGTGCTTCCCTTATGTGCCCCGTGGAAGGCCATTGCCAAAGCCCTTGTCCATCCTGCACTCAGATCAAAACTCAGCCCTGGGCTCTCCATCCTGCCTTGCTTAGCTGTTAGGTGACCCTGGCCTTGGGCAAAGCCTCTTGGTGGCCTAAGCTGAGGCATCTCAGACGTATGTGCTTCCCCGGGAACCCACAGACTTTGGCTACAACTAGGATCATCCTATTTTAATAGGAGGGTTGGGAGCTGGAGTGAGGGCTTCCTTTGATTTTTATTTTAAATTTGGGGGTGGTCTGAGAGCCTTCCTCTCCTGGTGATTCTTGGCTGAGAATACCACGCTGCTCAGGCCCTATGATGCCGGAGATAACACAGGCCACCCAGGCAGTGTCGGGGCCTTCAGGGCTGCACTTGGTGAAGCTGGGGGGACTGTGTGGTTATGGGGAACTGAACATGGATTGGGCACATGCTAGGTGTGAGGGAGCTCCTTTTCAAGTATCTTTGTAACGATCCTGTAAAGGATGCTGTTTAAGGACAATCTAATAGATTAGTCAGAGCACATGGTGAGGGTCACGTACGCCTGTGGGGGTTACCATCAAAGGCAAGTGTCCAGGATGGGAGGATTTGTTTGACATAGGCCTATGTGCCAAGATACAGTCAAGCCATGTCAGCCTGACTGTGCAACCAAGGAGGAGAAGTCCTGAAAGGAAGACTGACACCTAGGAGGAGTCCTGAAAGACTGAGGCTGTGAAGCACATCTCCATACTTTATAGCTTAGAGGAGGTACAGAATTTCCACCTGCCCTTTCCTCCTGCCTCTCTCCTCTGTCCTCCCAAGCACAGCCCTGTACCTTGTTCCCACTGGACCCTGGCACGTACAATCATCTAACTTTGACAGTGGGATTCACCCTTTTTTTGTTTGTTTGTTTGTTTGCTTTTTGGGTCACACTCGGTGATGCACAGGGGTTATTCCTGGCTCTGCACTCAGGAATTATCCCTGGTGGTGCTCAGGGGACCATATGGGATGCTGGGAATCGAACCTGGGTTGGTTGCATGCAAGGCAAACACCCTACCCAATGTACTATCACTCCAGCCCGGGATTCACTCTTGAGGCTCCATATTCTCTGGGGTGAGATGATGGATAAGGACATGAACATACTCTTTCAGTGCCATATAGAATAATCTCACACCCACCCCCTCCACCATGAGAAAGGGAGAGGGAGAGGCAGGAGAGAGCAGAAGAGGAGGAGGAGGAGAGTGACCTCCTCATATCTCCTGATGGCAGAGGAGAAGGACCCCTTGACTGAGCTGAATCCCCCCTGACAGATCTCAGTCCCTGCTGGGATCCTCTAAGCCGGCCTTCCTTGGTGGTTCGTCTCTGGCTGGGGGTGGCCAGTATGCTTAGAAGGAACAACAGTGGACTCTTGACTCAGAGATTGCCGGTATCTGCTCTTACTTGTTGCTCACTGCTCCTTCTGTTTTGCCCCCTCCTACCTCTCTATAACCATCTTTAGAAGGTAAGAGCTCATCTTTCTCCTGCAAGGTTTGGGGGGCGTCCTGGCCCTACACATGGGCCATCTGTGCTTCAGACCCCCCAGTCGTCTCACAGCAAAGCTTTTGCCCTGTATCCCAGTGTCCTCTAGGCAGTGGCATTTCGGGGAGTGTCCTGAGCCTGTGCAGACATGCCAGGGAAGGGAGCAGACAGAGTGGAGCACGGCCGTTGTTCAGGAGGCACCGGGAGGCAGGTTTTGAAGGACAATAGGTAATCAGGTGCTTGCAGAGTTCTTCCCATACTATAAACTTTTTCAATCCTTGTTCCCTTAGTAATCATTTGTTTAAGATGATTTCTTCAGAATTGTCTGTTTATGTCCCGGGAAGGCAGAGCTTTGTGTTTCCTGTACAGGGTGTCCTCTTCAGAGGACAGGGAGGAACCGTGTTCAGAAGGATGCTGCACATCTTGTTGTTCCCTTCACAATGTGTGTGTGTGAGTGTGTATGTGGGGGGGGGGGATGGAAGGAGGGAGGGAAGCACAGAGGGAAGGAGAGAGAGAGAGAAGGGGAGAGAGGGGGAGGGACAACACAGCAGTCTGAATCTGGGCCTTTTATTCTTGATCAGTTAGGCAATGGCTAGCCACGTGAGCAGGAGGGAGTGCCTTTTCCCGATTCTGACTGAGTCTGTCTAACCTGGCTGAGTGGCTATAGGAAAATTGGAGGGAGGGGCCGTAGGGTATGGACAGGCCCCCTTATCTACCTTCTCTCATGCAGAAAGGCAGCCTGGTCACTCAACTGCAGCCAGAAACTGGGCACAGTGAATAGAGAGTTCAGCCCCCACCCCCTCTGTTAACCTTGTTCTATTAAAGTCCTTTAAAAATAGAAGCATGATTCTATCAGAGAGCCTTTCAGAACATTCATATTAACCGATTTTTTCCAACAAATGTTTATAAAGACTTACTCTGCATGGGGCACACCGGGAGGTTTCAGAAGTCCTGCATGCCCCAGGATTGGAAATAGGAGTCAAGATGACCAAACAGTGCATAAACAGGAACCAAGTCTCAGGTTTCTTGGGACCCAGCTCTAGTAATCAGGACCCCTAGCCCTTGGTCTGTTCCACTTGTCTGTTTTATCTTATTTTAAACTGGAGCTGCTCAATTTTCTTTGAGAAATATGTGAAGAAGAAATAAACCATGAAGTCAGCTCTGGGCCATGTAGTTGATCACTAAGATAAGGAGCAGGGTTGTAGCAATGGTCACTTTCCCCTAGAGAGACACACACAGATGGAAATGTCTCAGAAGGCTGCTGATGAGGCAGAGACAAGGACCCAAGCACCACTACTATGTTCCCCCATCACTGTCAAGTGTCCTTCCAGCCTGTATTGGTAGCCTTGGGCAGGCTGTCCCAGGAGCAGTGAGCAGCCAGCATCTATCTGATCTGGTGATAGGGAACCATTAGAACCAGTGACAGAGGCATGGCACTTCTATGTGTTTGTCTGTGGGGGTCAGGGAAAGGACGGTACAACCCAGGCATCTGGGCACCGAGCACTCAAGCATCAAAGATGGGGAGAGGGGTTTGACTGACTTCATGGTAGAAAGGACATTTCTCAACGGGCATTGGTGGAGGGGGTAGTGAGGAGGAGAGAAAGGGCTTCCCAGCTTCTTCTGGGCACAATTCCAGGCCAGAGGAGCATGGGGAATTTACTGGGCAGGCACAGAAACCCAGGTGATAACAATCTCGAGGAAACAAGGGCATCGCCAACAGTCTTAGATGGTGGCAGGGATGGCCAAAGTGCTCTTATCCACAATGGGCAATTATTCAGTTCAGAGCTGCTGCACATTGAAAGTGCTTCATAAATAGTGAAAGGCAATGGTGTTGCTGCTACTGCCATGAGCCAAGTTTGTTTTTGTTTCTTTTCTTCAGAAGCCACCCAGAAGGGCTGCCCTGCTGCCATTGCTTTCTCCCATTTAATAAGAAAAAACGTGTTCTATCCCACCCCACCCCCAGGCCCCCAAAAGCTGGGAATGGAACTTGATAAAATGAGCAAATTTGCTCTTTGTCCCTGAAAAGTCCCTGAAGGACTTACAAAGTTTCTGAAAAAAAAAAAAAAAAAAAGATACCATAGTAGAGCATCTTGGGATGCTCATATGAACATGTGTCTATTCTTAAAAATATTTCTGTAGCTTGTTAGGCTTGATGTGTACTGCCCAGCTATGGAAGACTGGGATCAAGCAAGAATTAAAGTGAGAGTTAACACCCACAGCTGTCAGGGCTGGGGAGATAGCAGAGACCATGCAAGGTGTATGCAAAGTCCTGAATTCAATTCTAAGCCCTCAAGCACCATGGAGTGTGGCTATGGTGGCCCTTAGGGCCACGCTGAGCCCAAGTCACCTTACATCTCTGGACCTGAACATTGAATTGTCTGGTTGTGTTGGCTGAATATTGGTGAAAGTGGCCCTTGCAACCCATAAATATGGTCTGGGACTCTCCCCTCACTGACAGGACTAGCCTATTGATGTGAACACTAGAGATACAGGCTTCATTGACCATGGTGGGGGCACCTCTAAGTTTGTCCCCAAAGCTATACACGCAGGCTAGGCTCTTCCATAGGAAAGCAAGTTCCTCGTCCTGGTATAGTGGAGGAACTTCTCTTAACCTTTTCATCTGAAAATGGTGATGAAAATTCCCACCATGCAGAGCTGTGTGAATTAAATCACTGAATGCCCACAGAGAAGTGAGAAGAGTGGCTGGCACATAATGAGTGCCCTGAATGTAGGAGTTATTATTAATCCAGTCTTAGGAGGGAGAGGGAGGCAAGGCCATCAATCTGGAATCAGCATCAAATTTGCATCTATTGGCACTGAAAGAAGACAAATGATAAAACTTTTTCAAAGCAAGGTGTTACATAATGAATCCCACTTTTGGGGAAAATGTTTGTCTTATACACAGAGAGTCATACTTGATGCCAAATTGATTCTTCAACATCCTATCCCCCCAGATGCTCTGAATATAATTATATCTGGAGATAGGTCTGCAAAGAGGTACTAAGTTAAAGTGATGTCTCTAGACTGGCCCCAAGATCAATATGACTGGGAGAGGAAATTAGACGCAGATGTGCACTGCTTGGAAGAATGTATCATCAATGCCTGAGGACCCAGAGAGAAGGGAGCTAGCTCCGAAACAAGAAAAGGGGCTTAAGAATTCAAACCTGCTCTGGCATTGTAATGGGCCTATGCTACATCTCCCGAACCTCTGCTTGTTGTTCCACCTTTCCAGGTGAGATTGCTCTCTGGATGACATCATTGGCCCTACTCTGAATGGGAGGCAGGTAGGGTGCCAGCAGCCTCCAAACCCAACCTCTTCTGTGTTAATGGTTCCACACCACAGCTCCTGTAGCATACAGCTGCAGCTGACCTACTCAGTAAATTTCACACTGCTCACAGTTGTACTTCCTATCACTTGGTGAAAATAGACAGAGAAGGAAAAGAGTAACTCTTAGTCAAATACCTCAGAATCTCTTAGGGGGGTGTATAACTACAAAGATTTACCCTTAGCACAGTAAGAACACTAAAAAATCAATAGAGAAAATACACCACCAAGTCCAATGAATAAAAACTATAACACAAAAGGCACAACCAACACCAACCAGCGCTGTAAATTCTCAGGAAGTGACTTTAGTGACACCATGGTGAGGATGAGCTCAGAGAAATGATGGCACAGTTAGTCAACAAAATGCATGAACATACAAAAGCCAATATAAGAAAAGTCCAATCAGAAAGTAAGAGCATGCTAGGTTATATTAAAAACCTCATTAGAACCTCTGAACAGCAGAATAACAGCAGCTGAGGAAAAGTTCAAGAAGCTCCAAATTCACATGGAGTAAACCTCTAGTAATCAAGGGAAGATCAAAGAAAAGTCTTAAAAGAAATGAGCCTCACACCAGAATACATGAGATGACCTCAAGAGGAACAGTATAAAAATCACTGGAGATCCTAAGGACCAGGCAGGCAAATTTAGTGAAGAACCAACAATTAAAAAAAAGTCAAGAATTCCCCAGAATTGATGAACACAGGCAACCAAATACAAAAGCTTCAAAGTCCTCGTGAAAATAGACTCAAGGAAAAAAAAAAAAACCCAAGATACATTGTGCTTAGAATGACAAAAGCCAATAGGCAGAGACAGAATATTGAAAGCAGAAAGATCAAAAAAGGAACTTATGTACAAAAGAATGTCCACATGACTCACAGGATAGCTATAAAATGAGACTCTATGAGCAGAAGAGAATGGAGGGATATAGAACAAAAACTCAAAGAAATGAATACATCACCAAGGTTACTCTCTACAGTTAGATTATCATTCATATTTGAAGGGAAGATAGAGAACTTCAAAGTCAGGCAACAGCTTAGGGAATTTATAGCCTTGAGCCCAGTTTACAAGAAGCATTAAGTAGCTTCTTTTAAGGAAAAGACAAACTTTCCAGAATATTGCACTTGAGTATGGCACTCACTCATGTATCTTAAGGTTTCCCTCTGATCAAGAAAGGTATGTTTACTGCTTAGCTTGCTAAAGGATTTTATACATTTTCAATAACAAATTAATGTCTCATTTATATTGAATGTTTTATGTCTGATCAGGTATTTTAATGTATATAGAGAATTTTATTATGATAGTTTACTAATTAATGCAGACACTAAAACAGTATCTCTATTTTCTAATATAGTCAAAATCTCTCTTCTTAGGATAATACACACTTTGTATTTCTGTGGTCAAATTCTACCCTTGCCCCCACCCACCATCTCAAAAAAAATAGAAAAACAAAACAAAACAAAGGTATAGCCTTTTAACTTTGTGTATGTAAAATATCTCTGAAAACTAGGAGATAATTTTACTTCCTTTTATTTCACTATATTTCAGTTCAGTTTCCTAGTAAATGTTGCTTTTAAAATGTAAATTATTGGGGGCTGGAGCAATAGCACAGCGGGTAGGGCGTTTGCCTTGCACGAGGGGACCTGGGTTCAATCCCCAGCATCCCATATGGTTCCCCTGAGCACCGCCAGTGGTAATTCCTGAGTGCAGAGCCAGGAGTAACTCCTGTGCATTGCCGGGTGTGACCCAAAAAAGCAAAAAAAAAAAAAAGAAAAAAAGTAAATTATTGTCTTATGTTAAACATTAATTGTTCTGTTTAATTAAATAGCACTGCATGGTGCCACAGCACACTACCCCAGCAACACAGTTGTGTCACCTATAAAATAATTAACACTTCAAAATATTGGAAAACTAGGGGCCAGAACTATAGGACAGCAGGTAGGGCATTTGTCTTGCACACAGCCAACTTGGGTTCTACCCCCAGTATCCTGTAGTCCCCCATTCCCTCCAGGAGTGATCCCTGAGTACAGAGCCAGAGGTAAGCCCAGAGCAAGGCAGGTATGCCCCTCCCCCACCCCGCCCCCAAAACCAATATATTGTAACACTAGAATCTGAAATCAGTCAATTGTCCCCTTTCTTCCTCCCAGAGAAGTTTAACATGCCCTTGCTAAAATCCCTAACTTAGTTAAAGTTTATCTTTAATCTTTCCCTTGTATTTTACCTGTCATTGTCACAGTTTCCCAAGTCAGTCTTGGTTACTTGTAAACCAAAACTTTCTGGTAATTCTGAACTTGTATTTGTACTACTTTGTATTTGAAGTGTTGTATGTTTGTATCTGCTTTTCTATTTCCCCTATAGCCTTTTAATATTTTACTATAGAGCAATGTTCTTTGGTTAAACACAGAAAAACTATTAATGCTATGCTCCTAATATTTGGGAGTTGATTGACGCTGAAATATATCTACTCCTGGGCATAATTACTTGGTCATAACTACTTGACTCAGGCTTCAGTTTCTGTAGTTCTTAACACCCCAAAAGGGAAATCCCGCCGTGGGACTGGGATGGACCCGGGGCGAGCGGCAAAACTACCAGGCATCGAAATGGGACATCCTAGAAAGCATAAATGCATGGTCTTGATGCAAATTGTTACAACCTAAGAGACAGGACCCCTATGCGGAAGGACTAGCTGAACTGGCCTGAGGACTTAGTCTGGGATTTAAGGTAAAAGCCTTGCTTGCTCTCAGAGCCCAGAGAACTGAGTGTAGGGATCTTTATCTCTTACTGTGTTTATCCAAACAACTGCAAGGATTGATAACTTACACAACTAGAGGAAAAGATAAAAGCAATGTAGATGTCTCTTAAAGACAGAGTGTCTTCTTGAGTAGATCTCTCCAAGAGAATTTCCTCTGCCAAATGTTTATCTATGTAAATGACCAATCACACCTGTCCTTACCTCAACCCCCTTTCAGGTGTTCTATAACTATGCTAGCAACCCTGCATTAAACGGACTATTTTCACTATCAGACTGTGGTCCCCAGCCTCCTCATCTTCCCATCTCTCTGTGTCTCTGTTGGGGAGCCCTGGGGAGGGGGGGAGGCGGGGAGGCGGCTCAGGGCCACCGAACGTACACACATGTCCAGAAGCAGCAGCAGCCCCCGAGGACTACTTTGTGAATTTACAGTTTACTAATTAATTCAGACACTAAAAGAGTATCTATATTTTCTAATATAAAATCAATATCTCTTCTTAGGATAATACACACTTTGTATTTCTGTAGGCTTAGATTTTCCCCTTTCAATTTACTTAATTCTTCTCATTCTTAATAAATTTTACATTTGTCAGATTTACCTATTTTATGTAAACTCTAAAATATATCAGCACAGTTATCCATAACATTAACTATTTATATTTATATATCTCTAAAAAAGATTAAATTTTTAAAAAAAATCTAACAACCTACCATTGATTTATTATTTTGTGGAATTTTAGGTTAGTTCTATTCATCTATATGTATATAGTTATCACCACCTACTAACACACACACACACACAGACACATATATCCCTCCCAATATCTGGTATAAAAAAAAAGAAACATAATAAGAAAACAGTAAACAGTCAAAGTCATCAGAACAGAAGATTTTATCTATTAAACTGAGCTTACATGAGGGGATGGGTTAGGAGATGTCCTTGGGACTCTGATAGAAGGAAGTGGGCTCTCTGGTGATGGGTGGGTGGTGGAATGATGTATGTGTGAAAAGTGCAACCAACAATATTTTGAACTCAGGTACCTCAACAAAAATGGAAGAGGAGGAGGGGGCGGAGGTGGAGGAAGAGGAGGAGGTAGAGGAGGAGGTGGAGGAGGAGGAGAAGAGAGGGAGAAGAGGAGGAGGCAGAGGAGGAAGAGAAAAAGGAAAAGCAGCAGCAGCATCCAGACCTGCCAATGACAGCACCAGGAGTTCTAGCCTCTAAGACAATGAGAAATTCAACTTCTATTGTTGAAGTCATCCAGTCTATTATGGGAACCCTTGCAAATAGAAAAAAATGGAGAAAATTTTCCAAAAATATATTGCCAATGGTTAGCTTCTGAGTGGAGAATTTCAGCAGACTCAAATTTAACTTACTTTCTGATTTAGAAACAACCTGATATTTCTCATGCAACACATTTTCAAAAGACTCACACAAGACAAAGCAATAGTGTCAAACAGAAGTCCTCCTCAAGGCTCCATTTCCCACCCCTAATTGCTTTTCCTTGGCTTCTTAGAAGCATGGACGCTTCCTGTCTACAGGAGGGAAACCTGCTGTGGTGTGGTGCTTGCTCAAATGCTGTCAGGGGAATGATGAACATCGAAACTTTTAGGGCTTACTGGAAATTTAACAGGAATTCTGAAAAATTATTGAAAAGAAAGGATGGTCTATTTCTACCTGATGAATATTTGAGTCTTGGTCATGTGTTAAAAGTTACCTTTTCCTATGGTATTTCGGGTTCCGATCAGAAATCCTCCAGCACAACCTGAAACTTGTCCCTGGAGTTTTCAGGACATGGATGTCCACATGAGTGAGAGGCTTCCCAATCACTGAGACTGAAAGGAATGAAGGGCTATCAGATTCCGGCATACCCTTTGCCTATGAACCCCACTGTGTTTTTGCCTTTTCTTGGTCTTTGCTCAATTCTTTCCCCTTTGCTTTGTTGTTGTTCGTTTCCAGTGCACATAGATCATTCTCTAGGACTGAACAAATGCTGGTCACAAAACATACTTACATAAAATCAAGAAAATAGAAATCAGACCAAGTACCTTCATAGATCACATTGATTATAGAAATGAACTACAAACAGAAAACTGAGCAAGGCTTAAACACCCAAAGCTGAACAACACATTATTAAACAACCACTGGTCAAAGACAAAAGTGAACAAGAAATTTTTAAAAACTTCAGGATACAAATTAAAATGAAGACACAGGCTATGAGAACTTATAGGAACAACAAAATGACAAAATGAGTGAAGTTCATTGTACTACAGGCTTTCATTAAAAAATGAGAACAGGTACAAATAAATAATCTTACCTCAAATCCCTGGTATTTGATAGCACAGCGGGTAGGACCTTTGCCTTGCATGCAGCCTGCCCGGGTTCAATTTCTCTGCCCCTCTGGGAAAGCCAGGCAACCTACCAAGAGTATCCCGCCTGCATGGCAGAGCCTGGCAAGTTCCCTGTGGCATATTCGATATGCTAAAAACAGTAACAAGTCTCACAATGGAAACGTTATTGGTGCCCGCTCAAGCAAATCGATGAAGAACGGGAGGACAGTGCTACCTCAAATCCCAGGAAGCTAGAAAATGAACAACAAACAATGCCCAATGTAAGCAGATGGAAGGATATAATAAAAATATTATCACAAATCACTGATATAGAAAAACCCACAAAAACAAGATCAATTTCTAGAGTACTACGACCTCCTAGATGAAGTCAGATGGAGGCAAAAAACATGAATTACCTATTACTGTCAAGAGTGTTGAGATAAAAACAATAATTTTTTTTAAAAAACAATACATCTTGCAAATATTCACAATAAAACAGCAATCAACGTATCTAAGTGTGAGGAGAAGAAATGAACAGAAACTTTCTCAAGGAAAACATGCAGATTTACTTTGAATAACTATAATAAAATAATTTGTATCATTTATCAGGGAAATGTAAATCAAAGCAACAATGAGATATCATATCACACTGGAGAGACTGGCACTGATCAAAAGGAACAAAAATAAGCAGTGTTGGTGTAGATATGGGAAAAAAGAAATCCTCATGCATTGCTGCTGAGCATGCTAAAGTGGTTCAACCCTTTTGGATTAACAATATGGACGCCCCCAACAGAAAATTAAGAATTGAGCTTCCATTTCTTAGATTTCCAAGAAATTCCACTTCTGGGCATCTACTCCAAAGGTTCAAAAACTCTATTAAGAAAAGATATTTGCACTCCTATTTTCATTAGCCAAAATAGCCAAAATCTGAAAACAACCTGAGTATCTAAAAACAAATAACTGGATTTAAAAAAAAAACTATGGTTTATAAGAAATTGTTTTTCTATAATTATAAGATAAGAGAAAAGCATGCGATTTGATGATACACAAATGGAATGGTAGGGAATCAGAATAGGCCAAGTATTTGGACAGTCTTGGAGAAATGCTAATGCAACCATCTTAGAGAAAATCTTGTCTGTGGGACATTACTTTTTCCTCTAGAACTAATAATGATGTCGGTGGGCCCCACGGGTGACTTACATTAAGTGGAGAGGAGAAAGACGGTCACTTTCTCCCCAACCGCCTCTACCAACTGGGACCCAGAGTTACTGGGTTCTTGTCTCACTCATGGAAAAGAATTGACAAGCAGTGAAGTAAATAGATTTTATTTAGACGTTTCTGAGGAAAGGAGGAAGGGATAAGTGGGAGAGAGAATAGTAAGAATAACGCGCTAAAGAGAGAATGTGGGCTTCTCCAAGAATGGAGGAAGCCCCTACACATAACTGAGCTTTAGACACAAAAGTATGAAAGCATGAAAGTACACATCTCAAGAGGGGAAATGCAGGCGACACATGTGCTCGGCCACGCAGGCGCAAGCAGCACATGGGCTCAGGCAGCATATGCCCGTGCTTCCTTTGTTCAAGGTGGCCTTTATAGGTTTTCTTCAATCTGCCCCCACGTGGGGCTTCTTTCCAGATAAAAGTTCATTGCTAAGGAGGTTACCCGGGAGGTTGGTCTTCTTTGGGGAACTTCCTGGGGAGGGGTCCATTATCCTCAGGGTCTGCTGATTGTTTCCTCTGGGTCTTTTGTTTTCTTGAATCTGCAAGTCTTAAGAGTCTCCTTCCCAGAGACTCTGTTAAATCTAAATTTTCATTGCCAAGGGCAATCTACCTGCCTACATCAAAGACTCTATGAGTCTTTTGCTCTGAAACTGTCACCACTTTTCTGTGGTTACCTGGTAAAATTGAGAGCTTGTTTGGAGGTTCTAGCAGGGGAGCACAGCTACTCAGACTGAAGCCTTGCACGTGGTGAACCCAGGTTCAAGTCCTCCACCTCTCTCGGAGAGTACTCCGCCTCTCTCGGAAAGCCCAGCAAGCTACTGAGAGTATAATGGAGACGTTACTGGTGCCCACTGGAGCAAATCGATGAACAATGGGATGACAATGCTACAGTGCAACCTGGTAAAACTCTCAGCCCTGCTGCAGAGAAATGTCTTCTCTGTTTTGTTCCTGTTAGATGCCGAGAGTCTCATGTCTGTGTCTCCCTGTGTAGCATCCCCAACTCAGAGCAGCCTGCTCCTAGAAGGCAGGGGAATTGGCTGCTCTGACTTCTAGAAACTTGATTTCTTTTTTTTTTTTTTCGATTTATATCAATATCAATAATTTATTTTTTTAATTTTTTTATTAGTTTATTTTTAATTAGAGAGTCATCGTGAGGGTACAGTTACAGATCCATACATCTTTGTGCTCATGTTTCCCCCATACAAAGTTCGATAACCCATCCCTTCACCAGTGCCCATTCTCCACCACCAGTAAACCCAACATCCCTCCCCCCTCCCCAGTCCCGGCTCCCCCCACCCCACCCTGCCACTATGGCAGGGAATTCCCTTTTGTTCTCTCTCTCTGATTAGGTGTTGTAGAAACCTGATTTCTTGATGTTTTCTCCCCACCCCCTTTTTTTTTTCATTGCAAGAGAAAAAAGTATTATCATACTGCTTAGTTCCTATAAAAACAGCCTGTTCCTTTCTCTCCAGAGTGCACTGCTGACAGGCAGAGAGGCTGTAATTGTTTGTGTCTTGGCATTCGGGGAGTGCCCAAGCTAGGGTCAATGAGGACTCTAAGTGAACGCTTGAATCAATGACTTCATGGGCTTTGGAGAGTATTTGGAGGGCAATGTGTCTGTACAACCCATAAGAGATGCATTGGTTTTGAGTTTTCAAGCCCAGACACAGGCTACTCCCCAGGCACCCAGTTTGGTTAGGTCAGCCTGAGGCAGGTCCAAACCCCAGGTAAACTTCATGTAACAGCAGACGACAGGAGACATGAAGGCACACAAAACCTTTGTCAACCTCAAAGGCTGCTCTTTAAAGAGTCTTTGGTCAGCCTGATTCTCCTTCTTCCCACACTGATTTTAGTTAAGTAGCACTAGAGAGAACTAAGTAGCACCATTGTTTAATGCTTTGCTATCCTTTCATCCTGTCCTTCTCTACCTACGTCGATCAGCTTTCTATTTCATTAGCTGAATTTTTTGTTTGTTTCTGGGCCATACCCAGCAGTGCTCAGTGGTTACTCCTGGCTCTGCACTCAGAAATCAGGAATTGTTCCTGGCAGGGCTTGGGGGACCATATGGAATTGAATTTACCAGGACTACAGTTGAACCCATCAGCTGCATGAAAGGCAAGTGACCTACCTATTGTGTTATCTCTCCAGCTCCAGTATCTGAATTTTTAGTTGAGAAGAGGACATTCAAGAAAATTGATTCCATGAACAGAAACTGACAAGCAGACCAGAGTGTGAATGTAGCCTTCTAGAAAGTATGGCACCCCTTAATCAATTAAATATTTCCCATGTGTCAAGGTCTGTTCTTGGTACTAAAAGAACAATAGGACAAAAGAAAATGACCCCACCCTCAAAACATTCTAAATCCAAGAGAAGATAGCCACTAAAGAGGTGATCAGAGCTGAGATTTTCCAAAACCTCACTGTCCCTTCTATGAAATTTCAATTCTGGGATTTGTAGATTGAGTTGTCTTTATTTGAAGCCACCAGATGAGGTTGGGGGAGTCATAGAGAATTCACTCAAGAGCACAGAGATAGTAGCTGATAATGGACAGGGTTGATGTTAACAGTAGAGAGGAAATAGAGTCACGCTTTCATTATAATGCTGGGAATGAGCCAGGAAGCCAGTGGGTGGGGGTGAGGAGAGGGAGAGGGAGAGAGAAAGGAAGAGAGAGGGAGAGAGAGAGAGAGAGAGAGAGAGAAAGAGAGAGAAAGAGAGAGGGAAAGAGAGAGAGTGGTTTCTCAGCAAGGCTAACAGCCAGCCAGTGTTAGTTCATGATAACCAGAAGTTATTATGGGTGAAGAGAGGCTAAACAACCTTGTGTGAGGGGGAGTTGAGAGACTTTTACGCAATTAAGCTTCTCACATCTCTAAATATTTTGAATTTGTGATAACAGGAAGGCAGGAAACAACAATTCCAAGATATAAAACCAGAAATGTTTTGAACACTGGTGAAGCAGATTAAAACAGGAACTTATTACACTGGGATAACTATCTCTAAGAAAGTAAGTTTTGCTTTAATGCCTTTAACAACCAGAGAGAGAGAGAGAGAGAGTGAAGATTTTTCTCTTCCCAAGTGGATGTTAATGATATAATGTACCTTGCCACAATACAGATATGCAACTGTTATCCACATTCTATTTATATCAGATACTATCTTATTATTTTATCTAATAAAAGTAATAAAGTCTGCAAATAAGGTTAATAAATAAACAAACCTTCATTCCCCAATCTACATTTTTATGTAAGGTATTAAATACTATAGAATTCTTGAGGGTATTCTGATGGCTGCTACAAAGTGGAGAAATTTGGGGTAAGGTGACATATTTGGTAGCAGTCAAGGGCTTTTCCACTTAATGTTTCTGTGCTCAGGAGTGACCTCTGGCATGCTCAAGGGACCATACATGATGCCTTAGTTTCAAACCAGGGTCAACTGTACACATGGAATGACCTTCCCTTCTGTACTATCTTGTCTGTATTTTGGAGAGAATTATTTTTATTGTTTGGGGGCATACCTGCTGGTGCCCAAGAGCTAGTCCTGGTTCTGTTTAGGAATCACTCCTGAAGGTGCTCAGGGGACCCTATGTGGTGTCAGAGATTCAAACCAAGGTTCAGCGACATACAAAGTAAGTACTTTACCTACTGTAATATCTCTCCAGCCCTTGAAGAGAAATTTTACTATAGTTACCAGTTGGAAACAAAAGTCATGTTCATCTTACCTTGAGGACTCTAAGAATATTATCTCAAGAAGCTGATATTTCAAATGGGATCTTAAGAGATGAGAAGAATTGGAAGATTATCATGATAAACAAAAACAAGTCAGGAAGAGAAGGACAATTACTCCAGGGTTTCACATACATGGAACTTAAAGCAACAAAAATTCTAGACTTGGTGAAAACAGTAATGGTTATGGTAAGGAAGTGGGGTGAGAAGAAGGGGTACAGGGGTATTTGGGGGAGTGGGATGGCAATAAAACTTTAGTGGTGAGTGCTGTGGATCTACTACACATAAAGAGATGTAAAGCTGTAACTCTGAGATTTTATAGTATTGTTAACTATAACTTTTTTGTCACTATCAGAGGATAGTGACAAAAAAGATGAGATGACACTAGCATGGGGATGAAAAGGAGGCAACCCAGCTCTTTGCACACACAGTCCTTCTCATAGTTTCAGAAAATCCTTCTGCCTTCATCTGCTGGTCTTTATAATGTAAGTACATTGGATAGGCGCATCAGAGCACCTCATCTATATATTCTCATCAATCTCATATGAGCATCACAAAAATTCTATGAGATAAATGCAAAGAGCTTTTTGGAGGAACTGAGGCCCAATAAAGCTCAAAAAGTTGCCTGAGGTTACAAGTGTAGTGAATTTCAAGACTTCAAATTTCTTCCAGGTCTTTCAATTCTCAAGCATAAATACTATCAGGGTTTTTTGTTTTTTTTTCTTAAGTACCCTATGCGTCTCAGGAGTAATAAGTCATAGCCGTACTGATGGACTCAACTGCAGCTGAAAGGAGACTGGATAATATTGGGAACTATATTAGAATGGAAAAATACAATTTTTTAAATCTTAAAAATATATATATATATATTTTTGCTTTTTGGGTCACACCTGGCGATGCACAGGGGTTACTTCTGGCTCTGCACTCAGGAATTACTCCTGGGGGTGCTCAGGGGACCATATGGGATGCTGGGAATCGAACCCGGGTCGGCCGCAAGCAAGGCAAACGCCCTACCTGCTGTGCTATTGTTCCAGCCCCCTTAAAAATATATTTTGACATAAATTATTCCAATAACTGACAACAAACAAGGGAAGTAAGATAAGACAGAGCTGATGCTAACATTAGATATTGAGAGTAATATTAGTTGAGCCAACTTTTGCAAACCAACCAGGAGAAGTAAAGAGAGCATCAGAAATCAATAACACAATTTTAGTGTTAGCTGCATTTAAGTGAGGCAGCTCTGACTCATTCAACATGTGATGTCAGGCTAAGCAGCTTCTAAGGGGCAATAATGTATCTTGGGGGAAAATTGGAAAAGGAATGATAAATCTGATTATGCCGCATCTCAGTGAGTTTCCCTCTGGGTGAAGAGAAAAAAATCATAAGGTATCATCTTAGATATCTGAGGAATATGTATCCTTTCTCAAACCTTCAGAGCCGGACTGAGCATGCATTGCTCCATCTAAGAAGTCAAGATCATATGCGAATTAGTGAGGTAAATGCTGGGAAGCCAAAAAGGGAGAAAGACTTAGGGACCAAAACAAGATGAGTCTTTATTTTTTAATTTTTTTTTTTTTTTTTTTTGCTTTTTGGGCCACACCTGGCTATGCACAGGGGTTACTCCTGGCTGTGCACTCAGGAATTACTCCTTGCGGTGCTCAGGGGACCATATGGGATGCTGGGAATCGAACCTGGGTCTGGTGAAGGGATAGGTGTTTTATGACTAAACCCAATTACTACTTCAGTGCCTTTCATATTTATAGGTAAGGAACATCTACAACCCAGAGAAAAAAGGATGTATCAAACTGCTAAGAAAAGGAGATTTTCTAATAGTTCTTGGACATTCTGCTCAGGGTATATTTTAGGAAGTTTATTCTGTCATTTTAACCTTTTCGTGTGTTATATGCTACATGAGCACCTGTTCTGCTCTTGAACGTAATCTTTCCTCTTGTTTCAGCCTTGATTTTCTTGATCTAACATCTGTGCAAGACTGCTTTTGTGCTACTGTTGGGAGACAAGACCAAATGTTAGGTGACATAACTGACACTGCTGTTCTCCAAAGGACAAAATTTGACACAGTGTGCCCCAAGCTATGCAGTAAGGCTTGTGTTATCTTTTTGCATTTGTTATCATTTTTTATTGAGAAGCGTGCTTGATCCAATGCTACTCATAAGTTCCTTCCCTAAATGATAAAATTTGTTATGACTGTTACTTCTCTTTCTTTCTCCATCTTCTTTGTTTCTTTCCTTCTTTTTAAAATTTTTAAAAAAATGTTTATATGAATCACCATGAGGTATAGTTATAGACTTACAAACTTTCGTGCTTACGTTTCAGTCTTACAATGATCCATCCTTCCACCAGTACCCATTCTCCACCACCAATGATCCCAGTATCCCTCCCACCACCACCACCACCACCCCTTCCCCCCCACTCCACCTCTTTCTTTTCTTCTTTTTCTCCCTCCCTCCCTCTTTCTTTCTTCTTTCTTTCTTTCTTTCTTTCTTTCTTTCTTTCTTTCTTTCTTTCTTTCTTTCTTTCTTTCTTTCTTTCTTTCTTCCTTCCTTCCTTCCTTCTTTCTTTCTTTCTTTCTTTCTTTCTTTCTTTCTTTCTTTCTTTCTTTCTTTCTTTCTTCTTTCTTTCTTTCTTTCTTTCTTTCTTTCTTTCTTTCTTTCTTTCTTTCTTTCTTTCTTTCTTTCTTTCTTTCTTTCTTTCTTTCTTTCTTTCTTTCTTTCCTCCTTTCCTTCTTTCCTCCTTTCTTTTTTTATTGTTGTTTTAGCCAAATCCAGTGGTGCTCAGGACTTTCTTTTCACTCTACACTCAGGGATCACTTCTGGAAGGCTTGAGGCACCATATGGGATGCTGGTATCAACCCCAGGTTGACTAAGCAAGCGCCTTACCCACTGTACTATCTCTATACATATTACTTTTTATGACTACCAATTGCACCAAGCTTGGATAAGAGAAAAGATGTGTTATATGACTGGTGAGTTAAGCATCTTCACTGTCTGCGTAACTACCTGGACTCTTGCCCCCCTGAGAACTCAAACTCTGCCCAAGGTCTTTTGGTGTACAGGCCAGGCCAGTAATAACTGTTACCATGAGCCAACTCCCTATTGCCTAAGTCCTTTGGGATTCCTTCTTCAATAGATAACTGGGGCCTTAGAGGCTCATAAAATAACCATTTTTCTTTGGAAATTCATTCTTTCTTCTTACCAAGAAAGGGGCAAACCCACCCACGCTCACAGCTCAAGCTCCTAGGAGACTGGGATGCTTCATTTCCACTGGAATATGAAGCATCTTACAGGATATGAAATACTATTGTTCAACAAGAAAGCCCCTAGATGATTGATTCTCTTTTACTTTATTGAATTCTTTTAATAGCAAAGTTATTCATGCTTGTTATTACAAATCAGATGGGAGGAAGTTGGCCTAAGGGAGGCTCATGTTCACCTCCAACCTCCAGCCCACCCATTTATTGTCCTCACAGAAAAGTCTGCCCCAGCCTGGCAGGAGTCCTGTTTAAGCCTTTCTTGAAATGTGTTCACACCCATTCTAGCACAGATCCAGTTCCAAGCTCTTGGGGGTGGGGGCGTGCATAGAAAGGGATGGAAGAGGGGCTCCCCAACCTTTCTGATTTGAAATCAAGATTTTTTGGGGGGCAACATCTGGTGTGCTCAGGGGTTAGTCCTGGCTCTGTACTCAGGGATCACTCCTGGCAGTGCTCAGGGGACCAGATGGGATGCTTGGGATCCAACGCATGTTGGCATTTACAAGGCAAATGCCCCGCCCACTGTACTTTTGCTCTGACCCTGAAACCAAGCTTCTAATGTCCCCTTCATCCTATGCATTTTGGGGGCTCTCAGAATTTCCCAAGTTGCCGAACCAAATCTGCTGCTCAGAGAGGATTGTTCTCGGGTGCTGAATATAGACTAGAGACTGAACACAATGGTCACTCAACACCTTTATTGCAAACCACAACACCTAGTCAGAGAGAGAGAACAAAAGGGAATACCCTGCCATAGTGGCAGTGTGGGGTGGGGGGAGACAGGACTGGGGAGGGTGGGAGGGATGCTGGGTTTACTGGTGGTAGAGAATGGTCACTGGTGAAGGGATGGGTTCTCGAACTTTTTATGGGGGAAACATGAGCACAAAAATGTATAAATCTGTAACTGTAACCTCACGTTGATTCACTAAAAATAAATAAATTATTTAAAAAAAAAAGAGGATTGTTCTCTCTGCTTTCTGAGAGGCCAAAGGTCAAATCAGTAATGTCCCTGAATCCCTCCTGTGTCTGAGCTTGTTGATGACCTGAGACTGGTTTAGAGACCACTGTGTGGACCCTGACTTATAGCAGTGCCTGGAGTCTTCTGACCAAGCAGAAGAAGCAGCAAGAGGACTATTGTTCTTCCCTGATAGCTGGTTCTGGAATATTCTGCGTTTGATGACTTACCATTCAGGACTCTTGCTACTCCTCAGCCTCCTGCTGAGGACAGTGTCAGGGCTCATTAGCACCTCCAAGAGAGGCCAGCCCTTGCTGTGAGAAGAGGTGAGAGCAGTCAATTTTGCCACTCATTAGCAACTCTACACAGAGAGTGGTGGGAAGATTGAACCTATTGGTAAAATGTGAGTCTGCTTCTCCAGGGGTTCAGGGGTTCAGTTCTCTGTGCTAGTCCTTTTGCCATCAGTCACTCACCCAGAGTCATCTGCTGATCTCACAGAGCAATAGGTGAGATGCTATTTTAATTAATTTTAAAAACACTTTATTTTTTATTTGCAGCACCATAATTTATAATGCTGCTAAAGGTAGGGCTTCACTCTTCCTGCACTATAGCCTCTACCTGAGTGTCTATCCCTCCACCTTTTCTCAGGGGCTCTTCCTAGCCACCACCGCCACCCTTGGAAAGCTCAGTTCTATAAACCAGTTCTCTAGTTATGTGGTCTTTGACCAGTTGTTGTTCCAACCTCCTCCTCCTCTTCCCTTTTCTCCCTCCCCCTCCTCCTCCTCCTTGTCCTTCTTCTTTTCCTGTTTTTGTACCACACCTGGCAGTGCTCAGGGCTTACTCTTAGCTTTGCACATAGGAATCATCTTGGTAGTGCTGAGAAACCACATAGGATGCCAGGGACTAAACCTGGGTCAGCACTGTGTGCTGTTTCATTTCCCCCTCCCCTCCAAAACTATGCTTCTATATAGCCCACATATGAGGGGGTGCATTTTTAGCAGATGAGTGCTAACCCTAGAGGGACTATCAAGGCAGGGTGGGAGGGGCCCTTAGGGAAGTTATGATGTCAGTGGGCCTTATGGGTGACTTACGTGAAGCAAGGAGGAGAAAGATAGTCACTTTCTCCCCATTCGCCTCTACCACCGGGGACCCAGGGTTACTGGGTTCTTGTCTCGCTCTTGGAAAAGAATTTCAGGAGTAGACAAGCAGTGAATTAACAGATTTTATTTAGAGGCTTTTCGAGGGAAGGAGGAAGGGATAAATGGAAAAGAAAAACAGTAGGAGTAACGCGCTGAAGAGAGAATGCGGGCTTCTCCGAGGATGGAGAGAGCTCTACACACATCCTAGCACTGGACACAAAAGCATGAAAGTACACATCTCAAGGGAGGAGATTTGGGCGACACATGTGCTCGGGCACCACATGTACTCGGCCACGTGGGCACAAGCAGCACATGGGCTCAGGCAGCATATGCACGCGCTTCGTTTGTTCAAGGTGTCTTTTATAGGGTTTCTTCAACCTGCCCCCACGTGGGGCTTCTTCCCAGGTAAAAGTCCAGTTGCTAAGGAGGTTACCAGGGAGGCTGGGAATGGTGATGGTCTTCTTTAGGCTGGATCATATTTTAATCAGATTAAGGGAGAGGTAGAGGGAATTCGAGAAACTTCATGGGGAGGGGTCCAACCTCCTCAGGGTCTGCTGAAGGTCTTATCAGGTCTGTTTTCTGTATCCACAGGGTAGGTCAGTCTCAGGATTCTCCTTCCCAGAGACTTTGATAATCTAAGTTTCATTGTCAAGGGCCTTTCCCTATCTACCTGCCTACATCAGTTAGATGGAAAGGATTTTATTTTTCACTTGCCTACTCACCTTTGGGATAATGATTTGTCTTTATAAAATGTGGCTTCTTTGCTACTATGGATGAATCAAGAAGACACCGCGATATAAACCAGACCCAAAGCACAAAGGATGTCTGACACCACTTCCAGGAAGCATCTGGAACAGGCAGGTACAGAGAGAAGAGATCACCAGAAGAGGAGGAGGGAGTGGGCCCAGAGGGAGGGTAGAGTTTCAATTAGAGACCTAAAGAAAGTTCTGAAGATAGCAAGAGGCTATTTTAAATTATTGCTTTTAGAAAATGGACATTTTCCCATGATTGAATCAATGGTCTCATAGGAATTTCTGAGCTGGAATACATGTCAATAAATACCTGAGGAGAAAGAAGAGGTATCACACCTTTGAAGTAAATATTCAGTCAGTTTCTTCACTATTCAATTCCTTTCTTTACTAATCCACAGAATCACTATTTAAAACCAGAATGTACATTGGAACATTGTACGACTGAAACCCAAGCATAAACAACCTTGTATTTGTGTATCTCATGGTGATTTAATTCATAAAAACAAACAAACAAAAAACCAGAATGTACAATTTCTTGCTAGAAAACTCCAACTTATTCTCCTGGAGCAAAGCAGCAGCCAGCACTGTTGGGAACTGGTGGAGGATTATGGGAATTTTGCTGGAGGTGAGGTGAAATAATTTTGCACATCAATACTATGAACATTAACATTATAGTAAGCACGTGGTTTGGACGATAATCATTTTTGTTATGAGTTTTACCAAGAGGGTGATTTGGAAGAGAAGAAGGAATCTTGAGATACTGATGGAGGGATGCCGACACTGGTGGTGGGTGTGGAGTTGGAAATTTGTTTGCCTACAACTGTTATTAGCAATATTATAAATGATGGTACTAAATTGCAATGGGAAAATACTGCAGGAAAATTTATCATAGATTTAAACATTGGCAAAAATACTAATTGGTAGTGCATGGGCACTGTCTAATGGACTCTGCAATTCTCTAAAGACCAGGCAATTTCACAACCCAATTGAAGCATGAATTAGAGAATACTGATGGAAGGGGAAGTGATTGTATCCACATGGAATGAATATTATCCAGTAGTGCTATAACTGTTTCCTGCCCAAGAGAAAGATACCAATAAACATGCCTTTCATTGTATTTTAAGAAATCAGTTTCATATCCATTAGAACATTTATTACAGCATTTATCACATGCAGATATATATAAGATAGATAAATATATTATATATAATTTAATATATATTAAATATATATAAATATATAAGATAAATATATATTATATATATATGTATACTTATATATAAGTATATATAAGAGAGAGAAAAGACTGTTCTTCAAATTCTCCTTTGAATCAATTTTAACATCATACTGATTCTCAACTGATGAGTCAGATAAAACCCTTGATGTGTTAAGTTTATATTTACGTGAGAGGATAATGTTCTTTTTGAAGGTTATGCTGAGAGGCTGAACAGATTTCACAGCGTTCACAGTGAGCTTTCCCTTCTCTGGCTGTTCTGGCTCTTGAGTGTTTCCAGAACCAGCAAATAAAAATATAGGACACCCAGGCACACTTGAATTTCAGATAACTAGCAAACAAAACATACACACTTTCTTATACCCTTTTAAGAATTAGAATATCCTTATTTAAATATATGGAACAGTATCTGAGAACATAGATGCTCTATGTACAGAAGAGGTTGAAAATAGAGTTTAAGACTGTCTCATGTGATATTGCGAAAAACTACACAAAAAATGTGTACAGAAATACTAAAATTGTATTCATTAACTGGAATTCAATTGTGATTGGATGCCCTGCATTTTATTTGACAATACTAAACCCAGAGTTATCATTAGCCTCAAGGTCACAGTCATAATATATATATTTTTAAAAAGAGCAAATATACATATGTTGCATGCAAAGTGCTTTGTTAAGCACTTTTATCTCTCAATCACCCTATAAGATGGGTACCATTTTGCATGTTTTATTTTCTTTTTGGTTTGGGGGATACACCCAACAGTAATAAGGAGTTACTTCCAGCTCAGTGATCAGGATCACTCCCAGCCCTGATCAGGGAACAATGGGGAGTGCTTGCAATAGAATCCAGGACTTCAGTATGCAAAGTATGCATACTAGGCCTTTAAACTATTGCCCCTGTTTCATAACAAGCGTTTTGCAGTAAGATAATTGAGGTTCACAGAAGCAAAGTCTACGTCCAATGTCTCCTGGTTAGTTAATGATCTGGTTCCAGAGTGTGGCTCTTTATCATCACACTGCACTGCTTTGCTAACCCATCTTTAGATTCTTAAGTGTAGAGGAATGATTGTCCATCTAGGGGTAACAAGGATGAATGAACAGAGAGATAACTAAACTCACATTCAATTCAGCCGTTGTACCACGTGAAGCCTTGCATTCTTGCATTCTATCTTCTGTGTGATTTTCCTTGTCTCTGTGGACCACAACTCTATCTTCAACCTCTTCTGTCAATAGAGCATCTCTAAGATACTGTTGTACATACTTAAATAAGGATACTCTAGTTCTTAAATGGGTATAAGAAAGGGTGTATGTTTTGATAAAAAGAAAATTAGGAAAGGTAATTAGGAATCACTAAAATTGGTTACCTGTGAGGGTGGGTGGAAAGGTGTAGAGAAGTGTAGAAGGGAGTGACATTTCTCTACACATAGCATTTTATTTACTTCTGATTTCAAGATATGCTAATGTTTTGTTTATTTATGAATATAATTAAACAAGCAAGGATGGGAACTGAGGAAAATTGGATTTAAACAGAAACAAATGGCTGCTTTCAAATGAATAATATAATCACAGAGAAAAGAAAATAAGGAACTAATTCAATTAGTTTTTGAATAGAGTGCTTTAATTATATGCTTCAGTCAAAAGACAAAAGGATCTACAAACACATCCTGAACTCTGACTTAGTAGATTTGTTGTTAGGAGAGGTATGGATGTAGCAATCCTGAAATTCTTTTTGTGTGTAGAATATAATTGATCAAGAAAAATAAAGAAGAAGAAATATTTTGATTTGGAAGGAGGATTTGGGATTCTCACTATAGTATCCAAGAAGGAAGATATTAATATGGATCAGGGAAAAGCAAAAATCCCTGTGGTTTGGGGTTTGGATGAGTGGTTATTCCTGGTCTTTGGCTGAAAGGGCAGGGGCACCCCAAGCAATACGAGCATAGATCTTGAATTTTGTTTATTTAGGGGTCACACCAATGGTTCTCAGAGTGTACTCCTGCATCTATGAAGTAGGATTACTCTTGATGGGACTTGGAAGATTGTGTGTGGTATTGGGGATTGCACATGCAATCCCCAGGTCAGCTACATGCAAGGCTAACACTCTAGCCAGTGTACTACTGCTCCAGTTCACAGATCTGATTTCTAATTACCATGTTCTACCCAAAGCTGCCCGGAATTTTTTAAGAAACAGCTAATTCTATGGTTGGGCACCTGGTTTCTTGAAAGTAAGTTCTTAGAAAATGATGGGTATGAGTTGTAAGAATACTGAAATCATTTTGAACACATTTTTAATCTCACAATAGATATTCCTATTGTGAACAATTTAAGTATAAAAATTAATAAGAACAGTGATCATAAGAATACTGATTAGTCATGAAAATGTTGCAAATTTTTGTATACTAAATAAGTGATGTGATAATCTGGCGAACACCAGATTATTAAGAATTGAAAGCCAGCTAGGAAATGTGAAAAGGGTGATGGAATTTGAAAAGCAATATTTTGCAGTATCATACTACTCATAATGAGGCAAGAATCATCAGTGGATGCCAAAACTTCTGTATCAAAGTCACAGTCTTTCCCCAAAGGTGACTTATTGAAGAAAAATAGTAACATTATAGGAGAAACACTTGCCTGATACCATCTTAACAAAATGATCAAATTTTTTTCATTATTCTATCAGCAGTATTGAAATATACCCATGCCCCTGTGCTTTCTACCTGATGCCCTGAGGACACTCTATTGCTCATTTGACTGATAATCTAGCTGAAAACATAACTAAGTCTAGTCATCCAAAAACATCAGACAAATCCAAATCACAAATATTGCACAATACAACCAACCTGTGTTCTTCAAAATCAAAAATATCATGGAAAGTAAAGACAAGATAGACTGAAAACATTCCCAAATTAATAAATAAATTAATAACAAACCATTAATTTTTATTAATTTAATTTATTTATAAATTAAATAATTATTATAAATTATTTAATGTAAATATCATTATAAAATATTTAATTTATTTATAAATAAATAAAAATAAGTTAACAAAAGATATGACAGTAAAATGCAATGCACAGTCTGGAACTACTTCTTGTATAGGAGAGGAAATTGCCATAAGAGACATTATTGGGACAACTGATGAAATTTGAATATAGATGATATATATTTATTGTATAGTATTACATTAATGTTAAAGTTTCTAAAATAGACATTACGCTGTGGTCATGAAGAAAACATCCTTATTTTGAGAACAAATAAGGAGAAAAGAGCCATTCCACATGCCATTTTCTTTTTGTGTAGTTTAGCAGCAATAATCATTTGTTACAGAGAGAGGATCATTGATTCATCTCACTGGAGTATATATGAGAGTCACTGCAACAATTTTTGTAACCTTTGTGTAAGTTTGAAACTTGCAGCTTCGCTAAGTTTGAAGAATCCTTACTTCCCTTCATTGGAGAAGTGAGAGCGAACACCAGAATTGCTGTGGAACTGTGGAACTGTGAGTTATGAGCACGTGGCTATAACTATAGGTGGCTATAGGCAGGTTGAACAGGACACAAAGACCCTTTCCCAGCACAGTGTCTTCCTCTTGGACCACCAGTTGTGTTGAGTTGAGGCCCCCAGTTGTCTCCCCAGTTGACTTCAGGCTCCCAGTTGCCCCCAGTAGAGATGTCTCAGAAAGGTACTGTTCATTCAGTGGCACTTGAATATCTCATTCACTCAAGTAATCACCCCTGTTGATGTCCCTTGGAGCTCTAAGTTCTGTCCATCTGCTCTTGTCCACCTGCTCTGCCCTGGGTCTTCACTTCCTTGCCAAACTGCTGCATTGCTTCCTAAGAAGTTTTCTGGCCATGTGGATGAGGAGTTCCAGTCACCCTGCCTACCTAATCCAGGAGCACAGTGTAGACCCTGGCTCTTGAAGAGATGCAGGGAGCACTGTCCACCAGAGACTACCAGGACACTGGCCTCTCCTACCACCTCTGCCTGCTCTGTCGCCACCCATGGAGAGCTGCCCCACCAGCCTTGGTCCAACAATTCTGAACCACATTTGGTTTCCCAAACATCTGATGTGGCTCTCTATGATGACAGTCCCCTACTCTTCTTTCTGTACTCTGGAACAACTTGGAAAAGAGAAAATTTAGAAGTAAAAGAAGTGTCTGGTGCTTTGGGTGTTGGTGAAGGTAAATTGTACTGCCAAACACTGACACGATTGTGAGTTGACAAAACTACTATAAGTAAATTCTTTTAAAAAATTACTACAAGCTTCAAAAGTATACTTTTAAACCTATGGTTGCATGAGGCCATGTGGGAGGGCGTGGGAGGGTCAGTCAGCCAGGGGTTTTCCAGCTGTACAAGTCACCTCATGGGAAGCCTTGTCAGAGTTAAGATGGGGATAGTTCAGGGGTAAGGGGCTTGTCTTGCACGTGGCTGACCTGGGTTCCATCTTCAACACCACATATGATCTCCCAATTCTGCCAGGTGTGATCCCTGAGCATAGAACAATGGGTAAGCCCTGAGTACATCTGGGTGTGACGCCCCTCAAGGGTCCCCCCCTCAAAAAAGAAGAGACACTGAACAGCTTACTCTCTCCTGAACATACCTGAGAAAGAGGTCCATGCAGTGTCTACGCCGGAAATAGAAGCCACACCAGAACTCAACATACAGGCATCCTTCAATTTTTGTTGCATGAGAGCCTCAGCCTATGGTAGCTGTGACACAGCTGTGCTGTTTCTGAGCACATTGCAGATCATGTCCCTCAGCACACCTGACTTTACTACGCTTTCTTCATTTTTTCCCCCCAAAGCCAAACATATACAGAACTTTGCCAAGAGGACACTTCCAAGCTTATAACTAGACTGGCTCTAGTTATGTCTCAATCCGCAGCCCCCATACAGAATCACACCCAGACATGTACTATCACAGCAGCCAAGAGTGCAAGCCCCGTGAGCACTCTGTGAACACCATAGAGACCCCTGGGGAGCGCTGCAACCGGAATGTACTTGAGCCACATGACTAAGTAATCATGAGCCCCTGGATCTGGTGGGCAAGCACTGCACCCACATGCATGACCCTATCTTCACTGCAGCAGCAACATCCACAAAGGGGGAAGAAAAGGGGGGAATCAAATAAAACATACATTGGAAATGTAGGACATAGAAGAAAAGAAAGAGAGAGAGAGAGAGAGAGAGAGAGAACACCCTGATGAAGAAAATTTTCAAGATTGAAACTGAAATAGCAAACGCCTACTCATGTCATGCCTTATTTACAGTATGTACAGCTTCCCCTGGCTCTTTCAGAGAAGGGCTTATTTTACTTAGAAGTAATTGCTTTTCAAAGGCTGGCAATTCTCATTATCAGGTGAGTGTATCCAGTAAGACAGGCCTCCTGGACGCACTGGGAAAGCAATGGAACAAACTGTCTACTTAGGTTCCTGCCCACTGGCTCTCAGAACTGCTCCTGCACTGCCATCGTGAAGAGGAAACACATATAGTGATCTCAGATGCAGCTTTCAATGTGCAAAAGGGAACAGGACATGCAGGGTCAGGGGCAGGCCTGTGCAGGCAGGGAAAGAACCGTGCTGAAGTTAGCCTTTGCCTCTTGTGAAGATAAAATGGGAGCAAGGGTGGGGGATGAAGAAGGGTGGTCATTTCTGCTTCTGGTGTGACACTTGAAAGGCCTGCCTTCCTTCCCTGGGGCACTGTAACTAATGACGACAAAGAGGGTGACTTAAACTGGTTGGGTTTTAGGATATTTTTTGATATATATTTTTTAAGATGTTTGAGGTCATAAGTTCAAAAATGTTAGGGCTTCTTTTGGAAAACAGTATGGACACTTTCAAAAAATTAGAAATTGAGCTCCTATTTCACCCAGCAATACCACTTCTGAGAATATATCCCGGAGAGGCAAAAAAAAGTATAGTAGAAGTGACATCTGCACTCAAATGTTCATTGCAGCACTGTTTACAGTAGCCAGAATCTGGAAAAAACCCAAGTGCCTGAGAACAGATAACTGGCTAAAGAAACTTTGGTACATCTATACAATGGAATACTATGCAGCTGTTAGAAAAGATGAAGTCATGACCTTTGCATAAAAGTGGATTAACATGGAGAGCATCACGCTAAGTGAAATGAGTCAGAAAGAGAGGGACAGATATAGAAGGACTGTGCTCATTTATGGAATATAAAGTAACAGAATAACACCAAAGGATAGTAGAGATAAGGACCACGGCTTAGAAGATGGCCTCACATGCTGGGGAAAAAGGCAATTCAGATAGAGAAGGGACCACCAAGTAAAGGTTGCTTGGAGGGCCTGCTTGGGATGAGAGATGTGTGCTGAAAGTAGACTATAGAACGAACATGATGGCCACCTGCATTGCAGACTACAAACCCTAAAGGAGAGAGAGAGTAAAAGGGAATGCACCACAGAGGCGGTAGGTGTGGGGGGTGTGGTGGGGGTTGTGGGAGGGATACTGGGAACATTGGTGGTGGAAACGGGCATTGGTGGAGGGATGGGTACTCAATCATTGCATGATTGATACGTGAGCAAGAAAGTTTGTAAGTCTGTAACTGCACCTCACGGTGATTCATTAAAAATTTTTTAAAATTTAATAAATAAATAAATAAATAAATAAATGTTAGGGGGCTGGAGCAATAGCACAGTAGATAGGGTGTTTGCCTTGCACGCGGCCGACCCAGGTTCGATTCCCAGCATTCCATATGGTCCCCTGAGCACCGCCAGGGGTAATTCCTGAGTGCAGAGCCAGGAATAAGCCCTGTGCATTATTGCCAGGTGTGACCCAAAAAGCAAAAAAATAAATAAATAAAATGAATAAATAAATGTTAGAGCTGGCTCTTTCCTGAGGCTCTAAAGAAGAATCTATGTAACTTTCATGGCAGCTGGCAGTCTTTGCCAGTCTTGGCTAGTGACCATAGCTCCCGACTCTGCCTCCATCCTCCACACCCTTCATCCCACTCTGTGTGTTTCTAAATGAACTCTGCACAGGGGCACCTGCCATTAGCTGTTGGGTACATCCTGATCCGGCATGACCTTATCTTAATGTCAAAGAGAGACATGACTCCAAAAAGCGTCACACTGCCCGGTTTTAGGCTGCTGTGAACATTTAGAGCCACTATTTAGTCTGACTCATTTATAAGCCCTTTACTTCACAGTCTCCTACTTCCAGTTCTGATTTCGAAGACTGTACTTGTGATGAAACACTTATAGAAAATTGATGTAGGAGAGGGCACAGGGGAGAAGGTACCTGGACACTGGGTCCAGAGTAGGACCCCAGCCTCTTTGGGGCAGATTTATTTTCATTATTTTCTATTGTGATGCTGAGAACTGAACTTAGGCAGGATGTGAGCTTCGCTGAGGAACCACACTGCTGGCCCGGGCAGGATTCGCATCCTTGCTTGCATCTTATAGTCATCCTGGATTTTCACTACTGCTGCCCCAGCAGCATGGCTTTATGGGAGGCTGAATCTTCTAAGCATTGATCAGGGGTCCAAGGGCTACTCCAAGCAATACTGTGATGTCTGAAAAGTTCAGTTTTTGCCCCACGTGCAATGCTGCTCAGCTCTAGTAGCACTGAGGGTCCTGGGCTACAGCTGGCAATACTCTGGGGGGTCTTCAGGGTCACTTGTAGGTGTGATTTGAGGGCCATCTACTGCCAGGGGTCGAACTTGGGGCCTTGTGTACATCAAGCCTATGCTACAGCCTCTGAGGCATCTTCCCTGGCCCCAGCACAAGATGCTTGTCAAATAAGGTATCCAGTATGTTGTCTAGATGCACCCCAGAATCCACATGCTCTTCCTCAATTGGCTGAAGATGAGGCTGCCTAATCGGCACTTTGTAAGTTCTCTGTAGCAAGGAGTCACCCATGCTGAGAATACAGTGCCAACACATGTAGACTTATTATTACTATGATTATTATTAATTCAATTATCTTTTGGCCATAACTGGTGGTGCTCAGGGCTATTGAAGGACCATTTGCAGTATCGGGGAAAGAAGCCAGCTCAGTCATGGACAAGGCAAGGACCTTAATCCCTGTGTATCTCTCCAGCCTCCTCCCCCCAACCCCCACCCAAGCCAAATCTTAAAAGTTTAGGTAGAGGCTTTAATTTCACTTGGTTCTGAGTGTGGTTCCATATTATCTCTACTACACAGGGAACCTCACACATCACAGCACAGTTTCTTAGGGTCATGTCCTTGGTGCAGCTCTAGAAAGATATGATCCAAAGGATGGTTCTGACCACCTTCCTGTGGGAGTGAACAAGAGTCCTCCAGGGTATAAACCCCACTATAGGCCCAACACAAGGGAAACTCTTTGCCTGACAGCGTTATTCCTTTAGCAACAGGTCACTAAATAGATATCAATCCATGTTTCCCATTAAGTAGACTCCAGCTTTTGAATGGCAACATTCTATTCCTTTATAGAGACTATTCCATAATTCACTGTATAATACTGTCATCCCGTTGTTCATCGATTTACTCAAGCGGGCACCAGTAATGTCTCTATTCCTCCCAGCCCTGAGATTTTAGCAACCTCTCCTCACTCATCTTTCCCAATGATTGGAGGCTCTTTCAGGGTCAGGGGGATGAGACCTATTGTTACTGTTTTTGGCATATTGATTATGCCACAGGTAGCTTGCCAGGCTCTGCTGTGCAGATGGCATACTCTTGGTAGCTTGCCAGGCTCTCTAAGAGGTATATCTATATATTTTTATATATAAAATATAGGCATTTTTATTTTATAATATATTTTAATATATATGATATATTAAATATATATTTTAGTACATATTTATATATATATATAAAACTCTCTATGATTTGTTGCCTACTGTCTGAACTCCATCAAATATGGTGTGCTAATTTTGGAAAATGGGTAGGAAGTGTTTAATAATGTGTTGAGGCCACGTGATATAGAAAGTGTCCTGGAGCATGGCGGCGGTTGGGTAGTGGAGGTTGGCTGCGGGGGTTGGGTCCCTTGGGGCAGGGAGGGTTCTCATCCTCCCACCTCTGGGGCGCCCCAAGTGAAAACAACCTGGTGCGGAGTCATTCCATAATTATTTCAGCAATTTCTATGAAGGAATTTCAAATGGAAATTTCCTTCCTTGCTTAATTATTGTAAAACAAACAAGTAAAAGAGAGTGGAGAATCAGAGGTCATGCTTATTCCTCCATCCTCCATCCCTCTCCAGCCCCATCTCCCTGATTTCTATTATTCCCACCCCCAACCCTGCCCCATCACTATAGACCAGGGTGCAGAAATTGGAGGAGACTTCGGGAGTTCCTGGCCCGGGGAAAACCCTTCCAAGTCCTGCACCCACATGGATTTATATGCAGTTGCAGCACCAGTCTCTATAGTAATCACTCAGGATAAAGTAAAAAGTTTGTCAACCAATGCTACCTATTAAAAACAAAGTTTTAAATGTTGGTCATTCTAGTGTTGAGAATAATATGGGTTCTAGTGACCAGTGCTGTGAAAAGCGACCCCAATTCAGCAAAGTAAGAAGCAGTCCTTAGCACTGTGGGTCAGGAAACCAGGGAAGGCACAGCAGGGATGGCACATCTGGGTGTCACCTAGGAAGCATGTAATGGGGGTGTCCCAAACATCTGGGGGCAGTTCAGACATCTGGAAGCTTCTTTATTCATGTGACCAGTGCCTAGCAGGGATGACTTGATGGCTTGGGACAGTGATCAGAGCACCAAGTCGTGACCCTGGCTGCCTGGCCACGGGCTTCTCCCCTTGCCATAGCTGAACTCCAGAGGCAGCCTGCCTAGGAAGTGTGTGTGTGGGAGGAGGTAGCATCTGGCTGACCATTTATTTATGCAGCCTTGGAAGTAAATGGTGTCACTCTGCTACATTCTTTTTACTGGAGTTAATAAAACTCTGTCCATCTTTAAGGGAGGGAGTATGAACCCTAGGTCTCAATGATAGGGTTATTGTGACATTGACAGAATTATTAATATTTTATAAGAGTGGAGTCCACAGTTAGTCAATTCACACATTATACACCTTTTCTTCTCAATATACATGCATAAAAGCCATCCTCTGACAACAGTGGTGTTTTGACACCCACCGATACAACAATCTGACACCACTTGAGTATCCAATAATTTGATTTGGTTCTGATCCTGAGTCCTCAGAGCTAACACAAACCCAAACTAAGGGCTAAGGCTTACAAAACTGTTCCCCATTTCATATGCTAGTTGTGACACTGGGGTCCCAGGCGACCCACAGAAATTCTGTTCAGCTCTGTTATTAATTCGGGGCTACCCATGATCCTCTCTTCAAGTTTGATCATTCTTGAATGACTCTAGAACCTGGAAACACACTCTTTTGGTTATTTATGATTTTACCTGAAGGCTCCAACACAGACAAATGGAACAGCCAAATGGAAGGAGTGTCTGGGGCAAAATGTCAGTAGCAGAGGTCTGGAGGTGGCTCTATGGCTAAGTACATGACTGGCTGGCAGGCAAGACAATGAAGACATGGGGAGTTCAATTGCGTGTGATCCTGGCAGCTGCCGAGATCTCCACGAGCAACTTCTGGCCATGCTGCAGCCAGATCTGTGCAAGCAGCATGATGAAAGGCCATCAATCTCCCGGTGAGTGCTGGCTGCTGCAACAAAAAATGTGTGAACCTACGCCAGAGCACCCCTACCCCATCCAGTCCCGTGTGCCTGTGAGCACCACTGTGCTCCTGGGGAGAACATGACCAGAATGTGCACAAGCACAACTGAAGGGATAGTCCCCACACCACCTCCATGAGAACACAGCAACCAAAAGGCATGTGAGCCCTGGCAGAACCAGTCCAGTGTGTAAGCAAGTCAGGAGCATCACAATCGACAAAGGGAAGGGGAGGGATGAGCTCTCGGGGGCAGGGGAGGATGGAGCTCCAGGCTCTCTCTGGGTGCTCCCCTTCCTAGAGCATCCATGTGTTCACCCATCGGGAAGCCGCCCTAGTTCTGCTTCAGAGTTTTCATCCCAACCTTAATATCTAGGCACAATAGATTGGAAGCATTGGTCTTTGGTGACTGAGCTCAGCCTCCAGTCTCTCTCCATGGCACAAATTATTAGGGAGTGAGAATGAAACCCACTCCACACAACTGGGTTTTTGAGCCTCTTCCCCACTCCTCATTAGCAGACAAAATACATTCTTTCTCACTCAGGTAATATCATTCTTTATCCCAGGGGTGTTAGGAATTCTGCGCCAGAAACTAGAGACAAAGATCAAATACATCTATCTAGCTATCTAGCTACATACACACACACACACACACATGTATACACACACACATGCACATAATTGTATCACAACATTATCAATATGCAGAGCACGGACTGGGTGCAGGAAATCTAAAGAGGAAAAAAAGCTTATCTCTGCTTCAGAGAAGCTCTGAGCCCCAAAGACAAGGAGAAAACAAATATCTGCAAACACTATGAAACACATACCTATGGGGACTCAGAGGAAGAGTGACTAACTGTCTATTAGGAAGCAAATGCTTATAAAAATGTCTTTGTACTGAAGAAAGAAGTATGCATCTCTTCCTGTTCTCAGAAGACGGCTAGAAGGCTTTGCCATCAGGAATCTGCTTCTTTCAGAGGGCTACAAGAGCACATTCAAGTCAGGAGACAGAAAATCTGATAGGACTGTAAAGAAACACCAAAAGGCAATGATCTGCTTCTGTTGATTTTTCATAATCTTTTAGTAATAGCACTAAGAAGCTTCTTTTGGCAGGTGAAGACCGTGGGGTTCTGTGGGTAGTTCAGTGTGGCAGTGGGAGCCAAGAAAGGCTCTTTCGTTGCAGGCTAATCTCGAGAAATTTTGAGTCAAGCTTGTGAACTGCTCAGGAAAGTGTGACCCATCCTCCTGAGTTGACAAACACACCTCCACTCCGGAGAAGGGCCAGGGTCCAAAGGGTGGGGGGTGGGGGGGTCAGGGCTATGTCTTAATGTGGTGATCAGCAAGAACGCACCTGGGACTTCTGCTGTCCTTGCTGTCCACACACAGATGACCCCGCCTCCAGGAGAGCCCTCTGACAGCCACAGAGCCACCCCCAGATTCACGCCCACAGCCACAGGTGGCAGGGGCAGCCCAAAGTCAGGGACATTCCAGAAACATCTGCATGTGCTTAGGAGGTTGTGAAAGATTCCATAGACTGGATGACGTAGAGATGTAAAGCTCAGAGCTGGTGGGTCTGCGGGGAACAACACGGCCTGCCCCACCTCCAGGCTCTCCAGGACTCACTCACTCCCTCAGGAGGTGCTGAGGGAGGCATGGAGAACTTTTCTAGAAAGCTGCACAATGGCTTTTCCTTTGATTTCATTTTCCTGTGTGTGTGTTTTTCATCTCCCACAAAGATGCCATTTTATTCCGATGTAGGTTTAAAATGACTGGATTCTGGGCTGGAGAGACAGCAGAGCAGGTAAGGTGCTTCCCTAGCATGTTGCTGACTCTGATTTGAACCCCAGCACCATATACAGTCCCCTGAGCACTACCAGGAGTGATCCCTGAGCACAGAGCCAAATAAGTGTGACTCCAAAACACATAAACAAAATTTCCAAACTAGAAAACAAAAACAGCAATAAAAGAAATCCAGAGTTCCAACTTTTTGGAGGGGAGTGGTTTGTGGCCACACCCAGCACTGGGTTTATGGATACTCTCAGCACTGTGCCTGGCATCCTCCTTGTAGCACTGTAACACTGTAGTGCTGTCGTCCCTGTTGTTCATCAATTTGCTGGAGTGGGCACCAGTAACATCTCCATTGTGAGACTTGTTATTGTTTTTGGCATATCGAATACGCCATGGGTAGCTTGCCAGGCTCTGCCATGCGGGCAGGATACTCTCGGTAGATTGCCTGGCTCTCCGAGAGTAACAGAGGAATCAAACCCCGCAAATGCCGTAGCTGCTGTGCTATATCTTCAGTCCTTGCAGTGGGGATTAAATTTAGGCATCCTGCATACAAAGCATATATTTAGAACTTTGAGCTCTTGCTCCAGCTCCCACCATTTTTTAAAAATGCAATTTGCTGAGAGTCAGTTTGTAGTTGTATGGACCAAGTCTCCCCTCACCCCAATTCCTTGTTTCAAACCAGCCTCATTCAACTGAGGTTGAACTTCTCTGGGTGAGTCACCTTCTGTCCTGCTCCGAACCTTGATGTGAACCTTGATCCCACTTCTATAGGTTATGGGAGAGCTTCCTCTGTGGTGAGCGGGTCTTCAAGCATATATCTAGCAGTCAAACATTCGCGTAAACACGTTGAGAAAGCTATTTTATAAGAACAGGAGAACGGGGACATTTTTACAAGAGCAGAATGGTTAGCCAACAGGAACAGACAGACAGGACTTAACATTCTTGAGGTAGGATTGTGGCTTAATGATCAGCCTTCTGGATACCTATTGTTATCTCCCCTAGTTGCCCCTAGGTGCCATTACTTAGATTGAAGCTTAAGAATACGTAAACATGGGGCTGGAGCAATAGCACAGTGGGTAGGGCATTTGCATGTGGCCGACCCGGGTTCGATTCCCAGCATCCCATATGGTCCCCTGAGCACTGCCAGGGGTGATTCCTGAGTGCAGAGCCAGGAGTAACCCTTGTGCACCGCCAGGTGTGACCCAAAAAGCAAAAAAAAAAAAAAAAAAAAAGAAAAGAAAAGAAAAAATACAGAAACGCTGTAGAGTTACAATAAAGCAGGTTCAGCTCATCTGTGTGTGTGTGTGTGTGTGTGTGTGTGTGTGTGTGTGTGTGTCCCTATCACTCTCATACCCTCTCCTCCTGTGTAGGATATCATTGGTTTGTTCTTCCTCCCTTGCCACAGAGTTTGGGTTTATCTGGTAATAATCTCTAAACAATTCTAGACAACATTGGTATGTCCTGTTCTCCTTGCTACAGGGAGCTTAGATTTATCAGTCACACCCATCAAGGTGCTCCCAAGTCACTCCCATTCCTTTGTCTATCTGTAACCACTTCTATGCTCTCTTCCCCAACCAATTAATCAGCTTTTCCCCTAATGAGACTCTGTTAATTTGTAAGGTCAGACCTTTCTAGGACACTGAATTTGTATTGTAAGTTAATATTCCCTTGCTCCTCTCCTCATGTCTTTTGAATAGTTTACTTTAAAACAATCTCCTTTTTGTATGGACAAAGAAAGACAGTTGTTAATATGCTTTGGTAACATGGGATTTAATTGGCTTCAAATATTATTCAATCCCGGGTATGGCTTTCTCGACTTAAGCCTCAGCTGCTCTTACTTCCTAGCACCCACAAAAGAAGGGTCCCGACGAGGGATGGGATGGACCCAGGGCAAGCGGTGAGTTATGTGCTACCCTGGCATCGAGATGGGCCTGGCCAAAGCGCCTAATGCTTAACTATATGTTAAGAGCTTGGTCATGTGTTGGAATATTTCCCCTTTTCCAGCTGCCTTCTGGAGTTTTGTCACAGAAACCTTTTGTCACAGAAACCTAGCTGATCTTTGACCCACAGATCTAAGGTGCTAGCCAGCTTGACTTGACATTGTAGATTCCAGGCTCTGGCCCAGCCTAGTCTTTGGGATGTAAATTTCAGGTGCTGTCTAGTTTGTAATTGACATGTAGATTTCTTGCTGCAGCCCAGCCCTGTCTTTGGGATGTAAATCTGAGTGCTTTCAGCCCAAAGAGGGCTTTGGTTTTGTTTTTGTATCTTCTTTCCGGGGAGCCTAGATTAAGGGCCTGCAGATACAAGAGAATTATGTTGCCTCAATGTTCTTCCAGTAAGATCTTTTGGTGCTTTCGGTGACGTCAATGTATTGCGCCCTTTGGAAGGGCCATGATTAATAAAAGGGATTTGGAGAGAAGGTGAGGGGCGGAAAGTGTATAGGTCGGGGAGAGTGTATAGAGAGAAGATTGGAATAAACTGCAAGTGAGACCAACCATCATGGCTTCCTTCCTTCCTTCGCCTGCCACATCTTCGCCATCAACCTCCCCGGGGTGGGGGAAGTGGCCGGAGGCTACCGAACTCGGGTGGCGGGAGAGACGGCTGCTGCCCTAGGCCCTGTGCCTGGCTCGGTGCGGTGAGGCGTCCCTTCCCTCGCCTGTGCCTTTTCTTTTTATTTTTATACAGTCATGGACATGTCATGTCATGATCCAAAAGCAACAACGAGACTAGGACCCTGCTAGGGATAGGACAGACTAATCTGATCTGAGCACTGTAGTCTGAGATCGAGATGACTCCAGGAGAGCAATTCTATAAGCTTAATGCATCTCTTGCTATGTCCATAAAAAATGATTAATATTATGAATGCTTATATGTTAGTTGGACAAGGAGAGGAGAAACACACCCATGGGATTCCACTCTTGGGTGGGTCATCCTGCTGAAAGAGAATCTGTCCTAGAAGAAGCATCCCCTAAGGGAAAGAAGTTTACCCCTATTGATTGTGACCACACCTATGTGTAAGCCCTGACCCCTCATGCTGGGGGATTTAAGGAGGCTCTAAGAGGGGGTTCGGGGAAGAAGCAGAGAGAGAGAGACGGGAGTATTTAGAGAGGAGATTGGAATAAACTGCAACTGAGACCAACCAGCCTGGCTCTGTTCCTTCCTTTGCCTGCCTCATCATCGCCATCAACCTCCCTGGGGTGGGGGAAGCAGCTGGAGACTACCGGCCAAGGGCGGCGGGAGAGATAGAGCACCGCTGCCCTGAGCCCGGTGTGGTGTCCCTCTCCTCCCTTTCTTTTTTGTGTGTTTACACACTCATATACCCCGTTATCTGGTTCCTCGGATTGGGACATTCCTCCTCATTCCTGCCTTTTTGCCCAGTTCCCCAATTCTTAGCCCAGATACACTTGAGAGTCCTAGTGTGTGTGGGGGAAGAATTCTGAAAAATCACAGGGACCAGGTCCAGCCCCTGATCAATAAAATCAGTCTCACCTGGGACCCAGGTGAGAAGAGAAGTTTTCTCCTATGCCAGGGATAGGAGGATCCTATCAGGTGGATGCCTAATCAGGTGGATGTTCTCCAGGATCAGCTCAGTGCAAACACCCCTACTACATTTGCATGTAGGACCATTCACTAGCTGTCAGCAACAGGGCTTGCATTAAGCCCGGATTGTGCTGTTGGGCTGCCCCTCAGGGTGTTCTCCACAGCTCTGCCTCCCCACCAAAACCAACCATTGTGGGATTCGATGCACAAGAAAAACCCAGATCAGGGCTGGAAAGAGCTCAAGGACGAGAGTGCATAATTTACTTGCAGGAGGCCCAGGCTCAATTCCGGGCCACTACATGGCCCCATGAGTGTGGCTGGGTTTGGCCAACAACAATCAAAAAACCTGCCCAATAATAGTCTTGTGGCTGGTTTTCCAGCTCCATCTTGCTGCTTCAGTGCAAATATCTCTCTTAACTACAGATTTGGACTGTGCTTTCTCTGTGGGAGCCAGACATATTTATGCCGCATTTGGATCTCAAAGAGCTTAAGGGACTCCCATGACTCTCATTAAGGAGACAGAGTATTTGTATCAAGCTTCCAGCACCTGCCTGGCACAGGAAAGGTGCTCTTTTGGTGAATTATAATAAATAAAACAGTGAACCAAGTACGAGCCCAGAGGCTTCCAGGAGGAACATTCTAATCAGTAATGCTGTCCCAGTGCCCACTCTGAAAATGTTCCAAGGTGTCTGTGGATCCTGAGAGAGCAAAGAAAGAGACAAGGGAGGACCAAAACACTGCATTTAACTCATCTCTACATGTAAAGGAAGGAACCCCAACCGGTACACTGTTATGATAGGAATTTATTATATGTATTTGATTTATAGCACACATACTTAAAAATAATTTTGCTTGTGGGTGGAAAATTTAAAGGTGCCCACTCTACCTGCACTTAAGATGACCTTCTTTGTTCCAAGCTAAGAAAGTTCTGATTTTAGGAAACTCCCTATAACCATGCCGATGCCATCATGTGTGTGTGCCCCCACATTGCTTGAGCATGAAGCAAAGTAATGATGAGTTTGCAGTAATGCCCTTAAAAAACTGTCTCTTGGACCCCTGAGTTCTGTCTAAGGCTTCAGATGTCTAGTCTAGACCCATAGGTCTGATCAACTAGTGTAATCAAGAACTCCTTTTTCTCCTGCCATAGATCGTCTTGGTGTGCTTGACTAAGTGAACACCCATTGCAATAGCACCTGCAGTAAAATGGACAGAGGTAAGACATAGTTTGTTAGGTTTTGTTTGGGATCCAAACCTGGCTATGCTCAGGTCTTATTCCTGACTTTGTGCTCAGGGATTATTCTTGGTATTGCTCCATTCATAGGCAGTATTGGGAATTGTATAAGAGTTGGCCATGTGCAATACAAGCACCTTAACCATCGCACTATCTCCTTGACCTTTTTTGTTGGTTGTTGGTTTGTAAGACAGAATTTGGATCCACTGTGGTTGGCCCCCATCCTCATGCCCTTTTCCTGGGAGATGATGCTAGAGAGTGCTGTGGGTCGGGCGTGAAAACCCGGTATGGTAACGTCTCTTGAGACTTCATGACCTTCCAAGTGTTTCACACTTTCTTTATGTCTGGGCTCTAGTGGTCGTACAGAAGGAATGACCATTGTTTTCGATTGTGACCTTGAACAGGTAGGGAGTCAGGTAGGGTTCACACTAATTTCCCATGAGTTTGGGGAAGTAATAATCCAGTACTTAGTGACCTGGAAAACAAGATGTGACTATTAAGAATTTAGGCTCTGGAATCCTGTTTTTCTCTTCCATCCCACCCACCAGCTCTAACTTTGTATCTTTCATTTCCCCCACTTCCTTGCTGGAAGATCTGGACTGTAGAGCCCTTCCTGGAAATACTACAGTGAGGTTTCTAGAACACAGTTGTTCACTCTCTGGAAAGAAGCAATGGAAAAACAGTTCACTAACCATGTGTTACTGCACCACACCCCCACACTCATTGGTTCACACACTGCATCACTCATTGAAAAACATGAAAACTCATCATCTTGCCCAGAATGAGGCTCTAGACTTTAATTATACCAACCAGGAAAAGCAATGACATTTCAGCTAGAATAATTTTTCCTGAAGGACTCTTACCTTATTTGATCCAATGCTGTAAAACAACATTTAAATTTTCTTTCTCAGCCAAGCCAGAGTCGGGAAGTTGTTGCAAAGAGTCTTGAACACCCAGGGAACAATTTGAAATTAATATCAAACATCAACTTTTGTGTTCCTCTCTGCTCTGGTTGTTTCACTTTGCTTTCTTTCGTCTTAAACCAAATAAAATATTCTTCCTGGTTTTGTCCCAAGCAGAACAAGAAAACTTCATCTAGTACATCCCAGTCTTATTCTATTCTCTCAAAACTCAGGATTTCTCAGGATCAAAGTCCTCAGTTCCCAACAGGAGATTCAAGAGGAAATCGTTCTGAAGTGTTCCAAGATCTCAAAGAGTTAAGCACATGTACTCTTTCCTTGCCAGAACAACAGAACATGGCTGGATTGAGCTGCCCGATAACATTAAAAATGCTTAAACCGATCTAAAATAAACAAGTGCTTAAAAATGGGAAGCTACCAGGAAAAAAAAAGTTAGAAACAGCTGAATTCACCCACAATTCCTCTGACCAGTGGTAGGAAATGATAGTTTTCAAATGAAGATTTTTGACTCATGGCTAGAGAGACCATAGAGCAGGTAAGGTGTTTGCCTTGCATGCCGCTTGCCCAGATTCAATCCCTGACACCCCATATGATCTCAAGTGATCCTTCAGTTCAGAGCCAGGCATAATCTCTGAGCACTGCTGAGTATAGCCCTAAAACAAGCAAAAAGATTGTGACTCAAACTGGAAGTCTCAACCGGGCATGTTAAGAGAATATGATAGGTGTGAAGAGCATTTCCAGTCTCTCCCATTTCCCTTCCTTTGCCCAGAAGGGACTGGCCTTCTAGAAGACTAGAGTACTTGCTACCCAGTCCCCATTAATCTGGTATGGTAACAGGTCTTGTCGCACCTGGGTTGACAAAACAGTTCTATATTTGGGAGTAAAGCAGCCAGGGATAAGCTTCTCGGATGTTAGCTTTGATGTGGGAGAAATGTGTCTGCTAAGGTAGTTAAAGACATAATAGACTTTCCTTCAAGGAGAATCTGGAGCCGATCCAGCATCCTGGGCCACCAGCTGTTCGGGAGCATAGTGGCTGATGCTTAGAAACCCAGCTTCGTTTAGAGTGCCGTTTTCACCATCTTGAAATCTTAATAATGTTTGGGACAAGGGACTCTGCATTTTCATTTTGTATTAGTGTGTCTACTACTCTCTTCCACAGTGCAACCATTGCTACTGAGACTTATTTATGGAACACAGAGGCAGGGTCTGTTCTAGAGGCTTTTCAACCATTATTGTCGTGTTTTTTTTTTTAAATTTAGTTTTAATCTTTGGACCACACCTGGCAGTGGTTAGAGATCATTACCAGCAATGCCCAGAAGACTATGCGATGCAATGCAATGTCAGGGGTCAAACAGTGGGCCAGCTGTATGCAAGGTAAGCAACCTTAACCCCTGTACCATCTCTCCAGCCAATATCACTGGATCTAATCCTTACCACAACTCGAATGCTAATTACCCTTAGTTCCTTCATATTACAAGGGATGAAGTTAAGGCACAGAGACATAAAGAAAAATTTGCATTTGGTTATAGTTTATTTCTGAGCTTATATAACCTTAAATACTTGACTAATCTGAGGAGTGTAGAAGCACAGTAAAGTCTCTTTACTCCTTGTCTACTGCCCCCCAGGTTCTTCTCTGGTTGGTCAAGAAATCAAATGAGCATCAGACAGGTTGGCAGATGAAAAACACAAATTTAATCATATATATAGAAAATCTCTTAGACCATGAGGATTCCATTTTCAGTCTGGGAGAAGGAAACATCTATTATTAAGATTGGGGATCATAAAAAAAGGAGAGGGCTTCACATGATGAGGAGGATGCATCCATGTTTACTCTGCAACACAGGTACTATTTTTAGGTATAGAGGCCATTCCTATAGAATGGTCTGCATCTAGACAAATGCTCACTTATTTATAAGATAAATACTTAATCTTTATCTATAAAATAAATAATCTTTATTCTTCTGGCATTTAAGGAGTGGAGACCATTTCTCCAATCTGGGGAGGTGCAGAAACCTCTCCTTTGCCCCCAGAATAGTCTGAACACCCCCCTGCCAATGTCCCACCTTTCCCTGAACTGACACAATGGGCCCGGGAAAAGTGATAGCAGCTTCTGATGTAACTGGGAGTAGCTTTCTGTTTGTTCCTTTGAAGAAGATAGATTTCCAGAATGCTGCTGAACAAGGTTTTTTGTTTTTGTTTTTGTTTTGTTTTCTGAAAAGGCGGGGGGGGGGTTGATACTACTCTGCTCCAGAGCACTGACAGAACTCATCTGAAAATAATATGCAGTCCAGGGTTATGTGTGCTGGAGGGACCAGTTCTGAGCACCTTCACTTGTGACAGCTGGTGTGCAAAGAAAATCATCTCATGCTGCTATTGAACCCAAGTCCAGGTACTGCTACTTGAAGGCCAATGAAAAAAGAGAACACCTGGGGCCAGAGAGCTAGTACAGCAGGCCAGGTACTAGCCTTGTATGCAGCCAACTGTGGTTCTATCCTTGGCACCCCATCTGGTCCTCTGAGACCATCAAGGGTGATTCCTGAGTGCACTGCAGGTTGTGGCCCAAAAACAATGAGAGAGAGATAGAGAGACAGAGAGACAGAGAGCAAGCATACATTTCTGAAGAAGGGAGTGTGGGCTGGGGGATCCAATTTATGCAGGTGTTAACAAACTGAGATGATGGGCTTGTTGCCAATGGCCCCTCCTCCTAGCCTTGCATGCCACCCACCCAACCCATGTTATTCTCAGATTAGGTGTAGGGTTTATATAGGTCCTGTTAGGAAAGTGCAAAAGAATAAAATTTTGGATAGTGGGACAGAAGGAGGAGGATGTCCCATTCTCAAGGCAGCATGGTTGGTATCCGTGGCTTAATGAATCCTGGGGGTAGGCAGTGGTCTTCACTGTAAAACATGAAGATAATATGATACGATTACCACATTGATTTGGTATATGCCAATGGTGGCTCACATCCAGGTGTGGATTAGTTAATACAAATTTCAGTGCCAGCATTAATATTTTATTAAACGACCCATCTCTGGGGGCTACCTGATAATCTTCAGGAATCTTTCCAGAGGACGTGGTTCTTGCTCCCCCCACCCCGATTTCCATCTAGAACTCGACCTGGTTTATATTAAACATAAAATGTATAAGAACATATTTTACATTTTAGAATTTAGAATTGGGATACAGGGCCAAAAGCAATGGGGAGAGGGCGGTGTGAGAAATTCTAGGATATGCAAATGTCTATGTATATATACACAATTGTATATAGGCAAGATGGAGTGTCTGAAGCTTGCTCACTTACAACAATACCTCATTGGTTTTTGCTATGTTAGGCAAGATTCTTTGAACCACTGCTCTCAAGATCCTAACCTTGCTGATTCTGGAAGGTCTCGAGGGGGCCATATCCCACAATGTTCTGTTCAGTGCTGCAATCCTGGCAGTTCAATATTCAGCACTGCTTAGTAGTATTTGATGATGTGGAGGGCACTTGGGTACCACTGAGACGACACTCAATGGTGCTTGGCAGGGGTCGGGGGTGGGTGTGCAGTACTGGGGATTGAACTTGATTTTGTGCATGCTAGGCAAGTACTCTACCATTTGAACTCTCTCTTCAGATCTATGTCATGACTCTTGTCTAAGTTATAAGATCTGCCTTAAAGCAAATTTCAAATTTTCAATCAATTCTGATCTCATGGGTCCTGCTCTGAGATATTTTCAGGACAGAGTTGATGTCTCATCTTACAGAAGTGACAAACTCAGTGTTTTTTTTTTGTTTTAGGGATACACCCAACAGTGCTCAAGAAGGACTCCTGGCTTTGTGCTCAGGAATCAATCCCAACAGATTGGGGGACATTATGGGGTGCTGAGGATTGAACCCTGTCAGCCACACACAAGGTAAACCCTTTAGTGCCTGCTATACTATCATTCTGATCCTAAATTCTGCATTTCATTGCATTAGAATTGGTGGGAGGTGACTGGGAAATCCAAATTTCTGACCACAAACTGGTGTGTAGGAACAGATCTCTTCTTTCTAAATCTATCGCTGTATTTGGTTCCCATGTCTCCTGAAGTTCATGTATAGTTACATTTTGTGATTTTTATATGGAGGGGAGGAGAGACTAGTCATTTAGGTTTAGTGTCTGGACCTGAGAAATAAACTAAAAAAAAATCATAGGAGATAAGCATAGCACTGTATCACTGTCGTCCCATTGTTCATCGATTTACTCAAGTGGGCACCGTAATGTCTCCATTGTGAGACTTGTTACTGTTTTTGGCATATCAAATATGCCAAGGGGAGCTTGCCAGGCTCTGCCGTGCAGGCAGGATACTCTTGGTAGCTTGCCGGTCTCTTCGAGAGAGGCAGTGGAATCGAACCCAGGTTAGCTGCATGCAAGGTAAATGCCCTACCCTCTGTGCTATTGCTCCAGTCTATAAGCATATAAGTTTTAATTGATTCTTATTTGGGTGTGGTAACCAAGCAGTGGTTAAGAGACCTGGGGGCTAATCCCTGTGATATTCAGGCAATTGGGCTGGAAGTTTAATACATGGGTCCAAGAATCAAGGTTGTTTGGTGCCAGGTATATCTAGAACTATCCTTGTGGTGCTGGGGGGTCACCAGGTCTACACACAGAGACCTCAGGGACCATTTAGTTTTGGGGATTAAGCATGTAATCACATAACCCCAGGCCTACTTGATGTTACTATTTTTATGTGTAAAAAGACCTTCATACATAAGAAATGACTACATAAAGAATAAGACAGGTCTGAGACCTTCCTTTAGTGAAGAATGATAGTGTGGAGACAAGACAAAGGAAAGGGATGGGGGACTGTGCTGGAACAATAAATTGAGGGAATAGGAAACATGAGGGAGTATGAATGGAAGATGGGGATGTGATAGGATTTGTTTGGCTGCATCTCAGCTTCAAGTCTCCTTGCCCAGTAATAAGAATGTTCTTCTCTTCCTAGAATAAGGAAGGCACCTTCTTCATGGAAAATCTGTGTGCTGTTTTTAGGTAGAAAGGAAGAGGACTGGTAGTCGTTCCAGCCTCTGCTGTTTCTGAACTGCTTTTAGCTCAAAATCATCCATACAACCAAATGTGCCTTAAAATGTCCAATTTTCTTAGACCCAGGAACTCTATAGGTCAGGTATGTGCAAACTGCACATGAGGCCATAAATACTCTCACTGCTTGTAGGCCTAAGTCTTTGGACACAGTTGACTGGACAGCCAGAAGCTAGGCTCTTCCTGAGGTTGTTCCCAACCTGATGTGTGTGGGGATTGAGGGGGCGAGGGCAAAGCAACTGTCATGGCCCTATGGGGATGTTGGCCAGATGCCTTCCTGCAGCCTGCTTCCTCCTGGCATGGCTGCTCAGCCCCCCCCCCCCCCGCCCCTATCTGTGTCATGGTTCCTATCAGAGCTGCATGGTCCTGTAAGCAACATTTTCAGACTTGTCTAATGCTATGATAGTATCATAATTGCCAGCTTGCCTGGACCCAAGGGGAAGGCATACAGGTGCCACCTTCCTTTGGAAAGTCACTTCACAAGGAAAGCATAAAAAATGGGATAAATTTGGGGGACTCTGCAAATTGTAACCGGTTGCAGACCTTCTCTTCAGGATCCTTCAAGTCTATTCTTAGTTCCCACCATCTTTTCCCTACTCCGTGTGAGCATGTATGTGTACATACATGTGTGCATTGTTTGCATGCATGTATGTGTACATAAGGATATGGGTGTGTGCACACATATGTGTGTGTTGGCTGATTGAAAAAGAGAAGATTTCCTTTTTATATTTTCACTTCGGCATTGTCAGTCCTTTCCTTTCTTCCTCGCTCCTGGACACCAACATAGAGAAGTCCCCTGTTCCCTATGTAGTGACTGTGCCCTCCCTGTGGCCTGGCTCTGAGGAGTGAACATTGGGAGTGGTTGGGGTGGGAAGGTACCACACTTCAAACATTCTTCCACCAGACAAAAAGAAGTATCTCACAGACTTGGGAGAGTTGAAGTGAGAATGGCAGGGGCCTGTGACATGACTCGGAGACTCAGTGCCTCCCTTTAAGCCTGAGACTGTGGATCCTTTCTGGTGCCGCCAGATGTGCTACACATAATCTGGCATCATGGCTCACACAGTTTGCAGAGGTACCACAGCCAGGTGTGTATGAGCATCACAATTTTGAAAAAACACCATCCCTGGGGAGCACAGTTCAAAGAGATAAACAACGTGTGAGGGCAACCCTGGTGAGCAGGTCCAACCTCCACAACTAGAAATGTGTTCAGCATTACAGCTAGTGGAGTTTGAGCCCAAAGGAGTAGGTGTGCAAACAGCACAGGTAAGAGGAGTGTGACCCCAACAAGCAGTGGGGTGAGATCATGAGCACTGTGGCTTCATAACCAAGAGTGTGTGAGAGCCTGGTCAGTACCTCCTCAACTGGGGGGAAGCGCCTGCCAATCAAGCTTGTACATGAACCCCTCGGCCGTTTCTCTGCAGGCATAACCCTTGCAGGCATGGCCCAGTGACGGACTTGCTGTTGCTGAGCAGAGTGGACTTGAAAGTGACTTAATACTAACTTGGACTTGGGGAGTGGACACGAGTAGTCCTTGTAGAGCATCTGGAGAGGGAAGTGCCATTTCCCAAGGCCCTTACATTTCAATCTGGCTTTTCAGCTCTGAGAGCATCCCGCTCACCTCTGAACATTGCTCTGGTGGCTCCTCGGAATTGAAAGCGTGACTCATGCAGAAAGCCACTTTGGGGCATTGAACTAGGGGGAATGCGAGTGAGTGGTGCTTCCCCCAAGCTCTGTGTCTAGGTCCCCAAAGGGTGGAGTCTTCAAAGCAGGGCATCGAGGGAGGGGGCTGAGGACCACCAACCTGGCTGAGGCAACAAGTGCCATAGAGCCAAGCAGCCAGATGGCAGCAGTTCTTGATTCTGTTCTTGGGCTCCCACCTGGGCCTGCTTAGGCTAAGTTATTGCCTGCAGTGCCAAAGAATCCGTTAGTATTTCAGACCCGGACATTTATTACTATGCTAGTAGAAGCAGGAAATGCTCCACCTCTGTTGTATGTGATCACAGTATTTTTTGGTCTCCTCCTCTCTCAGCTCTGCTCCCCCCTCCCCTCCCCTCTCCTCTCCTCTTCCTTTCCAACTCTCCCCTTCCCTTCATTTATTGAGCCGAATAGGAGCTACTTCCACTGTGGCATTGGTGTGTGTGTGGGGGGTCACTTCTGATGGTGCAAGACCTTCTGCAAAGAAAGGGCTCACAGTCAAGCATGCAAGAGACCCTCTTTTGGAGAAGACAGGATGGTGATTCTCTTTTCACCTTTGTCCTGTGGGAAGGGTACCTACACTGGTCATAGGACCCAGCGCACCCAGATCCCCTGTCTGATAGCAAGCCCTCAATGTCAAACCACTAGGCGCAGGGGCGGGGGGCCCAAGCAGAGAGCCTTTGCTCAGACAGCACCCACAGTTGTTCATCTAGGGTTTCAGCTCACTCCAAAAGCTCAGGGGTTATTGGGGGGGGTCTTAGGGTTGTTGAACTCCCACCCCTTTGTAGCAGGGTTCCCACTGCTAGTTGAGATGATGCTGACTTGGGGCACCTTCTTTTTTGGAATACAGGATCTAATACCCTGGCTCTGCTAAGGGGATTCTAGAAGAGCAGATGAAATGATGAGCAAAGAGGAAATGCTGGCTTTGTGGGGTTGTCGTTAGTGGAAGGACAGAGAGACAGAGGGAAGGGAGAGGGCAGGAATGAAAGCCTCAATTGAGGCCAGAAGATAAACCTTTCCCCAAAAGCACAAGCACAAGAACACACTCCAGTAGCAGCAGGAAATATGAGGAAGTCTGACAGGCCAGGGAAGAGATAGACAAGTGAGGTGGTTCTCAGAGCTAGACTTATGGAGATAACCATGGTAGGGAAGGGTCAACGGGCTTCAGAGCCAGGAGGCCACAATTACTGTATTGCCTAGTAATGTGGCACATGCAGAGGAACTTGACCTAAAAAGAGCATGATGGGGGGAGACCAGGCACATCCCATCCTTTCATCCTCCCAGACAGGAAACCAACAAGAAAGCTACTTAACAGCCAGGGAAAGATGGAACAAGCAGGGAGTCAAGGACAATAGAATCAAACACACACACACACACACACACACACACACACACACACACACACATATCATTTGCACGATCCCAAGACCCAATCAAAAGATCTAATACCTGCAGACATAGGAAGCAACTGCACACCACTGTCCCTGGGTGACCCTGGGGAGTGGGGCCAAGTCCTTTGCAGTTAAAAAAAAAATCTGTGGTTGCTCAAGTCCCTTAGAGAAATGGCATCATTTTTGTCTATAACCTACCACACACTTGTAGACATTTCAATCACTGTTAGATGCAAGGCTCTACTTAGAGTGAGATGCACAGAATCTTCATGATCCTTTAGTAGGGTCATGGCTGCTGGGGCTCAGACTACAATTCAGCATAGTACACACCTGCCGGATTCCATGGGAGCCCCTTTTCAGATTGGAATAGGGAAATCTGAAGTGATACCCCTTGACAACGGCTGTAAGTTACCTCCACACTGGACACTTGGACTGTGGGTAAAGAGTTCTGGGGTAGGGATGGTGACCTGGAATCCTTCCCCCTGGGAAGGGTAGAAGGTGGAAATCAGTGACACTTTCAGGTGTTAATTTCATCCAACTCTGGATGGGTCCCAGCCACTGACGTACATCAAATTCGCTGGTGGTAGGGTGGGTGTGGGTGTGGGGCATTACTGCTCATGGCCAATTCTAACCCAGGTCCAGAGGTGCCCTCTGCTGTGGCTGCCTACCTCTGCAAGTTCATTTTGCTAAAATATAATAGTAATGACAAGAAACTCACCCTGGAAGAACACAAAAGGATTCTTCAGTGCAGGAGTCATTTGAGTTTCCAGAACATTTTCTCTGACCGCATACATGAAGTATGGTGTCAGAAGATTCACAGGGACAATTAAATCTATTATCCACAAAATTTCATGAAGCAAAAATAAAAAAAGATTTTATTCACACACGCTAAATTGACCTAAATGATGATTAGGAAGGTCATAGACTTCCACTTTTGAAAATTTTTTGGTGTGTGTGTCTGTGAACAAGTTGACCTGTAGCTTTTTCCCCTCTCTGAAGACACAAAATTAAATGTTTTATGGAACTGAATTAAAGATGACTTCCTAATGAGGGAAAAAAGATTCATAAAGGCCTTTTATCACATGAGACTTGCCAACACGTGGTTTCTCTCCCCAGAAAGCTTTTTCAGAGACATTAGATTTTTATGGCAGAAAAGCCAAAATTAACAAAGACCATTTTTACTTGAAAGAACTGTCAGACAAACATAGTTATCAACACTTGGGTATTTGGCAGCCTTTTCCCCCCCCTTTTCTTGAAAATAGAAAGTGAATTTGCTACCTTTACTGGGAAGACAGTATTTGTTGCTAAGGATAAAATCTGAGCTTTCAAGCAAAGAATAAAATTTTGTAAAATTTGTATCTACCCTTAGGAGTTTGGTAGTTTTCCCAGTATCTGAAAGTTTTTCAATTTTTTTTAAAAAAAATTATTGAATCAAGGTGAGATTCACAGTTACAAAGTTATTCATGATTGGGTTTCAGTCATACAATGTTCCAACATTCTTCCCTTCATCAGTGTACTTTTCCTACCATTAATGAGTACCGCCCTCTCTCTCTCTCTCTCTCTCTCTCTCTCTCTGTCTCTCTCTCTCTCCTCTCTCTCTCTCTCTCTCTCTCTCTCTCTCTCTCTCTCTCTCTCTCTCACTTGATCTGTGTCCTTCTTTTCAACACCTGAAAACTTTTCTAAAGGACTGGTTGTTGGCCCTTCACAAAAGTGCCCCTTGTGGATGGTCAACTTGCTCCTGAACCAATACTTTGCAAATGCCCAAAATATGGTGTTACAAATTTAAAGCTTGGTGAGAACAATTCTCAGTGCAAGACAGAGAAATAGATTTTCAAGTCACTTACTGAAAAGTTCATTCATAACCTTTCATATTCCATAGTGCAACTGAACTTTGAGAAACTGACACTTGACTTGTTGCATAGGAAGAAATAATACCCAAAATTAATTTTCTAAAAGGATTCAGAAATACTCTTCCCTTTTCCAGCTTCCTACCTGTGTGAAGAACACCTTTTCTGCATAGACTTTAATCAAAACAATATAGCAAAAAAAAAAAAAAATGGAATGTAGAGGACAGGTGAATGCAGCTGTCTTTTATTAAACCTATTGTTTAAAACAAATTAGAAAATGTAAAACAAAAAATGTCAATTCTTAATAACTTTTTTTGTTTTGAAAAAGCTACTTCTTACAAAAATGGTATTTTAAATTATAAACACTAAAGGAATTCTTGAGTGTCTGGGAAGGTAGCATTTCAATGTGCTTTTATTCTTAACTTTCTTTACTCTTAGAAGACAATGTATATGAAATCGTTCTGCCTACTAATCCCAAACAGTTCTCACATATTCTGAGATCTCAGAGAGTTGCTATGTCATAAAGGTTCTGACTTGCCAACCATATGATCCTTTTTGACTATCTTAAGTAGAAAAAAAAGAATTAAAAAAATAAAAGAATTTTAGATGCAAAGGATGCTACAAACTCAGAAACTTCGGCCTCTGCAAAGGCTAAAAAAATCCTTGTTCTCATTTTCACCTTTTCCCATTAGAGTTAGCCTGTCATGGGTACTACCAATATTTTTTAATTTAATTTAATTTCTCCATCCCTCTTGGAGAGCCTGGCAAGCTACTGAGAGTATCCCGCCCACATGGCAGAGCCTAGCAAGCTCCCCGTGGCATATTCGATATGCCAAAAGACAGTAACAAGAAGTCTCACAATGAAGATGTTACTGGTGCCTGCTCGAGCAAATGGATGAACAATGGGGCGACAGTGCTACAGACAGTGCTTATAAAGTTGTTCACAATGATTTATTACATTCAATAATCCAACACCAATCCCACTACCATTAGATCTTCCCACCACCCTTATTTTCAATTTTCCCGACTACCACTCAAACCTGCCCCAATTGCAAACTAAATAATTTAGTTTGTATTGCTTGTTATGAATAATTCACTAAAAATGATAAAAAATTATTTCCTTAGAAGAAAGTATGTGAAGATTATTGTATCTCACTCTGACGTCATTAAGAAATTACTAACTTGGATCTCTTAATGACTTGTATAAGAGATTACTAACATGTTGTTATAGGTTAAACCTGTGTGTTAATATTTTCTTAATTGAGATTGGTTGCTTTCTACTTTACATCCCATCTAGTGTGGTATACTATTCCTAGTATATCAGTGGTGTAGAGTTTGAGATTTGCAGCCACACACTCTAGGAATACTAAAATTTTGAATGTGGTGATACAGCTGGAGTTAAATTTTTAACTAGATGACTTTGGGGCGCAGAAACATCTCTGCAGCTTGTTGATCTCTTTTGAGATTCATTTATGAGTCTCTGTATCATGGATGATTAATGAGCTTATATGGTGCCAGAGGGAGTTCATGGGCATGATTGCCAGGCTCCCAGAAGAACGGGGAGATGAGGGAGGTGGTCCATCTCCAACTCCATGAGAGTCTGGAGAATTTGGTCACAAAACCAGCATACTTGAGTTTTTCAGCAGATTCATTCCTGGATGAGGTTCATCCTGAGCCTCTGGAGTCTGGCCTTGAGTATGGTGGTGATTGGATTACGGAGGTTTTGGCTGTCAGGACGCTGCTAGGGCAGGTGGTGGGCTCAGCAATTATCCTGATAATTGCTACCATAATCATTATTTAATTTGGAAATTGCTCTGTGTTTTTGTGGATTGATTTCAAATACATGTCTTAACCTGCTGTATTTGTTATTACATTTTTTGTTTCCTACTAATAATGTTTTTACTTTTTTATATATGGGCTACACTTAACTATGTTCAAGGGGTTAGGACCAGTTCTGACAGTGCTGAGGCTAATGTGGTGCCAGGGTTTGAATTTAGTGGCTCACACACACTGGAGTTATCTTCCTAACTCCTCTACAAATATTGTTTCAATGTTTATTTACCTTTACAAAATTAGATATAAAAATGAAAAAAAGCAGAAACATAACTTTAGTTTTTCAAAATAAAATTTTTAATTTGGGCACTGTGATTTGCAAATGTGTCTATAAGAATTTCACGCAAACAATGTTCTAACATAAATCCACCACCAGTGTTGACTTCCCTCTAACCAATGTCCCAGCTTTATATATATATCACTGTCACTGTCATCCCGTTGCTCATCGATTTGTTTGAGTGGGCACCAGTAACGTTTCTCATTGAGAGACTTATTATTACTGTTTTTGGCATATCCAATTCGCACGGGTAGCTTGCCAGGCTCTGCCGTGCGGGCTCGATACTCTCAGTAGCTTGTTGGGCTCTCTGAGAGGGACGGAGGAATTGAACTCGGGTCGGCTGTGTGAAAGGTGAACGCTCAACTGCTGTGCTATCGCTCCAGCCTGTATATATATACATATATATGTATATATATTAAGATTTTATTATTGAATCACTGTGAGACAGAACTTTACAAAGTTGTTTATGATTTGGTTTCAGTCATATAGTGTTCCAACACCCATCCCTCCACCAGTGTACTCACCTCTCCCCTTGCCCAAGCCTGATTCTATGACAGGCATTCTTCTTCTCTGGTGTGTATAAAATGATCTTTTAAATGAATTAAACTATTTTAAAGTTATCAGTTTTAGTTTTAACTATAATATGTATATATATATACATATATATTTATAGTAGGACTCGCATAAACAAAAGTTCTTTAGCCTATTCAATGATTTTAGAGGTTACAATGGAATTCTGGAAGCAGTATAACTGTGGGAATTATTGTGTTAGCCCACCAACCTGTGGAAGAGGAGATAAAATCCCTCCCCATCCCCAACCCCATCCACCTTTGCCAGGATTCTTTTTAGCTGGTTGAATAATCAAATTCACACCAAACAGATTAGCAAGAGAAATCCTCATTCCTTGTTTCGGTGTAAATGTTATCTGGTTCCACCTCTACAGAAAACGTATGTAGAAGAGACCCAGAGATAGCAGTGGAGGACTTCTTGTCACTGTGCTGCTGGTGGTGGTGGTGGTGCAGTAACTTTGCATGCCAATAGCACAAATATTAACACTACTGTAAACCATTTACATCGATATTAATAAATAACTTGCCAATTAGTATCTCATTCTATGGAAATGGCATTCAAGTTTGTTTACTCATCTACTTGATAAATGTTTGAGTTATTTCCACTTTTTGGTTATTAAAAATAAAGTGGCTCCGAACACCTGTGTTAAAAAAAAATACCATTTAATTATATACCTATGGGGAATCTATACAGAAATGAAGGTTCCAAGGTTAGTGAAGAGAAGAAGGGTTTGCTATCTTGCATGAAGGTGTGGGATAGGAGTCTGGGGCTTCAAGGAGAAAGGAGAGGAACTTGCAGGAGAAGGTGACTCATGTGGCCAGGGACCAGAGGCTCCCACATTGCATGTTTGTTCTGCCATACAGATCAGTTTCTCAGACAGAAAAGTGATTTCTGGACAGGAAAGAAAAACCCTGGGGCTGGAGTGATAGCACAGCAGGTAGGGCATTCGTCTTACACGCAGCCGACCTCAGTTTGATTTTCAGCATCCCATATGGTCCCCTGAGCACTGCCAGGAGTGATTCCTGAGCACAGAGCCAGGAGTAACCCCTGTGAATCGCTGGGTGTGACCCAAAAAGAAGAAGGGAAGAAAGAAAGAAAGAAAAAAAGAAAGAAAGAAAGAAAGAAAGAAAGAAAGAAAGAAAGAAAGAAAGAAAGAAAGAAAGAAAGAAAGAAAGAAAGAAAGAAAGAAAGAAAGAAAGAAAGAAAGAAAGGCCCACATTCTGGACAGGACCCTCAAGTTTCACTCTTCTGGGTAGTTAAGAGTGTGGCCAAAGTCTTTTGGTGGCTGCCAGGCCATCCGCTGACTCAGCTCAAAACAAGCCACATGCCAGAGAGCTGTGGTGAGAGGAAGCTGCTCTGGACCTTCCAGGAGGTTTATCCTTGAGCCCCTTTGCAATTACCTATCCTGTCCTTCCCACCTCCGCTTCTGGCCATGTCTCTCCCTCATCTTCCTCCTTCCACCACAGTCCCCATATCCTAATGGCTTTCCCATCCCCAAACAGGCTGCATCCTGGTTCCAAAGCCCTCTCTAGGGCACCAAGTTCTATTTTCTCTCTTCACACCAACTTCAGTACCAAGGAAGTCAGCCCCTCCTTCCACGGGACTCCAGGGACTCTGTCCTAGGAGAATGTCCACACATCTCCCCTCAAAAAACCCCCCACCCCTGCTCCCCTACTGCAGACTCCCCAAGGCACAGGACTGGTCTGCTGTAGTCTCTGTCACCCTTAACTCATTCAGCTTCCCTACAAGCCAACTGATGCTTAATCCATTCCTTCCCAAGAGAGGATCAGGAGGAGGGAAGTTTCAGCTCATTCCCCTGCTCTGCCCCGAAAGACTCTGGGGCCATTGATGACTGAAAATGGTAACCTAGATTTTTAAAGAGGTGTGAAGTTGCATCCCCTAAAACATATAGCTACATAAACCAATATTTCCTCTGTGAGAAGGAAAAGACTGTGGGATTGGTGGGCGGATCATGGCACATTGGAATTCTGGCTGCCTAGCACTGTTTTCCTCCCCCTCAATGATCAGAAGTGTCTCCTAAGGAAAGCTAGACCACACACACACACACACACACACACACACACACACACACACACACACACACACACACATGCTTGCACTCCCTCCCCATCTCCCCATGAGTGCTGCCCAATTTCTGTAGGTCAGGATCCACCATTTTCTCATGGCAGGACCTATGGGCCTTGCCTGTGTCTGTCTCAGATATTTTGCCCTCCAGATATCAGGTGGTAAACTTTTTTGTTGTTATTTTGGTTTTGGGGTTACACATCCAGTAGTGGTTTATGCTCAGGGATCACTCCTGGTGAGGCCAAAACGGGTGCCAGGAATTGATACCAGGTCAGCTAAGTGCAAGGCAGGCACATTTACCTGCTGTACTAACAGATGGTAAACTTAATCCCCAGGTCAATAATCCCTGCACTGTAATGGTTGGAAAGTGAGCAGAAGGACCAAGAAAGAGCACAAAATGTTTTAAAGTTGTAACTTTAATTTTATTGATTTTACATTTGCTGTCTGTGCTTAGAGATCACTCACAACTCTGTTCAGGGATCATTCCTGGCGGTACCTGGGGGACAATGTGGTCCTGGGGATCGAATCAGAATGGGCCATATGCAAGGCAAGTACCTTACCTGCTGTACTGTCTCTCTGGCACACATGTAATTCTCATTTTAAAAGGGAAAATCAATGGTGTCAGGGACATGCTGGAATGACATGCTCTTGAGCAATAAAAACATGCAGAGGGAAGCACTTTCCTCTCTCTGCACTAACCTGGTGGCAGCAGCATTTGGGATCCTCTCCCCGTTGTCTATGCACTCTTTCTCATGCTTCAGACTAGCAACCTGGAAGCTTTCTGGCTTAGCAAATTCCCTTCCCTGGTCCTCCTCCCTTCTTCTGTCTCCCTCCTTCCTCTCTCTCTCTCCTAGTGCAAGTGGTTTAATTTTGCAGTCTTGCTATCTTGTGACAGAAATCTTCAGTTTCAGAGGATCAATTCAGACCACAATTTTTATTTACCAACTGAATAGCAATTACACTGGAGTTCACTCAGATGAATTCACTGGAGACATGAATTCATAGAAATAGTTGTGTGAGGTGCAAGAGTCAAATCATAGCTTACAGCTCCTTATTAGTAATTGGCCTCCTAGCTCCTACTCATGAAAAGGGCACTCGAGAGTCTATTGAAGAAAAAAAGTCTATTAAAGCAGGAAAACTACTCCTGCTCACATAGAGAATCCTGACCCGGCAGAGTAGCTGCAGAATAGAAGCAATTTCCAAGGGGAGGGGGTTAATTCTCAGTAAGTGAAATGCATCACTCTTTCTTCAAAACAAGACTCATCTAGCTTGAATAATCATCACTTAGCTGGACTGTTTACCCTCCAGAAGAGACTCTGTACTCTGAGAAGTACTTATCTCAACAGACTGAATCAGAAAGGGCTGGAGAGAGAGTACAGCAGGTAGGGCACTAGCCTTGAACGTGCCCAACCCAGGTTTGATCCCTAGCACCCTATATGGGCTCTCGAGCACACCAGGAAGGATGGCTTAAAAAAGAGAGAGAGAAAAAAAAAAAACAACCTCAAATGGCTAAGGGAACAAGCTAGAAAAAGGGAATGAGTCTTTAAATAAATTTTTTAAAAAATTGTATCACCATGAGATACAGAGTTACAAAGCTGTTCAAGTTGGGGTTTTAGTCATACAGTGATACAGTGTTCCAACCCTCCACCAGTGTACATCCTCCAATCCTCCACCATCAATGTCCTCAGTTTCCCTTCCGCCACCCTTCCCCCAGCCTGTCTCTACAGCAGGCACCTCTCTCTCTCTCTCTCTCTCCTCACCTCCCCACATCCCCTCTCTCTCTCTCTCTCTCCCTCTCTCTCTCCTCATCCCCCCACATCCCCTTTCCTCCTTTTGAGAATTGTGCTTTGCAATACAGATACTGAGAGGTTAAGAGCAAATTCTTGTTTCAGCTTGGAACTGCCAGCCAGACTCGCTCCCTCTGGCCATACCAAGCAATTTCGTTGTGCTCAGCCATCCCTAAAAGCAAGGATGAGAACAACTATGGAGTGCATTTGTTTCTCAAAAGGAGAAAGCCCTTCTGACTCAGCATCTGGTGAATTCTAGGAAGGAGAAAACTCACTGAGGGGTGGGGGTGAAGCTCTCTGGGGAAACATATTATTACATGAAATAGGATGATTTTTGAATTTTCCACCTACAGAGACTACAATGAAAGTTGGAGTTTCAAGTGGCAGCTAATTTATTCACATATTAATGAAGAACAAAGTCCATTTAAATTGATTCATTTTTTGAAATGGACCAAAAAAAATTAAGAGCTGAATTCAAAATTAAACAAAAAAACAAAAACAAACAAACAAAAAAACCCTTCAAGCTCTTCTGGGTGGGGAGACTTATCTTTCCTTGTTTATTCCCCAAAAGTGGGTAGGATACGACAGGGGAGGGACCGCTATGTCAATAATAGACAGAAGTGGTCACTCCAGACAAGGATTGAATGCTGAAAGGGGGCAGCATGATATGCAGGATACCCTTTCAGTAGCAGTACTGTAAACCACAGTGCCTAAAAGGAAAAAGAAAAAAGTGAAGTGTCTACTAGAGAGGCAGGCTGGGGCAAGGTGGGGGTGGCGTGGGGTGGGGGCTGACACAGGGTTGGGGGGTGTTGGTGGGGTGGGAATCTTGGGACATTGAGAAGAGGACATTGGAGAAGGGAATGGTGTTAGAATATTGTAATTCTGAAACCCTATCATAAATAACTTTGTAACTTTGTAATTCACAGTAATTAATTTTTAAAAATAGGATAAAGGGATAAAAAAGGTCTGATAAGGGCAGGTTGACCCCTCACTAACCTGTCATTAGGTTTGCAGGTAAGATTAAGCTTGCCTCAGGGACCAGCTCAGAATGATGGAGAGGATGGATCCATCACTCTCTTGCCCTGCTGCTCTGTACGCCTCCTTTTCTAAACACAAGCCATACAACCCTTTCTTCGTGAAACCCTTCTTGAACTATGCAAACAAAATGGTTGCTTTGTGGACCTGAGTCCTCAATGTTCCGCTGTTGTCTTCTTGCAAACAAACCTCTTTCTCTGCCCATTGGCAGTGAGATGGATCTTTGCAGTTAGAATTTTTTTCCTGTATAGAAATGGATTTCACATAATTTCAACATGGATCTGCAAAATTTAAACTATCCTGACACAAATCAGTGCCTCATGACCCAACAAGAACCATATTTTAAGTCTCAGATTATTTGTGCAGTAAAGTTTCCAGCTTTCCCAGGACCACAACAGCAAAACACAAACCAAGTTCGAAGCATCTTCAGGTTTAAGAAAATGAAATTGGAACAGAGTGATAACATAGCAGGCAGGGTGCTTGCCATCTGACCCAGGTTTGATCCCTGGCACCCCATATGGAGTGCAGGAGTGATCCCTGAATGCAGAGTCAGAACCTGGCCAAATGTGTTTCTAAAACAAAAACAAACAAACAAAATAAATAAATAAATAAAACTGTTTCCTTGTCCTGTTGCTTAGATTTATACCAAGTAGTTTAAACAAAGCCTGCCTCCCTCCACCTCCCTCTATTACATACCAACTCTGGTGGGGTCCCACTATTATTCTAATGAACATTTCCACATCACTCTTAGGTGTAATAATTCTTAAGTGTTAAATTCAAGAGAATTTTACTAACTTCCCGGTTGAAGTGGAGGTGGGGAGGTGTTGGAATATAGCTCTAAATATTTTAGGCCTGACTTTGGTTTGTCCTTTCTCCCTTGCTATAAAGACTTTAGCTTTATCTGGTAATAATCTCTAAACAATTCTAGACAACATTGGTATGTCCTGTTCCCCTTGCCACTAGGAGCTTAGGTATATCGGTCACGCCCATCAAGGTGCTCCCGAGTTACTCCCATTCCTTTGTCTATCTGTAACCACTTCTATGCAAGAGAGATAGAGCTCCCCCCCGCCCCCACCATGCCCCCCCCCATCCTTTTCTGTGTGCTTACACAGGGAGGAGCGCCAGATAATTTAGTTATCACAACTGATCATTTCAGATCTTGCCAACATGAGGGATAGCCATTTAGATTAATGGAAATGGTTAAGAGGCAGAATTAAAAATGTATAAAAGGGGCATAGGACAGGAAACTTCTGTGATCCCTCATTTGTGCTGGGGAAGACCCAGGCGGTTTGAAAACACAGGAAAAAGTCAATTGAGGAGTGGAAGACCCCAGGCAGGGAACTTCCTCTTGAACCCTCTCATCAACCCCAAGAGATGGCAGCAGATTGTCTTGGACCGATATTCATGCCTAGGTAACATGAGTATAATGAAGAACAAAGTCTATTTGAATTTCGAGAGGAGTCACTTTGAAATCAACTAAAAAGAAATGAAGAGCTGGCAGTGCCTGAGCAGACAGCAGGAGAAGCAGCGTGTGACTGGGGAACCAAGGAAAGTCAAAGGGACAAATAGCAGCAAGCACCATCCAGGAAAGGCAGGCCATCCAGCATCGGTGACAGGCCAGGAGGACAGCGGTGGACTTCATGGGAAAGAATCAGCGAGAGACCAGTATGGACCAAGAAATGACATACATGGGAACCAGCCAGTGACCAGCATGAGGCCTGGGGAAGGCCATCAGGGGATCTAAAACGACTTTCCGAAAGCTGTTAAACGAGTGATGATAATTCATAAATGTCTGTATATTTCTGGCATCATAAACATTTATATGCCAGTTTTATATACAGAATTTCTGGACCCACTCAGGAGCAAGCCAGCCTCCCATTAACACTGAGATCACCATTATCTGCTAATATTTTAATTTGTAATCTGTGTTTTAGGGTTTATTCAGACTTTGATTTAAAAGATTTTAATCAACAATTTCCAAGCAGGAGGAGGCTTCTGCTAATTTTGGTGAGATAGCAACAGTGAGAATGGGCACAGGGCCTTGTTCTGAGATGATGCTCAACACCTGGTGCAGATGGATTCCACACTGTCGGGGAAATTATTCCCCATTTAGTTGTTATGTAAAAGACACCATGACCAACACTTTGTAAGTGTTGCCTTCTCTCTTTCAGAAGCTCTCCGCATCGGACGAAAACTTGGAGCCTTACAAATACTGAGCTATTGTTCAGAGTTCCATAGCTGTGGGTTAGGGATGGGAGCCCAATGCTCAGCTTCTGCTCCAAACCATGACTAGTCCCTTCCCTTGGGGTCTGGAGAATAGAGAAGCTCACCTTGGACATCACTATATCACTGTATCACTCTCATCCCGTTCATAGATTTGCTTGAGCGGGCATCAGTAACATTTCCATTTGTCCCTGTTGCGTACTTGTGTAGCCTGATGGCATATTGGGGGCTCTTTCAGGACTAGGGGAATGAGGACTGTTGTTGTTACTGTTTTTGGCACATCGAGTACGCCATGGGTAGCTTGCCAGGTTCTGCCATGTGGGCGCGATACTCTCGGTAGCCTCCCAGGCTCTCCAAGAGGGATGGAGGTTTTTGGGGCGGCCTCTAATCGCCTTTACAGGCGTTCCCAGTCTACCAAATGTAAGCTTTTGGTCGACTGGCATGTTGTAACGATCTGCACACTGTAATGCTTTCATACACATTCACTTGGAAGTCATTTACCACTTTAAGAGGTTTGTCATGGAGAAATAATCAGGATATAATATCATCAGGAAAGGCATCATCAGAGAAGAGACATCATGATTCCAATTCATGACCAAGGGGACAGTCCCAAAGATGTGCTTCCTCAGGGTCATGGTCCTGGGAATTGTGCAGGAAGATGGTCTAAGGTTAGGCCATTTATGGTGAAACTTGGGATTGTTTCTTTTTTCTTTTCTTTTTTTTTTTTTTTTGCTTTTTGGGTCTCACCCAGCGATGCTCAGGGGTTACTCCTGGCTCTGCACTCAGGAATTGCTCCTGGCAGTGCTTGGAGGACCATATGGGATGCTGGGGATCGAACCCGGGTCGGCCGCGTGCAAGGCAAACACCCTACCCGCTGTGCTATCGCTCCGGCCCGAAACTTGGGATTGTTTTTTAAGCCCGTTTGTCTGATTGGTGGGCAAATGTCTCCAGACAGACAGTTGTAGAGTACGATCTGCTGTCATGATCAGTAACTGTAGGATAACATAGCCTCAGGTAGCTTAGGTTTATCTGGGTTACTCCTATCACAGTGCTCCCATTCCTCTGTGTTTATTTGTAACTTCTTTCTTTGTGTTGTTGATTTGTAAATATTGATTTCCTCTTCTCCTTGAGTCCTTTGCATAGTTTATTCAGAGCCAAGTCCTTTTGTATGGGCACAGGAAGACAGTAGTAAATGCTATGCTTTTGTAACCTGGGCATCATTTGACTCTACATGATATTTTCCTCCTGGGCATCTGCCTCAGCCACCCTTACTTCCTAGCACCCCCAAAGGCAGTGTCCTGACAAGGGACGGGATGGACCCAGAGCAAGCGGTGAATTATGTGCTACCCTGGCATCGAGATGGGCCTGGCCAAAGCGCCTAATGCTTAACTATAAGAGTTTGGTCGTGGGCAAATGCTGTCATGATCCAAAAAAGTAATAACTAGATCCGGACCCTGCTAGGGTTAGGAATGATTAATCTGGCCTGAGTGCTGTAGTCTGAGTCTGTGGCAAGATGTTCCCAGGAGAGCCACCCTACAAGCCTCAATGTATCTTTTACTGTGTCCATACAAAAATAACTAGTATTAAGATGTTGATTGAGTTTTTGGACTGAGGAAAGGAGAAAAACACCTTAAGAGGTATTTTGCCTGTGGGCAGTCTGGAAGGGCTTTAGAATACCTCTAGGTGGTGTTTCCTTTGAACCTGGTGGGCCCTCAGGAAGGGCTTTCTTATGTTGATTTTGCTGGGTATAGCTTGGGCCCAGAAAGACAAGTAAGGGTGGAGAGAGGAGTGAAGGAAGCAGAATCCAGAGAGCTGGGATGGAGGAATGAGGGTCTAGGAAGAGAAGCAGTCAGAGTCAGAATCCAGAGAAGAGAAAGAGAGAGCCCAGGATGTGAGACAGAGCGCAGAGAGATGAGCGGGAGAGACAGGAGGAGAAAGGAATGAGGGGCAGCGTGAGACTAGAATGGGGAGCTCAGAAAGACTGGAACAGGTGAGTGGAGAGAATGGAGTAAGCAGCAACTGATCAATCAACCAGTGTGGCCCACGTTTCCTCTTCCATCTGCCCCATGGCTTGGGCTACCCCGGCTAGGCAAGTGGCCCAGGACCAATACCTCCCCCCCGCCACCACGCCCCAACCCGGGCTTTCTGCCGGCCACCCCCGGAAGAGTTTTTTTATAAGCAACCACTCACCTTTTCAGAATTACCAAATGACTGAGGCAGGCCCTGTTTAATTTTTACACAGAAATTTTAATATGACAGAGACGAGATAGAGTCTGGGGGCTGGGAGAGTCTGGAAGCTGGGAGATAGATAAGTTACAGGGAATAAAGCAAATGCCTTGCATACGTAAACTGAGTTAGATCCTCAGCACCACAAGGCTCCCGGGCATATCTGTGGCCCCAAGTTCTGTTGGGCCTGAGCATTCAGTGGTACTGGTCCTGCCTGATTGGCCAAGTATCACTAGGAGTGGATTCCCAGGTCCTCTGAGCATTGCTTGGGAGTTCTATCACCAAAAGGTGGAGTCTATTGGAGTCTATTTGACTTAAAATAGTTCCCACAGGTTGGTTAAATGTTTTGCTATAAAATTGTAAGGCCTTCCTTATATAGTGAAAGTTGAAATAATCTGAACTAGTAGCAAAATGAATTAGATACCTCTTATGTTAAAATCATGTAAACTCTGAAGACATAAAAGCTCCTTTAAGTTAGAACACCAGTGTGTTCATAAAAAACAAGAGTGTATTGTTTTTTAGGGTGGACGACTACACAGCTGTAAGGAATGGAAGACTACACAGCTGTAAGGAATGATGAAATGATGCAATTTGCTGAAACATGGGTGGAACTGGAAGACATGTTAAATGAAGCCAGAAAAAGAAGAACAAACACAGGATGATGTCACTTATATGTAGTGTTTAGAGTAACTGGAGGAGAAAATGCAGTGGTTTAAAGGTGGGGTAGGGGAAGCCTAGATCACCCAGAGTATAGGAAGGAGAAGGAAAGAAACAGAGTAAAGGGGAAGTGGAAAAGAGATAGAGATAAGGTAAGAAACAACAGGGCGAGGGTCAAGGGGGATTCAGGTTCACAATTCGGTGGTGTTAAGGAATGATAAAGCTAAATCAAAACTACAGAGTCAATAACACTGAAATTGCAAGTCCCAAACTTTAATAACCAAATTTAAAGGTTCCTGTCAAGATGGCAGGCTAAGGCTGGGAGCAAGGTGAGTGGCAGAAGAGAGCACCTGGGAACACTGGTGGAGGGAAGTGGACTCTGGTGGATTGATGATGGAGCACCGCATGTCAAAAACCCAACTATGAATACTTTGAAATACATGGTGCTTTAATAAAATAAAATTTTTGGAAAAAAACAAAAAACGAAAAAATTATCCCACCATTGACACAACCACCAACTGCAAACCACCACTATAACCACTGCATTCACAGCAACTATCCACTTACCATCTTTTAAGAGTCCCGAGCATATTATACAGATGTTACCTCTAAACAACACAAAACGGCTGAGGTAGGATTTATTGTTCTTGACTGCAAAAGAAATCTTGCTTGTGATTCTTCCATTATCTAATTTTGATATTTGGTGGGGGCTTCTACCAGGGGAAACATCTGCATATTAGGGATTTAACTATTATTTGCAATAGAGGACCTTCAATTGAATCCTGGGATCTCAGGCTGTGATATTTTAAAGATCATTTAGTGGATCAATTTTCCTTCTCACATTAGATGGCTTTTTCTTTTTCCCCTTTATTTTAAAAGGAAGGGGAATGATGCGACTTGTACAAAGAGGCAGAGACAAGAAGATCAACTCATATACTCGGCTGTCAAAATATAAGAAGCTGTCTGTCTGTCCGTGTCTATACCCAAGGGAACAGAGAGCAAAAGCTCTACAAGGAAGTACCTGACACGTCAGCTACAGACACTGATGACAAACCATGTGGTACAACTCTACAGTACAGAACAAAGTGATAAATAGTTAATGTTTGGGTTTTTAATATACGATTTCATATTTATAGAGAATTATGAGTTCAAAGATCTCCTGTATTTTCTTTCCCAGATTTGCTGATTATTCATACTTTGCTCCACTTTCTTTATCATTTTTTTCTTTTTTCCTGAGCAGTCGGCTGACATCTTGCCCTTTTGTCTATAAATATTTCAATGCTTATTTCCTAAAACCAAAAGTTCTCAAAGTAATAAATCTTTGATCAAGACACAAAGTTAACATAAAAACCAACAGAATAATTTTTTGAAATGTCAACTATTTAAAAAAAACAATTTTACACCAGAGGGATTATTTGACCTGTTTTTCTTATTAAAATATTCCCAAGCTATACTCGAGTGTCTGGCATACAGCAGGTGCTCAATAAATATTCTTTAATGCATTGAACCAGGATGTACCACCCAGGATGGTTCACACTTGGCTCTGATTTAATTAGCACAAATTGCAGTGCTGACAGCAGCCCCAACATGTTAACTTCTTTTGGTTTGGTTTATGGACCACGCTGGGCTGTGGTCAGGCATTACTTCTGGCTCCACACTCAGTGATAATTCCTGGCATGATTTGGAGGGCCATATATGATGCTGGGATCAAACCTGAGTTGGCCACATGCAGGCAAGCCCCCTGCCTGCTGTACTATCACTATGGTCCCATGTTAACTTTTTGACATGATATACGATATTATACTGACCACTCTCCTAAACAAAGCATTTCTAGAAGGAAGCAAAGGCAATGACACCAAACTATCCAGGCATTTATTACCCATAACTTGGAAATCACCACAAAGAGGAAGATCTGTAGTCATCACAGGCTGCTGGGAAATTAGTTTTTGAGGTGACAATGGCAATGGATGAGGCTTGCTTGGGAGGTCTGGCTTGTCCCTCACAGGTAGCGGTTCCTGATGTATTCTCGGTACAAGGCGGTGTCTTCCTTCCCAAGGGGCTGCATGGCACCATGACCAGCTTGAATGTGGGCCTGGAATATCTCGGTAGACTTCCTATCTACTCTGGGAGGCTGTACTTCATAGATGTTGTCTTGTGAGAAGGCAGAGATGGGTGCTCTGTGAAAAGAGAAGATGGGACAAGAGTGAGAAGTAACGGGCTGTGTTCTCCAACCATTAAGAGGTGCTGGTGGGCTGAGTGGTGATGAGTGGTGAGAATGGCATCCCTGGCTGTGCTTGGCTGGCTTCCTCCTCTCTCCGGAGTACAGAGAGGGACTGGCACTCGCTCTAGGAGGAGTGGGGCATCCCTGGCAAATGTCTCTCTCTAAACCGAGGTGACAATTATCCACTCTTGGCTCCTTTCCCTTGGCACATAGTGGCTACAGTTTTTTTTCTCTTCTATCAACAACACATTCATTCATGATTATCTTTTCCTCTTCCTTTCTCTTTTGCTGGTGTCATGATGATCAGGGTTGCCACTCTGGTGTTAGAGACCCCCAAAGGCACTGCCAATAAGGATCACAGTTGGCATGGGGTGGTTTCTGGGAGAGGAATTGCAGGTGCTTTGTTTCCCAGCTGCATCCCTGAGTCCTGATAATTTTTTCCTAAGGGAAGGTTCAGTAGGACTCAGGGAAGTAGGCCAGTTTCTCAACCATCTTACAACCAAGGCCCTTTTCTGAAGCTCTCCCCTGGCACACCCAATGGCTTTCCTAGCTTTGGGCTGTGAGCCCCCCCCTCACACCCCCCATTTATTACAATGTTCATCTGTGGCCCTTGAAATCTCCTAGGGCCTCACTTGGCCCCTATTTGAGAAACAGTGAAGTAGGGATATTAATAATTCCTACCTTACATGTCAATTCCTTCTTAGATGTTAATATGTATGTATAAAGTGGCCCCTTAGTGTAGTGCCTGGAATCTTTAGGCATTCAGTAAATGGAACTGCTAACAATTACAGGTGTGAGATTTTGAGATCCTAAAGCTTTAGTCACCAAACATGACTCTGGTGGCAAACTAGGATACAAATGAAACTCATTTTGATGACGTGTCTGAACCAGAACTGACAGACTCATTCCACTTGATGTGAATATGAGTGCATTTCTCTACCAGACCTGACCTCACCACATACTAGGGATGCTATTGTAAGATGTGTGTAACATCTTCTATGCTAACACCCCCAATGTCTGAATTCTGAAACACATCAGACCTTAGACTTTGGTGGATGGGTTGTAGATCTGTAATAAGCACATCCTCCCATCTGGGCTGATTTGTAAAGCACCCAAGAATTTCTCTATTGAAGAGTATCCATACTCCGTTTGGTCTAAAGGTAGTGAGTTATCACAATTTATTGTGTTCATAGTCACAAGGTAAAGTCCCTTGGGTTCTTTTGCTGTTCTTGCTGGGTGGGTTTTTGGTTTGTTTGTTTTGGTTTTGGGCCACACTTAGCACTGCTCAGGGGACTATATGGGGTCCTGGGGCTTGAACCACAGTAAGCCATTTATAAAACAAGTGCCCTACAGAGTAACTCCCTTAGACCGCACTTTGTTTCTAGACAAGAAGACCAGCCCAAAACTCAAAGGGACATGAAAAAACTCGGAGGCCACTTTCTTTGGTTCCTTCCAGTAGAGACAGCTGGTCTCTGACTCCATTTTCATGCTGGAATAAATAGAATCCCTTTTTTTTCCCCTAGTCATAAATGGTGGGGCTGACTTTTATTTCTTTGTCAGCTTCTTCTTATAGTCTTATAAGGGAGAGAACTGTTACCCCTAACATAAATGCTACTGGTTTGCTTGGAGGTAAAATATTAAACTTTTAATAGCTCATTTCTTTTTAACTACAAAACTTATTGCCTTTTTCCTGGAGACCTCTAACTTTTCCCTCCTGGAATGTTCCAGTCTTATTTAGATTTGGATGATTCATTTATGGGCTGCTGCTTGGGGTACTCAAGCACTGAGGGACAGAGATATAGCCTTACCTTAGCTGCATCCACAGGAGACACACTTGGGCATAAACTCATTAGACATGCTGCAGATTTTTTAATGAAAATTCTTCTTGTTGCTCTTTGATACTCTTTGCTACTTGGTTATACTATGACAAGGTCTGATGATAACCATATCTTATGCTTGGATGCAGAACTAATGCTTGAATCCCAGTTCAATTCTTATTGAGGGTTTGTTTGTTTTTTTTTTTTAACCTCCTGACTTAACACATGTGGAGTAGCCATAGTAGAAACATATGCTGGTTTGACAAGAAACAGTTTAATTGATTAGGATGAAATGCTTTGCGAAGTTAGTCATGTCACAGTGATTTGTTGTTGGAAAATGGTAGACTGCCAGAGGACACTGAATACTTTCAGATATTTATATGTGATACTTTTCCATATATTAAATAGCTCATGCCTTTTTTATGCTTAGCACCATGGTTAACATATCTCAAATCCCATGTGGTACTCGCAGAAAATTTAGTCAGTTATTCTAACAACCAAATGTATCTCCCTTCCTAGGGCACCCTTCTTTTTTTTAATTTAATTTTTTTATTAATGAGTCACTGTGAGGGTACAGTTACAGAGTTTCGTGCCTGTGTTACAGTTATACAATACTCAAATACCCATCCCTTCACCAGTGCCCATTCTCCTCCACCGATGGCCCCAGTGTCCCTCCCTCCCTCCCCATGCTGTCCCCCCATCCCACCCCCCTCTTTTTTTTAAATCTTAACTTTTATTATTTCCTTTTACTGAAGTATAGTTATTAGATTGGCTTCAGGTGCATAACACAATGGTTTGCAATTTGCACACACTGAAGAAAGACCACCCCAGAAAGTCTCATAATTAATATGCATCACCATGTACCGCTGTAACATATTTTTCCCTGTGATGGGAACCTTTAAGTTCTACTCTCTCAGCAATGTTCATAGCACTGTCGCACAGTAGCACTGTTGTCCTGGTTGTTCATCAATTTGCTTGAGTGGGCACCAGTAACGTCTCCATTGTGAGATTTGTTGTCACTGTTTTTGTCATATCAAATATGCCACGAGTAGCTTGCCAGGCTCTGCCATGCAGGAGGGATACTCTCAGTACCTTGCTGGGCTCTCTGAGAGGGACGGAGGAATCAAACCCAGGTTGACCGTGTGCAAGGCAAACACCCTACCCACTGTGCTGTCACTCCAGTTCATTATTAACTATTCTACTCCATATGTTATAACCCCAGAATTTACTTAACAACAGGAAGTTTTTATCTTTGATTTCCTTTAGCCATGCTGCCTGTCCCTAGCCTATTCTGCTTTTATGACAATTTTCCTCCAAGGACTTTGTTTTCACATCATGTACTTTGTTGATTATAATGGAGTTGCAGGATCCATCCAAAGCACCTTATAGACCATCACAGCCCACCTTATTTGGACACGATGAACATGAATAAGTCATTTGCCTTATTGCTTCTTCTACTACTGACTGAGAGAGAACTATAATTAGGATAAGTACAAAGTCAAACAGAGTACACTCTAACAATTAAGGTGCATGTGTGATCATTTACTGCTTCTCTTGAATCCCCTTATTAGGTTATTTTTATCTTTCCAATAAGGTACTCAATCACGGAAGCCTAGTCATAAATCTACTAAAATATGATGACAGATGCAGTAAGAATGTGTTTGCTTCTTCATTTTAATAACCAAGATAACTATGTTTACTACTAAAACAACTAAATCTAAAAGGTAGTACTTAAACTGCTTACCTAACATAGCAGCCATTAACTTATTTAGACAAATTAAAGTTAAATACAATTTAAAATTAGTTTCTCAGTAACACTAAGTGTCTGATAGTTGTTTCTGTACTGTGTCAGGACAGTGCAGATAAAGAACACTTCCATCAGTATAGAAATTTCTATCAAACAGATATATTCTTCTTAAGCATAAGTCTCTGGATAGCATTTATCACTATTGATCCTTCCTGTATTTTAATATTTGCCATGATATCTCTATCACTTCTTTTTCCCCAACACCCAGAAAGACATCTCACATACTGTACAGGCTCAGTAAGTATTCATTGAAAGAATAAATGGTATCTTGAGAGTTCATCCTGGGTTTTAAATTCAGAACCTGAATTCAGTATGCTGTGGATTTCGCTACAAGAGAGTGAAACTGGGATCTCCCTTCAGAAGCTGGGCTCCAAGTTTCTCTCTCCAGCCAAGCCCTAAGGTAGACAGGAAACTGGTGGGAAGTGAACTGTGCATTCTGGTAGTGGACCATGGCAGATGGGGCAGTGAGGAAGGGAAATGCTGTTAAAGTAGTTCAAAGGACAGTATAAGGAGGCGGGACATGTTCCTGTTCCCCTTAGGGGTGAGAAAACTTTGACTCACACATAAACCAATATATGGAAGGAACTGAAATTAAGAGATGTATGTTCATCTTCAAACTCACTAATGAAACAAAAGGCAAACACATTCTTATCGCAGGATCCTTTTGTAAAAGAAAGCAGGCTCTACCTAGATGCACTTTTATTTTTATTTATTTATTTATTTATTTATTTATTTATTTATTTATTTTACCTAGATGCACTTTTAATATATTCTATCACCCCCCTTTTTTTAGTGAGAAAATAGGTAAATACTCAATATTATTTGCCACCTGACCCTTGGTGGCACCTTTACATGTCTTAAATATGTCAATAAATATGGTTATCACAGAGTAAATCTGGTTATCACCCTGTGGTAAGTGCTGGAAAACAAGTACTTAATCTATGTATTAGGAAATGAAGCCATGCCATCCACTGCTGATGACACCCTGAATACCATTAAGAATAAATTAATTTCCTTTTAACTCCTGCTAAGAGTCTAGGGCTGGAGAGACAGTGTAGGGGCTAAGGTGCTTGCTTAGCACGTGATCAATCTGGATTCAATTCCCAGTAATACACAATGCCACCAGCCCCGAGAGGTACTGAGGGGGCTGGGCCTGAGCAGCACCTGGGCCCTCACGTTGAACTGCTGGCCAGGTTGGCCTAGAGTCACCTGCAGTCTCTGAGGCCTCCTCAGTACTGCTTGGGAGCCCCAAATAAATAAATAAATAAATAACAAATGTATACTACACAGGGGCTGGAGCGATAGCACAGCGGGTAGGGCGTTTGCCTTGCACGTAGCCAATCCGGCTTCGATTCCTCCGCCCCTCTTGGAGAGCCCAGCAAGCTACTGAGAGTATCTCGCCCACATGGCAGAACCTGGCAAGCTCCCCATGGCGTATTTGGTATGCCAAAAACAGTAACAACAAGTCTCACAATGGAGACGTTACTGGTTCCCGCTCGAGCAAATCGATGAGCAATGGGATGACAGTGATACAATGACAGTGATATTACACACATGAAATTTTGCAACCTAAGACGATCCTCAAAAAACTCCAATTATTTGTTTTATTATATCATTGACAGTTAATGAATATCTCAGAATAGTGAATAAAACCCAATTTCTTCATATCCAAACATTTCTACATCCTTTTCCAATCTGCTGCAACAACAGAGTGACTGGACTGGCCTGCTGCATGCAAAGGCACGGAGAGGAAGGTTAGAAATTTCACATGCAGGTTAAAATGGGATAGAATGATGATGCCTATGGTGCAGTCTCTGAGCAATCCATGGTCTGGAGGAGCAAAGGGGTGAGCAAGAGAAGTGAAGAACGGAATCTGTGGCTGGTGGAAGCTAATGGGGCAACCCCACAGACGGTGAGCAAGCTGCAGAGAAGGGCGGCAAAGGCTCAGCAATGAGGCACCTCAGTCCCCGAGGACAGATTAGATCTTTAGAAAGATTTGGAGGAAAGAGGACCAGGTGGTGCTTGGGTTCCAGAGAGAACATGGGAAGAGAAAATGTGTGTGTGTGTGTGTGTGTATGTTTCTCCAACACTTCTCTGCTTCAGCTTGTCAGTGAGCTGCCTGCCTGATAGGCACTGCCGTGTCCTAGGAGACGTTTATGCCCAAGTCACATTAGTAGCACTGAAATGAGTATTTACAGATAGATCAAAGCGCACAATGACTGTGATATATCTTTCCAAGAAATGATTCATGCAATGACTAAGGCGACTAAACTCTCTTTGGACCCATCTGCCGTAGGATCCACTTGTTCAGTGTTTGCCAAAGTAGGAATTGCCACAGGGCCCCCCAACTCCCCAAGGGCACTGAAAAAACAAAGGGGGAAGTAGAAGCTTTGGGTGTAACTGGGGGGCATTTTCTGTTTGTTTGCTGAAAGAAGGCAGATTTCCAGGATCTGAGAGAGAGTGTAGGAGTTAAGGCACATGCCCTACTTGCAGCTGATCATGGTTTGATCCCTGGCCCTGCATATGCCCCACAGAGCACCCCCAGGAGTTGCACCAAAGGAGAACCAGGAACAGCCCCTGAGTACAGTGAGATGTGGCTTAGCTACCCCCACCTGCATGGTAGATTTCCTTAGGGTGCTAGTTTTTTTTTTTTAACTGAATAGGGGGTGAGGAAACAAGTAAGGTTTGGAACCACTTAGATAAAAAACATAATATCTATGTATACCCAATATATGCCACAGATATAGGTATACTATACACATGGATTTTTCTGTACATCCATATATCACAGAAGCACATGCCTTCCTTAAACCAATGTTGGGGAAAGGGCTATATACATTGCTAGACCAACCTCCTGAAGTGATATACTTCCAATGTGTCCATGGGCACCAAGTTGGAGAATATTTATCCTATTGTACAGGTGCTGGAATAAAAATATAGAACTGAACAAAAGTATGGCTGATGAGAATTTTGGATCATGGAACCAATAAATCTGGACAACAGAGTGTCATATTTACTATTTTATAGAGTGGAAACACCTGGTTCTTAGATGACTACTTTGGGGGCTTGGGAGATACTTCAAAGTAGGTTCAGAGTTTGGTCACCAGCCTGAATGTCCCCCCTTCTTCCCTTCCCCAAGACACTGCCCAGTATGACCCTGGGGATAAGAAGCTCGGCTGGCCCAGGCAGCACAGCAGCACCCAGTCTCAGCACGGAGCCCTCAGGCCTGTACCCCAGGCTGCATGTGTCACATGCTGTCACTGGGGGCAGCCCCACGCCCCCAAGCACCTCTGGGAAGCTCCTATGGGCCCCACCCCCCAAAAATAAAACAAAAAATTCACAGTTCTCACTTTCCAGTCTTGCATACCAAAAGAACAATGCAATCTAGGAATCTCATAGGCTTTTACATGATTGTCAGGGTAGTCTTTTTTTTTTTTAAATTTTATTGAATCACCATGAGATAGTTACAAGCTTTCATGTTTGGGTTACAATCACACAATGATCAAACACCCATCCCTCCACGAGTCCACATTCCCCACCACCTACCCCTGGCATACTCCCCTTTCCCACCCTCTCCCTGCCTCCATGGGGACAATATTCCCCATACTCTCTCTCTACTTTGGGGCACTAGAGTTTGCAATACAGATACTGAGAGGTTATCATGCTTGGTCTATTATCTACTTTCAACACACATCTCCCATCCAGACCGATTCTTCCAGCCATCATTTTCTTAGTGATCACTTCTCTATTCCAGCTGCCTTCTTCCCTCTGCTCATGAGGCAGGCTTCCAGCTATGGAGCAGTCTTTCTGGCCCTTGTATCTACTGTCCTTGGGTGTCAGCCTCATAGTATGTTAATTTTTTTTTATTCTTTTATTGATTCACCATGTGGAAAGTTACAAAGCTTTCAGGTTAAAGTCTCAGTTAATAGTATGTTAATTTTTACTCCACAAATGAATGCAGTCCTTCTATGTCTGTCCCTCTCTTTCCGTCAGGGTAGTCTTAATGAAAATGTCTTAACATCATTGTTAGACATGTATGCCCATTGAGGATAAAATTTTAACTTATACTTAAGTATAATTAAAGAGAAGAAAATGTTTGGCAACTATCCATCAATGAAAACTAAATCTAGCAATGCTTTGCACCTTTTAAAATCACACTGAAGTACAGAATGACTGTAAGGTGTGAATACCATGGTCAAGAACCAGAAATTCTGACAGCCAGCTCAGAAATTCTTTCCATGGGCTCCTCTCCATTAAAAAACCCTCTCTACCACCCTCCCCTAGGTTGCATGCTTCTGATTTCTACAGTAATTACTTTCTTGCACTCTTAAAACAAGCCTCATTCAAACATGCATCTCTATAGATTTTCAAAAGTGCGATATGCCCCTTAATTGGGTCTCTCTCTTCTCTTCTACAATTTATTTGTTGGACAAAGTTTCTCCTGGCCTGGGATTTTTCTAACTGCATATTTATGGGGCAGTTGAAAATGTTCCTGTGGTTCACATTTCCAGTGAATCAGCAGCTGAACAGCTGGGTGAACTTTTGCTTTCATTGCTCAGGTAGGACCATAGGTGGCACTGTGCTATCTCACCAAGGGCCACAGTGAGCATCTTTTTTGATGTCATGATGTCCAATGCCTTCTTAATTTTCTGGGAATTGCTGAATAATCTTTCTTTTGCGTGGACTAGTTGTAGCACTTTGTGTGTGTGTGTGTGTGTTAGATATTTTCCTTCATCTCTACTATTTAGGTGGCCAGTAACTTAACTCATATGATTCAGAGAATCCTGTGCTTGACTTCCTCCCTGTATTTATCAGTTTTTCATAGAGAATAAGAATAGTTTTCTATTATTGTTCTAAAGTCATTCAACTTTTAAAATTCAACATTACAAACACAAGGATTTGAATATGCTTGATGAGTTTTATTCCTATCTTTCATGTTAACCTTTGCCTCTTGCCAATATTTGGCACCTTCTTCTATGTTCCTTAGTTTCTTTTTGAATTTTAAAGTATTAGATTTTGAATTAATTTTAAAATTGCATGCTTCAGTACTGGCCTCTTATTAACATCTCTCTGACTAGCTTTCGTTGTCTATAAAGGTGTTCATTTGTGTTAGATAACATTGGGTTGTCCTTACTCTTCCTGCAGGGAGCTTAGGTTTATTGAGCTACTCCTACAACAGTGCCCCTGAAGCACACCCACTTCCATCAAGCACTAATAATCCTATATTGCTTTTTTTATTTCCTTTATGTCACTTGCATGGTTTTGCAATGTCCTTTTTGTATAGACACAGGAAGACAGTTGGTGCTATGCTTTTGTAACATGAAAGTTAACTGACTCCAAATAATATTTATTCTTGGGCATTCACCATATTTACTTGACTTAAGCCTCAGTTGCCTTTACTTCCTAGCACTCCAAAAGCAGGATCCCAATGAAGGGATTGGATGGACCCAGGGAAAACTGTAAGCTACCCTGGCATCAAAAGGTGACAAGCTAAGTGCCATAAGTATAATATAGTTAAGAAAATGGTCATAGAACAAACTGTCATAAGCCAAAGAGAAGTAACTGAGTACGGGATCTTGCTGGGATAGGAAAGACTAACCTGGCCTGAGGACTGTGGTCTGGAATATATAGCGAGATGTTCCCAAGAAGAACCAAACTTTAAGCTTAATATATCTCCTACTGTGTTCATACAAAATGACTAAAAATATTATAAGAAGTAAATTCAGTATGATTTTTTAAATATATTACTGGCCGAGAAAAGGAGAAAGCAATAAACTCTAAATGGAATTTCACCCTTGAGTGGATCTCCTAGTAATCTAGAGTGCTGAACCTTCAAGTGAGATTTTTGTCCTTGAGTTAATCTCCTAGAACTTCCCCTGAAGAAGTGGCTTTACTGCTGTTTGTTGTTATGACAATGTTCAACCTAACTTATGTGTATCCCCACCCTTCGTGATTGCTGTATAGCTATGCTGTAAGGGATAAGAGGGGATTAGAAAGACTAGGACTATGATGAAAATAAGGACTACGAGAAAGAGAGGGACTAGATGAGGACTAAGATGAGGTCTACGAGGAGGTGAGGATGAGGGAATTGTGATGACTGGGACTACAACCAAAACTATGACTCTGATTGTGCTGTAAGGGGAGAGATCGGACTATGTCAGGGAGGAGAGAGAAAAACCAACTACTGACAAGCCTGGGCCCCTGTTTCTTTGTTCCCCAGGTCCTTCATCCATCCATTGCTGTGGGCCAGCCAGGGGAACAACTCTTGGCCACTGAACGCTTGAGTCCTGCATGGCCATGCACTTTCCTTGGAAAATTGGAAACACAGAAACACACATTTTGTTCTAATAACTTTGTGTGGAATTGAACCTTGTTTCTTTTCAGTTGCTCATTACCCAAAAGTAACTTTCCTAAGTGTTTGAAAGGGCATATATTTCAAGAAATGAATCTTGGGTTAACTGACCAAACTGCCTCTTTGGTTGTCTTCTGGTTGTTCAGAAACTGAGGCTTGCTTCTGATATCTCACATCCCTTCCTCCCATATCCCCCTCCCCAATTCTGCCTTGATAATTCTCAATTATTCTTTTTCCCTCATGTCTACTCCCATTGTCCTTATCAGTTTTGAATCTGCTGCCAGTAATTTCTCCTCAGATGGGTTGTCTGCCCCAGAAGCTTGGATAGCTGAGTTTTAAGAGTTTATGTGGCTCAGCCCTTGTTCCTTTCAGAGTTCATCAGGAAAGCCTGGCTCCCACTTGGGACTGAACTAGGTCTGAGTAAGATCCTCAAATTGGCTGGAGGATCTTAGGCCTGTTAAGTACTGCCAAGTATACCCCTCTCCCATTTTCCTCTTGACAAATGCTGACCACACATAACCTTGTGGCTGATGGAGGTTTACTTCCACTCTCTGCTTACAGTAAATGAATGTGGGTATCTATCACTTCCCTTAGAGGTAAATTTTGTCTATACGTATTTGGTTTTGCTATATTGTTTTCTTTTATATGAGAACTAAGATAAAAAAATTAAATATAACTTTTTGGGGCCACATCCAGGAATGCTCAGGACTTGCTCCTCTTCTATGATCACTCCTGGCGGTGCTCAAGTCTACCATGCATTGTCAGGAATTGAACCAGGGTCAACCACTTATAAGGCAAGTGCCTTAACCCATGTTCTGTCTCTCTGGCCCCAAGAACTGTGGGATTTTAAAACGGTATTACTATAGTCTTAGTCCCTGAATCAACTAGGCACATCGATTTTTATTTACCTTATTTGTTTAGGGTTTTGGGGTCAAACCTGGCAATGTTTGAGGGTTCTTCTTGACACTGAACTAAATAAATAAACCATGGCAGGAAGTGAACCTGGAACCACCGCTATAAAGTCTGAGGAGTTAGGAAAATGAAAAGAACCACTATGGAGCTTACACTGTAGCAAGCTGAAGATGGTTACTGCATCAATTAGGTTAGGGTCCTAGACCTGAATGGGCAGAAAAGCCGTTCCAGGTGGCTCCCCAAGATCCTTACTCTACTTTGCATGAAGAGTGCTCTCATTACTGCTGCCTGACTGGCTTTGATCACTCTCTCCCTCCCTTTCACCCCACGTCCCACTTAAAAAAAAATTTCTGGGCCATACCATATGGCGTTCCAGAACTATCTACAGACCAGTGCTTAGGTGATGGCCCCTGGTGGTGCTTGGGCACCATGGGGATTGAAACCAGGCCTCCTGCATGCAAGGCATGTACTGCAGGCTGCTGAACCATCTCCCACCAAAGCAGTTTACATTGGTTTTTACCATTATTGAACATTCAGGGTAGACTGTCTCTCCTTTTTTAGGTCATTAGAGGTCAAAAAATTTTATCTGGACTTGATAAAGAGGTCTGCACAAAACTCAAGGTCCCTGGTCTTTGAGTACATATAATAGCTGGGTGGGGTTGGGAGAGATAAAGAAGCAGAAAGAGTAGGCCTAGACACCTGGGTGGCTAGAGGGGCTGGAGGTGAGAGGTAGCACAATGTGCTACTCAACTGACTTCTCATGTGCAGCCATGAAAAGCAAAATGTCACAGCCTGGACTTTGGTTTGCAATTCTGCCTGGAAATGTGACTGAGATTCTTCCCTCATAACCCTGCCAGAGGCTTTGCTTTGGGAAGGAGGCATGCAGGGGGAAAGTCAGACAGAGGGTTTCTGTTTTGCAGATTCTATAAAGACAACACTTTCTTGACTGGGTACTTTGGGTCCTGACTTCCACTGAGTTGATGGGCTCTGTGGCCAGCTTTGCCCATGGTCGGACTCCAGGAGTGTGTGTGTTGGGGCAGGTGTTACAGAAGCTGGGTCTACAGTTTGTTTAGCCCTTGTTTCTTTAGCCCTCTGGTGATTCTGAAAGCCATTGATAACCCCAAAATAATCACTTTCTGTTCATTCATCAACAGTGGGTAATGTTTTCTGCAACTGAATCGGATCAAGCATGGCCCACGTAGCTCCAGCTCGCTCTCGTTTTACCCAAGAGTTCACTCTCAGGCTCCCCAGAGAACCCCGTTACTCCACAATGGGAGTGGACAGAGGATGATTCTAGCAGTTGGGTGCCTGCCCCTTTGCTGCCCAAGAGACAGAAGCAGTCGGACAGATGCCTGTGGTAGAACAAGAATGGTGGTGTCTGTGTGTTGGCCAGAGCCACTAGTATTTTTATTGGTCCAGACAGAGCAGATTATACCCTTTTTCTTTCTTTTCCCTTTCTTTCTAAAAACCATTCTCTTTGAGACCTGCGAAATGAACATGTCATTTATGTTTCTGAAAGAAGTGGGCTTTAAAGCAATGCAGCAGGATGGGTTTTTGGCCCTGAACCAGGTAAAAATGCTTCCAATTTTGGAGGCAATTTACAACCTGTAAGGCTTCTCTCCCGTGTGGAGGATCTATTATCCACCTCAGGATGAAAAGCAAGGCAGCTGGGCTTACTATTACAAACACCGGGGAAGCCTCCCACAGCGCTGGGCTGCATTGTTCTGAAAGCTCTGCAGTCTGATGAGCCCACAGCTGGCTCTGAGCCCCAGGCAGCAGCCTCTGGTTAGCTGGTGCAGCTCTGCACTGCTCAGAGCAGGGGTTCTCACAGCAAACACCCCCAGGGCATCTCCTACTGCCCTGCCTTCCCTCAGGCCAACAGGTCACTAATCACACCTTTACACAAGGACTCCTGGGCACCCCGTGTCCCTCCTGTTCCAACATTTCCTGGCACAGCATCAGAACCCTCTCCCCCCTTTGGCCTGTCACTTCCAGAAATGCAGACCAGTGGGTTTCAGTAATGGTACTGGGTCTTAATTACCCTGGTCTTACCTGGACACAGAGGTGCCGATCACAACCACAGGGCAGGTGGCTGGGGGAGGGGGGATTTTCACCTTTCCCTGTAACCTATTTTTTCACCCCTAGTAAACATCCAGGGCTGGAGCAATAGCACAACGGGTAGGGTGTTTGCCTTGCAGGCGACCGACCTGGGCTCAATTCCTCTGTCCCTCTCAGAGAGCCCAGCAAGCTACCCATGGGAGTATCTCCCCCGCACGGCAGAGCCTAGCAAGCTACCCGTGGCGTATTCGCTATGCCAAAAACAGTAACAACGTCTCACAATGGAGACATTACTGGTGCCCGCTCGAGCAAATCAATGAACAACGGGATGACGACAGTAAATATCACTTTAGAATGAATCCAAATTTACAGAATTATTGTGATGAGCACAGAGGGCTCCCACAGCCTCAATCTCCCTGACTATGAACATCATGTATCAGTACAAGAACACTGTTGCAATGAATCCACTGACAATGACAATGACCCAATGTTATTAACCAGAGTCCACACTTAGTGTTGACCTCATGCCTTGTTTTCTGTTTCCATCAGGATACATGACGTTCATTCACTGTCCCCTGTCGTTCCCTTCGTGGTGACAAAAGATTCCACCGATTTGGATGACCTGGCTTGTTCTGAAGAACATTCGCCCTGCATTGTTTCCCTGTGTTCTTTTACTAACAAATAAGAAGGGGATGTGGCTCAATAAGAGGGCACATGCCTCACATGTGCCCTCTTATTGGGTTTAAACCCAAACTATAATTTTACAATAGTAAATTCCTTATAATTTTTTCATTTGATATAATTTGATTAAATGGAAAGTTGAGTGCTTCCCTGCAATTTAATCATTTTTTTAAGGGCATTTTAGTTGAGCCGTGTTTTATGGTTACGCATCTCTTGTCTGCTTTGGGATCTGCATTTCAACAAGCTTCCCACTATATATGAGAAGAACCAGAAACTGGAACCCACTCCAGTAGAAGCCACTCACACCTCAGCTATGAGGTAGAGAAACAGAAAGGGCCCTATCTATGCTGATGTCACCATAAAGTGGCCCAGGTCTACTATTCCCCACCCTCTCTTGAACAGGTTAGCCCTTGTGGCACTAGACGGTACAGAATGAGGAGAGACTACTGTAAAACCCTGGGGTGTGTCAGGCTCCAAAGAGGGGGAGGACAGTTCCTTCAGAAGCCAGGTCCCATGAGAGGAGTTCAAGCTGGGCGGTGATAAGCACACCCATGTGGAAGGGACAGGAAAGGTGATGATGTGTGTGAGTGGGCTGATATGTGCCAGAGATGGTGTCCCTGCAGAGACCCAGGGGATGAAGAGACATTCATGAAGGTGTCCGTGTGATCAGAGCCTGGATGGATGGTGCTCATGTGAATAGTTGTGGGGGCTTTTCTCAAATCTAAGAAGGGTAACGGGCAGGTCACATTCTCACTGGTGGATAAGGATGCTCCTAATTGCAAAGGGAAAGGAGATCATGAAAGCCAGACACCCTGTCAGTTGAGCTGTGGCTATGAACTTATGGACTTAAATATGTATTAGTTTAGGTTTTACTTATTTGAATTTATAAATATATTTTATAAAAGGTATATAAATACAGGCGATATGAATGTAGACATACTTACGTCTGTGCACTCATTTGCATATATAAGCGCTCTGAGTGGGTCTGAGAATAGAGAGGCCCCAATGGCAAATGGCAACTCTAGTATCAACATCTTGGCTGTTAAGCCATTTCCATTCAAAAGAACCAGGGGGTACTGAGAGAAATGATTGGTTTCAGGGCTGGAGCAGGCAAAGAACATCTTGGCCCAGAAGTTAAAGAAATAATCAAAGAATGATGAGGGCATGTTCATAAAAACAAGCTGAAGAGATTCTGGGAAAATTTTGAGAGAACTGGAGCATCCATAGGAATAACAACAGTAACTGATGAGATCTCACTGAACAAAACAGGAAACAAGAACTTCACACTGAGAAAAATAAATGTGGAAAAAAATGAAAAGCTTGGAGAAAAGGATATTTATACTTTCAAAGTTCCTCCCATGAAACATTCATTTATTACAAAAAAAAGAAAAGAGTAATTTCACAGTGAAAGAGCCCAGAATAAACATTTGATTATGGGACTGATAAAAATCATCAGTAATCAGACAGATTGAAATGACCAGAATGCAATGTGAAGAGCCCACCCATCACTACTGTGGCAGCCTTGTCATATTTGTCATATACTTTAACAAATGCTTATTGAGTCAGTGTCTGGGGGTCAAGAACTGGGAGATAACTTTATTGGGAAATTCTGAATCAAGGTGTCAGTAATGGTCAACCAAGATTTAATTAGGGCTGGACTCTCATTTCTAAGCTCACAGATAATGTTGGCAGGTCTAAGTTTCTTACTGACCACTGGCCAGAAAATTTACTTTCCTGCCATCAGGATCCATCCACGGGGCTGTTCACAACATCAGACTGGCTTTCCTAGAGCAAGTGATCCAATAGATGATTTTAATAGCCCAATCTCTTTTGTTCTATGTTCTCAGCCACTACAAATGGGTATGACTACCAGGAGGCATGGCTAGCACACAGTCAAAGATTCACAATCTAAAGATAATCGCAACAGCCCCTACTTGAGAAAGTTCTTTAAAGTAATTGGCCTGTATTCTTTAAAGACATCTCAGAGGTGTCTTCAGTGAGATCACCATAGAGGTCAACAAAATAAAATAATAAATAGGGGTAAGAGCAATAGTACAGTGTGTAGGGCACTTGCCTTGCATGCAACCAATTCTGGGTTCAATTCCTGAAATCCCATATGGACCCCCAAATATTACCAAGAGTAATTCCTGAGTGGAGACCAGGAGTAACTCTTGAGCATCACCAAGTTTGGTCCCCAAACCAAATAAATAAACAACACCTCATAAAATTAAAAAGCTTCTGCATTTTAGCTTAAAAAGACTCAAACTAAAATAAAGATATTTTCACACAATATATCAGATAAAGAGCTAATCCATATTCAAGATCTATAAAGTACTCACAAAGCTCAACAACATTAAATCCAACAACCCCATCCAAAAATGAGAAGAGAACATGAAAAGATGCTTCCCCAATGAATATATACAGATGGCAAATATGAATATGAAAAAGTGCTCATCATTACTTATGATTAGGGAAATGCAAATCAAAACAATGAGATATCTCATACCAGCAAGAATGGCATATATCAAAAATAGCAGGTGTTAGGGTTGTGGTGAGAAAGGAACCCTCATCCACTGTTAGTGGGGATGTCGACTGGTTCAGTCTCCACAGGAAGCATTATGGAGATCTTTCAGAAGTTAGTATAGAATTCACTTCTTGATATCTACTCTCCAAATACAAAAACATTAATTTGAAAAGATATCTGTACACCTATGTTCATTGCAGAGCTTAGTACAATAGCCAACATATGAAAACAACCCAAGGGTCCAACTATGAATGGATGGACCAAGAAGCTGTGGTATATACACACAATAGATACTACGTACCTGTAAGAGAGGACAAAATCATGCAATTTGCCATGACATAGATGGAATTGGAGGATACCATGCTGAGTGCAGTCAGTTAGAAGGAAAGGGATAGATACAGAATTATCTGCCTCATATGTATTACCTAAAGACACACAGTCAGGTAGCAACAATGGGTCAGAGGCAACAGAACTGAAGAGTTGGTCCAGAATGCTGAGTATGCAGGTGAGGGCAGGGTGAGAGTAGAAAAGAAGGGGTCTTTGAGACCTGGGTGGAGAAAAGGAAGTACTTTGGTGAGGGGTTGAGTGTGTATGTGATGGAATGATGTGCACATGAAACTATTATTAACTATATTATAATTGACAGCATCTCAATAAAGATAAAAACTTAAGAAAAATAAGGTAGAATTTGTACTCATTCTAATCACACTTGAACTACTTCATATTCAAATCATTGGTCAATAAGTAAACCGTTCCTAGTTTTATGAATCTAAGTACTTTAAATATGCAAGAATTATAATATCAGTTAGTATATGCCACATATTATATCTAACATAGTTAAGAGTCTAAGCACAGATCTTACAAAGTTAAGATAACATAAAACCCCTTATTATTTGAATCTGTTTCTTCTAATTGTCAGAGTTAACATTGAAGCACTTGGATATTTTAGATAGTCTGAAATAATTTATGGAAAGGAATATTAACTTACATTCTCTCTTCCTTAGCTATGATTTCCTTCTTTCATACTGAAACATGGGACAAAATAAAAAGATATGTACAGTTATGTGTGTAGTCTTCTCATATAATTTTTCTTTTCTAGTATGGAGAAATCCCTTTTTGCCAATCCTTTATTGGAATTGGTTAAATTTATTCCCAATTGTTATTTTGTTTATGCTTGTTTTTTTTGTTTTGCTAATGAATTAACTAGTGCAACAGACCCCTTGCAGAGCTGTACTCGATAATGAATGTAATTATTTAACACTAAACCAAGACAGGATCATTTCTTCTTCTGTGACAGACATAATTGGAGGAGGAGGAGAAGGAGGGAAGAGAGAGAGAGAGAGAGTGAGAGAGAGAGAGAGGATATGAAAGTTAAAGAAGACTGGAGAACTGTTCCAAAATTAAAGGAACTAAAAGAGGCATGTCCCTATGTGCAACTCAGACATTAAAATTGCTCCTTTGTAATAAAAGAAATTAAGGAGACAACTAGCAAAAAAACTGAATGGGGTTGAGGAATCATTAGTACAATCATTCAATGTACTGATGCTAATTTCTGATTTTACTAGATTGTATTATGATTGTGTAGAAGATCTATAAAGAAACACCCATTCAAATGTTAGGGAGATATAGGACCCTGGGTCCAAGACTTGAATGATTGTGGGGTCAAATGTCCTTTATTCTTATTTGCAACCTTTTGGTAAGCTAGAGGTTATTTCTAAATTTAAAAGGTATGGGGGCCAGTGAGATCGTGCTTGAGCACTTCTCTTGTAAGAATGCAGCTGACCTTGGTTTGACCCCCAGCACCTCCTATGGTCCCCTGAGCACTGCAGGAGTGATCCCTCAGCACAGAGCCAGTAGTAAACCCTGAGCACTGTCAGCAGTGGCTCACTCTCCAAAAGGTATATAAATTATAAAGACCTATGAAAGAAAATTTTAATGACTCAGCTAAGGGAGGAAGCCCTAATTCTTGGGGATGACAGATGTTTTTTAGTGGTAGATCATGTGCTTCATACGTCTGAGGTCCTGAGGTTGATCCCCATAGCCAAAATAAAAGGAAGTGAGAGTCATAATAGGTAGAATTAAATGGCATTTCTATTTTTTTTGGCACATGTTCCAAAATTAATGATTTTAAATAGTTCAACTTAATATAGGAACATCCCAACAATCTAATCAACCCTCAAAGATAATGGATTTGAATTCCAATAAAAATGCAGAATAATTGAACAGTGTGCTTTTGAAGATCTTCTTGCTATCATGGCTTTGTCCAGCATCCACAGGGTTCCCTCCTATCCACACTCAGGAAAGTTGCTATAGTAACCAGTATCTTACATTTCATATTCCCCTTCAGACCCTGTCCTATTTCAGTAACATTGTTTAAGGAATAGTTTGTACTCCCATGTTCTCTTGTTCTCTCTCTTCCTATTTTCCCCCTAAATGCACTCCAAGTAGTCATGCAAAACCAAGACCCATAAATATTCACTCATCAAGGCCAGCATTAACCTTCCCCTTGTCAAAAGTAACAATGATTTTCCTGTAATCAACACTCTTGATTCCTCTTTTCTCTTTGAAATACATTCTCTTTTGGCTTCTGTGAAACAATGCTTTGTATTTCCTCTGATTTTCTTCTTCGCTTACATCCTTGGCCCTGACAATTTATCTTCCAGAAAGCAGCTACAGCCATCTTTCAGAGATGTGAATCAGAGCATGCAATTATTATTATTTTTTAAAATGTGCTAGTGGCTTCGCACTAGGCAGTTCCAGAGTAATATCTGTGCTTCCATAAGTGGTCTCGTGATGGGGCCCCTACGGGTGCTTATTGCAGTCCTCTTGGCCTCTGATTCTGTCCTGTGCTTGCTTATCAAACATGCTCAGCTTATTCCTGCCCTGGTCTTTGGTCTGTTCCAACTGCTCTTCCCCAGTTATAGGAGGGAAGATTCCTCTGCATTTAGCTTTTCGCTCAAACCCCTCCAAGATTCACTTCCTCTAAACCTAATAGAAAGATACTTCAGATCCTGACCTACCCATCATCTGGTTTGTGTTCCTCAAAGTGTTTGTCCCATATGAAATCTTAAATGCTTATTCTAGAATATAAATTTCCTTCTTTCTTTCTTTCTTTCTTTCTTTCTTTCTTTCTTTCTTTCTTTCTTTCTTTCTTTCTTTCTTTCTTTCTTTCTTTCTTTCCTTCCTTCCTTCCTTCCTTCCTTCCTTCCTTCCTTCCTTCCTTCCTTCCTTCCTTCTTTCTTTCTTTCTTTCTTTCTTTCTTTCTTTCTTTCTTTCTTTCTTTCTTTCTTTCTTTCTTTCTCTCTCTCTCTCTCTCCTTCCCTCCCTCCCTCTCCCCCTCCCTCCCTCCCTCCCTTCCTTCCTTCCTTCCTTTCTTTCTTTCTTTCTTTCTTTCTTTTCTTTTACTTTTGCTTTTTTTGGGGGGTCACACCCAACGATGCACAGGAGTTACTCCTGGCTCATGCACTCAGGAGTTACTCCTGGCAGTGCTGGGGGGGGGGGAGGAACCATAGCGGATGCTGGGAATCAAACCCAGGTCAGCTGCGTGCAAGGCAAACACCCTACCTGCTGTGCTATCACTCCAGCCCCAAGAATATAAATTTCTTGAGAAACTGCCAGCTTTGTTCTTTACTGAAGCTTCCGTTAGCTGAGAATGGCATCTGACATATACATACCTGATAATGTATAAGTCCCTTTTTCTGTTTCAAATGACTCTCGGTCTCAGTCACCAAATGTCCCATCACCTTGATAATGATAGTTCAAATCTTAGAGATGAACTTCCCTCCAAAGAATCTTTTCCAAATTCAAATCACTTGAAGACTCTCCATAACACAGCTGGTTGGCTACCCAGTCTCTGCTGGAGCACTCTTAGCAATGGAAGAACTCAGAACGTTTAATAATAAAATGCTTGCATGCCACTGTAACTTCATGGATGGAAATATTGTCTTCAATGATCTTAAATTTTCCTCCCTATACGAGACTTCACTTATTGGTCCCCAAAGAAACTTAGAGAAAAAAAATCCCTGCTTTCTCTTGACAGTGATTCAAATATTACTTAAGGGAAAGTGACCCCGAAGTCTCCTATTGGAGAGAAATATCCCCAGCTCTCTTAGCACTTCAAGTGACAAAAGATATTAACCAATATAGCACATGAGAAAGTCCTACAAAATTTCAGCAGCTTTGTTTCGAAAATTAACAACTTTTAAAGTATCTTATCTGAAGAAGAGTGTCAGGGTGTCCTTGGGGGATTCAGAGAACACAGTTTTACGCCTCATGGCTGTCTTCTGTTCCCTTTACAACCCACACTGCCAAATCACACTCTAATACTGAGAGAACTGTGCTAGACATAGATAGGCCACTATCTTTCCTGAAACATCTTTTTCAGAACATATTTGTTCTATCTTCTCAGTTATTAAAAAAAAATTAGTGAGATGGGAACTAGTATGCTGTAACTCTTCACTAATGAGCTCTGTGTCAAGGGTTCTTTTTAGAGGGCATTAAATAATTTACAAGTTAGAAAAAAAGACAATTTGGATCATCATACTCTCCTTTGGGTCTTCAAGGCATTTGCGGTTCAGGAGAAAACATCTGTTGTGGTTTAGACAGGCAACATTCTAGTGCCTATTTGCATTCTACTCTATGATTTCCACGACTGAGTTAGCATTCTATAAATATTTCTGTGAAGGAGTGAGCGAGTGAAAGAAGGAAACAATGGACCAGAGAATCTAATCTAAGCCCTCAAGTTATGGAGGAAGAAGCCTTGGCCTGGATGGGACTCTTAGCTCAGCACATAGCAGACTCAATGATACCCGTTAAGCAACACAACACACGAGAAAGGTCATGTGCTATGTCACTTAACTTGTATAGTTGTGGAACAGACTCTGAGGGTTCCAATTCTCAGGCTTGTGAAGCTTATCTACTTATTTTTAGTATGTTTGTGGGCCACACTCAGCAGTGCTCAGTGGCTACTCCTGGATCTGGGCACTGTAGTGACCTCAGGCATTGTTATGGTGCCAAGGATATAATCAGGACTAGCAAACATGCAAGCCAAGTGCCTTACCCACCATATTCCATCTCTCCAATCCCAGACTTGCACTTCTTTCCAGAGATTCATGCAGCTTCTGTTCTCTCCCAAACATGTACTTCTTCCTTTCCCTTCCTTCACATCTTTCTAAATAAGTTTCAAGAAGAGCTATCTTGCTTCACCAAAAATAATTTTTTAAATTTAAAATACTGAGGACCCAAATAAGCATAGGGTTACATCAGTTATATTTACCAGATGAGAATATCTTAAAACATAATATAACATCATATTTATTATAAGATTTTGCTATAAATATAATTTTATAATACATAACAAAAATAATTCCAATAAATGTCAGTGTAGGCCCTGAACCCTTACAATGAACTTTTCATTTAAAGTCCATTGATCTAAGGCCACTGCAATAGTACATGCAATAGTACACGGGTTAAGACTTTGCATCTGATAGACGCAGATTTAATCCTTGACACCATATAGAATTCTTTCCGCACCACCAGTAGTGATTCCTGAGCACAGAGGTAGAAGTTTGTCCCGAGCACTACTGAGTGTGGTCCTATAACAATGACAACACAGCAACAATAGCAACAACAACAACTATTGGTCTGGGCTGGGGAAACAAATCAAAGGACTGGATGGAGCACATGTTCTGAGTAGTGGTAGGTAGCCTAGGATTGGATCCCTGGCACAAACCACCAAGCACCACAGGGATTTGTTCCTGAGCACTGTAACAGAAGCTGTCTCCGAGTATCAATTACCCCCAAATTTACTGGTCTATTTTGCATTTGGAAAGGGTTATCTCACCCAGAGATTAAAATAATTCAAATAGCCACACTGAAAAATACAAAATTGGGAGGTATCCCACTATATAACTTGAAATTATACTATTAAGCTATCATGATTAAAGCAACAACAGTACTGGAATACAGATAGACTCTCTGGCCAATGAATTATAATCGAGTGCCCAAAGATAAACCTCAAGAACTACGTTCAACTAATTTTCAACAAAAGGACTGGATTCCTCTCTAGGAGTAAAGATAGATTCTTCAATACATAGTGTGGGAAAATTGGATAGCCACACTTTTTAAAAAAAAAAAACAACCTGAAGCTGGATTCATACTTCACACCTTACACAAGAGTAAATTTGAAGTAGATTAAAGGCATTGAGATCAAACCAGAATCTCTAATACTGATGAAAAACATTGGCAGAATGTTCCAAAGACTTGGACCTCAAAAGTGTCTTCAAGATATGATTTTATTGGCAAAGACAGCAAGAAATAAATAAACAAAAGGGACTACATCAAATTTTGAGTTTCTGCATAGCAAAAGGAAAGAAACATGGGCAAAAACTAAAGGACACTCAATGGAATAAAAGGAAATATTTGCACTCAACAAATCAGATAAAGGTTTAATATCCAAGATATCTATATATATCTATACATGTGTATAAAACTCTTAAAGATCAACAATTAAAACCCCTATTTATCTCCCCTAAGTGGAGAGAGAAAATGAACAGACACTTCTCTGAAGAAGACAAGATGGCCTATAGACACATGAAAAAGTGCTCATCATTACCTATTATCAAGGAGATCCAAATAAAGATGACAACGAGATATTATCTCACACTAGTGAGAATAGCACACATCTAATAAACTGAGACCAATATGTGTTGGTGGGAACATGTGATAAAGGGACTCTCATCCACTGCTGAAATGTTGTCTGGGCCAATCCCTATGGAAAACAGTATGGAGATTTTTCAGAAAAGTAAAATAGAGCTTCCATACGACCCAGGAATTCCACTCCTTTGTACTTAACCCCAGGACAGTAAAGTACTAATCTAATATGACATATACATGTACTATTATTCATTGTAGCACTTAACATAATAGCTACAATATGGAATCAACCTCAGTGTCCAATGACAGATGAATGGATAATGAAAGTGTGGTATATATGCACAATGGAATACTATGAAGTTGTAAGGAAGGATGAAACCATGAAACTCGCTGCAACTTGGGTATAACTGGAGGATATCAATGTTAAGGGACATACTGGATGTTCTCACTTATCTGTGGCATATAGAATAATAGGACAAGGGAATACAAAGTACTAACGGTGGGTAAACCCTTGGCCCTAGATTATAGAAGGATATGGAAAGAAAGAAACCAAAGGGGGAAAAGAGATAACACATGTAGGAGTAAGGGCCTTGGGCATATTGGTAGTATAGAGGTGTGTTATATCTACCTATCTGAGCCACAGAACTAATAAAACTGAAACCCTGAGATCCAAACTGCAGCAACCATATTTTAAAATATGCCTGCCAAAAAGGTAGGCTGGCAGGTGGGAAGGAACCTGGGGACAGGGGTGTAGGGAAGTTGACACTGGTGATGGAATTGGTGCTGGAAAATTATATGCCTGAAACTCAACTATGAATAACTTTGTGAATCATGGTGCTTCAATAAAATTGTTTTAAAAATATAATGTAACTTGGGAGATAGTGATCCACTAGTTATGAAAATTTCTAAGTGTTAATACATCTTATTATACAATATGAAAAATTCACATTAGCTAAAATGCTACCAATCTCACTAAATAATATTTATCATACATGATATGGAATACAAACTATCTAAAATTCTTTGGCTTGAAACATCTATTGGTTTAACCTTACTATTGGTAACAAATATTGTCCACTATTTTCCTTGAAGTAACAGGCTTACTTTGCTCTTTTTTGAGAAACTACAAGGTACCTATGTATAAGAAATCGCAGTTTGTCCATCAATAATTATTTCAATGTTCCCTAAAAATAAAGGCAAGTCTTGATCACAACTTATGCAATTTCACAAGTACTTTTTCTCGAGAAAACCATGGAATTCAGTTATGCTGCAGAAGTATTTTATGTGAATATCCTATTTGGCATCAAATAATACAAAAAAGACATGCTTAATAATTCTAATAATTTCTCATCAAAGAATTATTTAATCATAACTGACTTTTTGGGAAGGGGGGTGTATATCAGTGAAAAAAAAAAAAACAAACCCACCAGTTTGATGCCACAAGCTGTTCTCACAGATCTACAGAAAGAGCCTAGGTTACTGACCACATTTTGAGAACTGCTGTTCTTTGCTTTTTTGGTTTTCCTTTTTCTGTCTTTGGTGACAAGCTGCTAGCTAGTGACGACTATTTGTTACTATTCATGCTCCCCAACTTTTCAAAAATTTTGCTCTTTAAAATATTACATTAAAATATTACATTAAGACACCATGATTTACAGAGTTGTTCTTAATGCAGTTGCTTCAGTCATACAACGTACCAACTCCAGTCACCAGAATGACCTTCCCTCCACCAGTGTTCCCAGGATCCCTCCAACTTCCCAACCAGCTCCCCTTGGCAGGCATAGAACAAATTTATTTTATATTGCTTGCTCAAAACACAAAGTAATGACAAAGGGGATTACCAGGAAATAAATCAACATAAACCAATTTGTGATGTAATTGCCATATATTTTAACCTACGCAAATAAATACATTCAAATCATTTAATACAAATAATATAATGCTAATTCTCAGTTACATAAATAAGTCATGCTCCCTAACACTAACTGCTAACATTTAGGAATGTGGATTGGGAAAATCCCAGATCCTTGCCACAAGCACATCAGGACTTTAGGGTCAAGTCTCCAAGTCTCGAAGAAAATGAATTTGGGTCCAACTTTATCACCTAAAAGTTCTGTAATTCTGAATGAGCTTCAGACCCTCTCCAGGCCTGTGTTCTAGAAACCTGATACCATGATTGTCAAAAACACTATTCATTTATCAGATTTCATGATTCTTGTCTGCCCCCTCATCTCCTCCAAACACACAGAGAGAGATCTGGGGGAACAGTCTGATAATGGCATCATTCTCCATACAAGACTCAAATTGTGTTTGTTTATCTCTCAAATCTCTTTTAGACAGCACTTGAGAAGAAGTATATAAAAATTCAAGTGATTTCAACTGATCTTCTTATTATGAATCTATTAAGAAGCACTCAAGATTTATAAACACAAGAAACAAAAATTAAAGGGGAAAATAAAACAATAAAAAAACAATAAAAAAATTAAGGGAAAAATAAAACAATCAACCTACAATAGTTACAAATTCAATCAAACTCCATGATCTATGTAGAAACCAATACTTTTTTCTGTTATACCACAAGAAAATCCAGGGTTTAAAGCTGTTAAAAATGAGATAAAGCAAAATTTGCGGGCCAGTAAATAGAAAAGAGTAACAAAGTTACTGGTCTGAGAAGCTTTAAGTATAATTTTATTTAGAATTGCCAATAAGATACATAATATTACATTTTTGTACTTTTTCTGATCTGCTAAAATCTGTGATTTCCTAGCTCTATTATTAAAAATAAATGTATCCAAACATACTAGCTCTATTTAATCCATTTATTTTCCTATTTTCTAACCACATGATAAAAGGTGCTACAATTTAGCTATTTGTCTTTTGAAATAAGTCTAAAAGAGCCTGCTTTTCAAAGTATTCCTTTGATGCACTGTGCTTAAGCACTAATTGACTTTATTTTGACAGTAACTAATGAACTACTAACACAATTATAAATAGTAAAATAAAATGGTCAAGGAAGTCAAGATAGTCTTAGATCTTTTTTTTCCTTCTGAGTAAGGACAGGATACATTTTGTTCAGATATTTTGAGGCTTAATTAGTGCTTTGGTTGACATTACACATACAAAATGAAAATCATAACCCTTCACTAATGGATGCAAACTATCTAATAGTGATTTTGCAAGCTAATAGAAAATGAGTTTAAGAGGGAAAAATCTAACAAATACATATAAAGATGTCCATTCTTTGCAATAGATCAAATGGACAATTTTAATGATAAAATTCTAAGAGTGAGCTAAATAGAAATACAAGGCAAAAACTTTTAGAGCATCATATACTTGGAAGAAACAGGCAAAAGGGAATCAGGAAATCAAGGTTCTATTCTAGGATTGGTGAGCAAGGGATTCTAAAGTACGAGGATTCTAAATTACATAGGGAAAAAATTCTTATGAAGAGTTCCAGTAATTTGGCAGCAGCAGGGACCTGAAAATCAGGAAACCATGGATCTAGTTGATGACACAGGCCATGTCCAACTACAGTCTTCCTCACAAGAAAAGCAATGACAACTATCCACAGACAAGACACAGCTATGGAATGGACCCAAAGCAAACCTAAGAATCCTGAGAACATAAACGACAGACAGCATTCAAGGGATAGAAGTAGCAGGACACTTTCGATGTTTCACATACATCTCAACCCCCGAGATAGCACTGCATCACACTGAACGGGTCCTCTGGGTCTAGGGTGTCTACAGTGGGAAGTCAAGGAAGCCAAGATAGATAGTCAGTTCCACGGTGTGGCAGAGCACTTCTCAGAAGGACACATGGATTTTGGCTGCTGAGAATCAGGCAGAAGTGAGAAGGGGAGCTTGGAGCAATCGGCACTCATCTGGACATCCATGCTTCAACTATGCCTGAGCACGTCTCCTAGCGAGCAGCTCTACCCAGTTGAAGAATCAAGTGGGGTGGGTACCCCTGCCTGGTCAAGGAGCTCCATGAGCAGTGGAAATAGATAGATGCTAGCCAATAAATGTCACAAAACACACAAATATGAAAACTCAGTGGTAATGCCAAATGCACAGTCCAAAGTCTGATTCTCTAATATTGTAATAATGCATACATTCAGTGATTCACAAACAACTCTAGTTTAAAAGCTAGAAAACAAATCAAAGAAAATAATTTGGATCCATAACATGAGACGTAAATTAATTATACCATCGAATCCTAACATGTAAGAGAGGGAGACTGTACAGTAAAAAAATTTTTTTATGTTAGTTAAGTTGAGCTTATAGGTTTATAGCAAAAGACTCCAGAGGTAGCACAGGAGTTGAGTGCATGCCTTGCATGTGCCTGACGCTGGTTCAATCCCTAGCTTGAATGATCCCTAGAACAACACCAGGTATAGTTTTGGAGGCTCCTAGCATCACACATGGCATGAACACCACTTCATTCTTGGGCTCAGGTGGTAAGCCACCAGTTGGTTGGCCAACTATCACTGGGAACAGCTTGGGAGATCCCCCTGCCCCAAACAGATTACAATAAAAGCATTAAAGCATACCACTACAAAGAGTCACCAAACGCAAAGAAGAGAGCCAGCAAAAAAGTAAGAAGCTCATTATTCAGATACATATGTCATATAAGAATATTATAAGAAAACTGAAGGTTCATATACCTTATGAACATAGACGTAAAAATTCTCAAAGTACTAGCAAACTGAATTCAACATCATAGTAAAGGGGGTCATTTACCAAGATCAAGTGGGATTTACCCCAGGATGAAAGAATGGTTCACATATGCAATTAAATAAGATGATATGATATATCGTATTAAATGAAAGATAAAAATCAAATAAAATTATCTCAATAATTTGAAAATCATTAAACAAAAACCAATGTCCACCAAAAAAACTGTACATAGAGGGAGTGTATCTCAACATGATAAAGCTAATATTTGATCATTCCACAACTAAGATAACTCAGTGGTGAATGGTTGTAAATTTTTCCACTCAATACTTCTATTCAAAAGTCTTAAAACCTTAGAGAAAACAAACAACATAATAAATAAGAGGACTCTATATAATAATGGATGAAGTAAAATGATTATTTGCAGATGACATAATTATATATACAGAAAATCCTAAAGATTCCACCAAAAAACATTGTTAGTAAATAGATTATCTGATTAATAATTTAGTAAAGTAGTATATACAAAGTATAGATAAATTGGTTGTACTTCCATACACTAATAAATTATATGTGGAAAAAATAAAAACTTGAAGAAGTTGTAATTAAAAAATGAAAGCCACACAACCTAAGGCAATATACAGATCTGATGAAATTTCCATGGCTCTATTCATTATGCATTTTAGAAAAACAGGACAAATTATTTTTTTGTTTTGTTTTGGGGCCACAGTCAGCAATGCTCAGGAATTACTCCTGGCTCTGCACTCAGGAATTACCTCTGGCAGTGCTTGGGAGACCATATAGCATACACAGAGGATTGAACCCAGGTCGGCTGCAAGCAAGGTAAGTGCCATATCTACTGTACTATCTCTGTGGCCTGAGAAGCAGAACAAATAATTATAAAATTAATATGGAACCACACAAACACACACAAAAATCCCCAAAACCAACCAAACAGACAAGTCAATCCTGAGAAAGAACAAAGCTGGAGGCATTGTATTTCCTGAATTCTATTACAAAACCTAAGTAGTTAAAATAGTATGATACTGGCATTAAAATAGACATGAAAATCAACAGAATGAAACTGATATCCCAGATATAAATCCTTTCATCGGGGCAGAGAGATAGTACAGGGACTAAGGTGCATGCCTCACATGCTCGGACTTGACTCCCAGCACTAGTCATTGGAGAATCATCCAATGCAGGTTCCTGCAAATTATTAATGAACCCATGCATATACAATCAGTGGCTTTTTGACAATTGCTATATAAGCTCAGAAAACTTATGTAGAAAGGACAGCTTTTCCAATAAATGGTGCTAGGAGGTCTAAATATTCACAAGCAAAAGAATGAAATAGAAGTCTACACCATCTACAAAATTAATTTAAAAAGAATTGAAGATTTTCATTGTAAGACCTGAAATCACAAACCTTCTAGAAGAAAATGCAGAAGTGAACACTATACACAGAGGCAGGAGTAAGACCTGTGGACTGGGTACCCTCGAGAGAAAAAAAAACAAACAAACCAATACTTAGTAAGTAGGTTCTAGCTACCAAGACATTTCTGTTCCCCGAAAACTGGAAGATATGAGAGAAAGACTTTTAGAAAATATAAGAGTATCTTTACTTATAAAAATAGAATTAGATCAGGGCCAGGGATATGGCACAGTGGTAGAGCACGTGCCTCATGTGTGTGAGACCTTGGGTTTGATCCTCAGCACAGCAAACAAACTGAAAGTTAAAATAATGCAACTGTTGTCATGGTGGTCTAATTTCTTCGCGAACACAGACAATGAGAAATAATATTAAAAACTGGAAAATTTATTCATTTAACATTAAAAGACTGTAGGTGAATTTTAAGCACTTTTTTTATTAAAAAAATCAAGTACAAGAGTTTCCCAGGGGTCCTAAGTCATATATAAGAAACTATAGCTATATTTAAATATAAAATGAGTGTTTTTTCTTATATTTCATCTGAAAAAATGTATCTTCAGTGCAAAGACTTTTCAGATGTGCTCAAAAAGATAAGTGCAGGCTGGAGCAATAGCACAGTGGGTAAGACATTTGCCTCGAAAGCAGCCGGCCCAGGTTTGATTCCCAGCATTCCATATGGTCCCCTGAGCACCACCAAGAGTAATTTCTGAGTGCATGCAGAGCCAGGAATGACCCCTGTGCATCACCAGGTGTGACCCAAAAGCAAAAAAAAAAAAAAAAAAAGATAAGTGCAATCAACACAATGCACCTGGCCAGCCTGTCCATCTTGTTGGGTGCAAGGAATGGTTTCTAGAAAGCCACAGTGACCTAGCATGGGCTCAGCAATTACTATATCTATCTAAACCATCCCACTCACCATCCTTAGACAAAACAGGAGAATTTGGTAAATTAACAAAAGGTTAAACTGTTACAGAATGTGACACTTATACACAGAGCTAAGAAAACCATTGAGTAATATCCCTCACACGGCCCTATCAGGAATCTAAAACTGTTCTCCCAGGATTAAGCTGCTTACTCAAGCCACGGATAAAAGTGTTCTATGGGCTAAGAGTACAGTTGAAATCATAATAAATTCTCCCTATCATAGTAATTGAAAAAATTTATTCCTTTAGTCTGACCATGGGTGTCCAGAAAATTCTGAAAGCCCACGTAATAATCTATTTAACCTGGACCCCATTTAGAGAAAGTGAAGGCATTTGATTTATTTGCTTTTTAAATCAAGAACAGTGGGGAGTGACTACAATCTAAAACACATGAGTCCTAGATTAACCAATCATCTTGGGTGTCCAATTATTAGCACAAGTGAATCGCCTTGTCCTCCAATATGCTTTTATCATGGATTTCTGGTTCTAGCTCTCCATGGGCACATCTATGCAATCAAACGAGAAAATGCCTACCTCACAATATGCTCCTCACATCTGCTCCATCACCATGCTTTTACCTTTACTTTATTTATTTTATTTTATTTATTAAAATAATCCCCTCACCGGGCCAAAGCAACAGTATAGCAGGTAAGATTCTTGCTTTGCATGCAGCTGACCTGGGTTCAATCCCTTGTACCACATATGATCCCCTGAGCACTCGTAGGAGTGATTCTTGAGCATAGAGCCAGAAATAAGCCCTGAGCATTGCCCAGTATGGCCCTCAAACTAAACCAAAACAAAACAAAATACCCCTTCCCCTACCCCGCCCCCAGCCCTGCCGCCAACCAGGGCTGGGAGCCAGTACAGTATATTTGCTAGGGCACATGCCTACCATGTGCCCTGCCTGGATTCAATTCCTGGCATCTCGGGGTGCAGCCCTAGAGGCCCCAGCACCTTGGCATCCTCAGGACCTTGCAACGAACCACCGGTTGGTTGGCTAAAAATCCCTAATGGAGACACCCACCTCCCTTCCTCCCCAGTCTCCTGAGCAACATTTGGGAGACCCAACAACAACAACAAAATAAATTCCATGCCTTCTTTGTTTCAACTGCCAAATAGCAGAATTCAATCACTTTCTTGTCCTGATGTTTCCAACAGATAAGTTTTTTTTTTTTAATCTCCTGCTATTTCCAGAGTGACCTTTCTAATATGCAAATATAAGCATAAGATTACTCCCCTGATGGAAACAGGCTTCTGGGAGAAGGGTGGTTCCTTACTTAGCATCTCTCTGAACTTGTTTCTACCTGTCTGTGGCTCTTGCCTCCTCCCTGATGATCCCCCGCTATGAGAAACACAGAATGGCCTATGGATCTCCAAAAGTGGTATCTAGTCTGGAGCCTGTGCCCACTGTTCTCTCTGCTTTCTTCAAGCCAATAACTTTCTTTCAATTAGGATTTAGCCCAAAGACTCGGCCTGCCCCATAATCTCTGCCTCATTGGGATTCTTCTCCATATTTGGCAGCTTCCTCAGCTACTACCACCTGAGCATCTCCACAGCCCTGGAACTGCCAAGCCATAGGCAATGTGAATCCTCCGAGGCAGAGAATTTATTCAAGGATATTGTTGTAAGCACTTAACCTGGCACATAGTGAGCATCCAATGAATATGTCATTTAATGCTTTTAATGCCTTACAAGCCATACCTTGTAGAATATCAAAGCTCCTGGGGGCAGGGAACCTAAAAATGTCATTTTCAGGGGGGTGATTAAGACCTCAGGATAGGCAGACACAGTGTGTGTGTGTGGGTGGGGGTAAGGTGCTTTCCTTTTATATAGCCAACCCCAATTTGAACCCTGGCACCCCTGATGGTCCCTCAAGCACAACCAGCAGTGATCCCTGAGTGGAGCCAGAAGTAAGTCATGAGCACTGCCAGATGTGGCCCACCCTTATCACTTTCCTCCCCTCACACCCCAAACCCTCATGTGAACCTAAAAAAAGTGTACAAAAAGTGTGCTCCCTAACATGAAACAGGCAATATACTAAATCCAACAAACATCAGAGTCATTTTAGATACGTTAAATTAATAGCACAAGTATCTGCAATTAAATTTACATCTATTAATCTTTTTATGCTAGAAACCTTTCAGCATCACCCTTCCTGAGAGTTTCAACAAATTCATCCTGTTTCATTACATTCATCTTGTTTAACAGAGTAAGCAGATGCAATTATAGATAATGGTCAAACAAAGAGGCATTTGCTTTATCTATCTAATGACCCTTTCACTGAGACGCTCAGCTGCGATTCCTGCTACATGCAGCCTGTGCATGCTTATCCTTGTTCTCAATCTGGAGCAAGGGGGTATTTTCCATTTTCCATTCTGTCATATGAACACCACAAAAGCCTCTTCCATCTCTTCCTGATTCTCCCCCTTTTATTTTTCCTGATCCCTCTTATTTTTTCTAATGATCTTTAACAGGGATCATTTGCACAGAGCTTCCCTCAATCAACAGATATCAGAGTGCTGGCTGAGATGCCAGGATGGATGAACGCTTTTAAATTCAGTTGCATCCAGAAAGGATGCAATGAGTCCTTAAAATGGAAGGAGTCCATCCTGCAGAGAGAAGCACTTTACATGGTATCCGATATGCACACATCCTATGCATGGAACACAAGTTCAGAGAACCAGATGGGACCACACTATGTTTCTTTCTGATATTCCTTTCTGTTTCCTCTCATTCGACGCTAATTAAATTTATTTCGTGTCCCACTGATGAGTTAAGAATCCATCCGAAAAGCATTGTCCTAGAATACAGGGAGGACACTGGTGCTTTGGAGAGATCAGTGAAGTTTTCTGAAAAGCTAAAACTGCCCCAAGTCCTGGGATGGAGGAAGGATGCTGAGGAAGAAAGAGGGGAAGAGGAAAGATGGTAAACCTGGAAGGAAGAAAGGCAAGGGAAGTAAAAGAAGACCATTTGAAAAGGTGACAAGAACACACCTGAGGGGTTTCCATTAAAGAGCAGACTAGATAAAAGAGCAGAAGAGAGGATGGCCTATGGCAGGGAAAGTGATGGTCTAGATTACTTGGACTGAGAGGCAGTTATCACTGGCCATCTCCTTCGTAGGGAGGGAATTCCCCAATGCATTGCCGATCACTGCTCCCTGACCATGCTCATCCTTGGACCTATAAAGATGGTACTTGCGGGTGTTTGGGAAAGATGACAAGAGGAGCTGTCCAGGAAGCACAGAATATTCGTTCAGCCTGCAGCAGACACCTCAGCACTGCAGAGACCTGGATACAATCTATGGAGGCAGGGACTCCCACAGAGAACACCTCATTGAAAATGTGTCAACAAAAAACAAAGCAGGCCTTAGTCATAGGCACCGGGTAAGGCCCATGTGCTCAGCATGATTGTGGCTCCCAGTCTGTGTCAAAGCACCTCTGACAAATGACAGACCGCCCCAAGCCCCAGCCCAGGGACGCTCATGTGAAGGTCACCAAGTGCTAATTATGCAATGTATTCTCGGGGAGCCAGTTCAACCTTAGGGTTCTCACTCAGTAAATGCACTTATTGACCTGCTACCACACATTACACAGAATTCATCCAAACTCTACATGTTAAATTTTGAACCATTTCTTGGAGGCGATTTGTCACAAGTGAAACAAATTCCTGGAATAGGTGAGCCACCGAATGGCAGGCACTAACACTATGCGTGCTCGTGTTCTTCTTAACCTTCACTGACTGGCATTTGTGGCGCTGTGAAGAACTCCCAAGGAGAGGGGAGGAGTGGAAATGCGAACAGGCCTTCTTGCCTGAATGCGGTGAATCACTTGAAGGCCACAAGGCACCCTGCCAGGCACAGCCAGTCCTTGCCCTCTGCTCCTTTCCACTCAGCGTTTAGTCAGGTGCAAGTGGAAGCACATTAAAGAAATGTTGCAAACTTTTTCTATCAGAGGAGAGAAGAAATAAACCCCTCAGCCAGCCATGAAAGGGCAGGAGGCTCCAGGCAGGACAGGGCAGGGGAAGCCTATAAAGTGTTCACAGGTGGGGGAAGGGGGCCGCTGGAATATCTGAGAGACACTGGGGGAGATGGTTTCTATGGACACTTGGGAGGTCTCACACAGAAGGACTATAATGCAGAGGTGAATGGGGGTGGGGGTGTGAGGTGAGACTCAGCACATTCCAATGAATTCCAAATGAAAATGCAACTTAATACTATGAAACCCAGTGAGAGCTTAATGTGAACCAAATGAAATATAGCACTCTTCTGAGGGCCACCGGGGGATAACACAGATGAGAGTTTCTCTCTAATAATATAGAATAAGCCGGGAGTGTTGCTCAGTCGTGGATCAACAACCTTTTGCACCGAGATACAAATAAAGACTCTTCAGTAGCAATGTAAACTCCAGCACAAGAGCAGCCGCAACAGCAGTGCTGGGCTGGCGGCTGAACAACCTCTGCACCACATGATAAGTCAAGTACCCCCACCCAGAACAGAGATTTGCCTTAGGAACAACAAGCAGGGGTGCTGGGGAAAGAATAAAAGCAGTTCTAAAAAAAAAAAAAGAAAGAAAACTTTTTTATTTTTTTTTTTGGCTTTTGGAGTCACACCCAGTGATGCCCGGGGTTACTCCAGGCTCTGCATTCAGGATTTACTTCTGGCAATGCTCAGGGGACCCTATGGGATACCAGGGATAGAACCCAGTCAGCTGTGGGCAAGGCAAATGCCCAATCTGCTGTTCTATGGCTCTGTCAACCTGCACCCCCCCCCCAAGTTTTGTTTTGTTTTTTGGCAAAGAAGTCTCTCAAATACCTGGAGGCCCTTTCTGGTGATTCTTGGCCAACAGGGCTGGTTGGTCAACTCAAAGGCCAGAAGTCATGATACTACTCAAGGCCCTGTGGTGCTGGGGATTATTTGGACCACTGGGACAATGCATGGGGATCTTCAGAGCCACACCGATTGGTGTTTAGTGGGGGGCAGGGGGCTCCAGTGATGTACCCAGTGATGCTCAGGGGATATGGGGTGCCAGGGATTGAACCAGGGTCGACCACAAGCAACACACGTGCCTTCACCCTATACTATCTCTTAAGCCCCACAAAATAGTTTTTGAAAATTCAAGATCAACAGGAGGGACACATATAGCGGCATATGCAAATTCATTTCCTGCTAGAGGAACAAAGCAACAGCTGTTCAGGCTAGGAACTAGAGTATTTTTCCCCCTGTAGGTATATGTTTACAGATAAAGCAGCTGGTAAATCAAGGCACAGCCAGCTTAGTGATTGAAGAGCCAGCATGTCCGCGTTTGAATCGATGTCTTCCTGCTGATTGGCCTCGGGAATGCTACTCCACGTCTCTGCCTGCTTCTGTCTCCCTTTCTGTGAAACAGTGGTGAAAGGACAATCCACTTGACGGGCTGGTGTCGAGTTGAGGTGATAGAGAAAAGGGAGACAGAAGAGTTGCGATCTCACACCTGAAGTCAGTCTAGTCCACTCCCATTGCCACACTGTGATAAGGGAGGGGTTGCATCCCCACTGAATACAGTGGATTTGGTGCAGACATGGACTGGTCTGGAGTTTAAAAACCATTTCGAAGAAATGGTCTGCAAGATCATTTGGGGTGAGAGGTAGGGGAGATTATTCAGAGGGCTGGAGCACATCCTTTGCATGAGGGAGGCTCAGGTGTGATCGCCAGCACCACATGCCCCCCCACCCCCAGCACTAATAGAAGTTATTAAAAAAGGATGAGGTATTGGGGCCCAAAGTTTCCAGCTTCTCAATATGGGGGTCTATTTTCTCTGTATCTCAGAGCTCCTGTTTTTGGGACTCCTTGCCAGCTATTTACTCTCAATTTTTTTTTCCTTTTGGGTCACACCTGGCGATGCTCAGGAGTTACTCCTGGCTCAGCACTCAGGAATTACTCCTGGCGGTGCTCACGGGACCATATGGGATGCTGCGAATTGAACCTGGGTTGGCCACGTGCAAGGCAAATGCCCTACCTGCTGTGCTATCACTCCAGCCCCTACTCTCAATACTTTTACATTTGGTATTGGCTATAGCTTATATTTAGAAAAAAGAACAGAGGTTGGTCCTCAAGAAAAATTGATAAATTATGAATTATTCAGAGAGGAGTAGATACATATACATATAAACTAATTACCACTTATAAATATATTAGAACCTAAAATATAAAAAGAATTTTCAGACTCATAAAAATCTAATTTATCTGGGTTTTGGCATTGCTTTTAGAAATCTAAAAATGAATAGCTGACATTTTAAGAGCCTAGTTACAGGGCTGCAATTTAAAGCTTGTGCAGACACACACACAAGCACGCACACACTGACACTACTCTTGGGTAGTTGCCATGACAACCAAATGTGGCGCCTACTGAGCTCTTTGTTATCTTGCTTTAAGATGCTGTGCCAAAACACAGTTGTGTTAGATTCTTTACTAATTAAGTGGGAAAGGTTAAAAGATTTTCCAGAGCCACATGGTTTCCATTTGCGCTGGGACTCAAGAAAAGCAAATGCTAAATATTTTAAGAAAAACAATTTAAAAGTAATCACTGCAAGACCAGTTACAGACCAAAGTAGACATAATATTGAAGAAAACGGGGGACAATGTTTTTGCTTGCTTTGGCATGCTGTGCTCATTTTAGCATCTTCTCCTCCTAAGTTGTGCCATACTTCCTTAATGGAATAATCAATTTGTATGGTACATTTTGGTGAACAGTCTCCTATTTTACAATCACACTGAAATATTTTCCTTCCTTGGTTACATCTCTCTCAGTTCATATGGGAACCCATAACTTCCATATGCTAATTAGACAGGAAAAAAAAAGAGAAAACCTGTCATTATATTAATAGGAAATTTTTTGTTTTAGGAAAAAAGCAAGAACAGTGATGGGGCAAGAGAGGGATGACTGGATCTTTTTGGGAACTGTAATCAGCTCTAACTTTGTCTCCCTTCCATTCTTTCACTAGTTCCTGTCTCCCTCACAGGTTTGCTCTCTGCCTCTGTTTTGGCCATTAGACACTGACCCACTTCAGACTCAGTTGGACTCATACTTTATTATTATTTTGTTTTTTAAGCCACACACAGCAGTGCTCAGGGATTACTCCTAGCTCTGAGCTCAGAGATCACTCCTGGTGGGGTTCTTGGGACCATATAGGATGCTGGGGATCAGACCAGGGTTGGACTCAGGCAAAGCAAACATGTTTCCTGTTGTACTATCTCCCCAGCCCTCACTCCATGCTTTTTTCCTAGGTAGGCTCATCCTTGGCCAGTAGCTTTAATTATCGCCCATCTGCCTTTACATACCTTGCAAGGTCTCTTCTGAGTTCCTGATCAGGTAATCCAATTATCTCCCAACACCCTCCACTCTGACGCTACACTATAGGCAAGTTGGGTTCTCCTGGAATGCTCCTATATCAGAAAATGGCAGCTTGACTGGCCGGATACCAGGTGTATTCAAACTATAGCTGCTAGATGAATTAATCAATCTTCAATCAAAAACACCCCCAAGGCTCATGCTTGTTAAAGACCTCTTTCTCTCCCACCCCTGAAACAGTCTCCAAGTCCTCTTCACTTTCCCTTCTAAATAACCCTTAGGCCCATCTATTTTCCAAATCCTCCCAGGCACTACTATCTGGATAGCAGACTTTGCCAGAAGTATTTCAATAATAGTATTTTTAAACTATTTTTATTGAGGTCCCAGGATTTAAGTCACTATTAATAATACTTTTCCTGCATACATCATTCCAACACCACACTCATCATCAGAAAGCCAGCTTCCCTCCAATAGCGTCCAAGGGGACCTCCCAACCACTCTCCCTCCCATGAAAGCTCAGCCAATGATAATCAGAAACGGAGAAGTTGGGCAATCTGTACCTATCAAATAACGTATTGAACAAACTGGTAAAGTTGGCGGAAGAAAAGAGGGAAGAGAACATTTTCCGAATGTTGACTATGCTAGAGACAGGATCAGACACCTCTTGCATACTACCACCTCTTATCACCACAGTGACCCATATTATAGAAGAGACTCAACTGAGCACATGGCATCAAAGAGCATCCCCTGGTCCCCACCTTCACTTTGCTTGGTCCCAACAAGCAGAGAATAGCAGCACATACAAACGAGAAGATGAAGAAATAGCAATGATCACAGCTTATTCGAGACAACTGTGCTTGGCATGTGTGCGCATTATTTCACTTAAGCCACATCGGCAATCTGGGGAATGGGTGGGTGCTGTGACCGTCCCATCCTGCAGATGAGGACACAGTCACACAGGACTTACCTGCTTAAGGTGGAAAATTCACTAGCTGCAGAGTTGTGATTCCAGGTGTGGACTTGGGTGAGTTATTGAGGCATTTACTCACACCGTCTCACCCATGACGACAGGTGGTGGGATAGACAGAGAGAGGACACAAATGCATCCCTGCCACCCAGCAGCTTGTGGAGAACTTGAGAAGCCTGTGTCCAGCTTCTCTGCAGAGCAGGGAGCAGAGTTTACAGAGGGAAGCTCCCCAGCTTCAACCCCGCCACTGGAATGGCGGATTTCCAGGATGCCAATCACTTCCCGAGCCCACAGCTCCATCTCCAAGAGGTGACTGGAGGGGATGCCCTGGCATTTGTGCTAATTTGATGAAAAGTGAATGTTTCTTACAACATCTCTTTTCTTAAGTACTATAAATGGCAGAGATACAAAAATAGTTTTTTTAAAGAGTTTTAATAGAATACTTACAGTTTTATCACTCCATCTGGACACCGGGCACAGACCTGTTGGCTGCTTCTGTCTTGTGGATGTTGACTCTGCCCCAGCTGAACAAACCTGCAGGGCACAATGCAGAAGGAGGAAACTAACATGGGTGCTGCTTCCAATAAGTCCACTCCACACAAACTGGCATGTGTGCTCAAATGACAGCATCTTCTTATCTCACACACGCACTTGCCAGTGCCCAATAAAACATGGGGCTTCCTTTACTCCTGACTGTCTGAACTAACAGTGGGCTCGTGAGGAGGAAAGTGGTTTTGTGATTTCCCCTAAAAAAATGGAAATCACAGGCCAGGGAGACAGTACAGAACACATGTTTCGCACACAGGAAACCAGGTTCCATCCCTGGCACTGCATAGTTCCCAGAGCACTGTAGAGGTGACCCTTGAGCACTGCTAAGTGTGGCCCACAATGAAAATTTAAAAATACATTTTTTTAAAAGAAAGTCATCATGGTGGCTATAAGAATAGAACAAAATACACACCTCACTGCATTTCTATTTTTTTTTAATTTATTTTTAATTAGAGAATCGCCGTGAGGGTACAGTTACAGATTTATACACTTTTGTGCTTATACTTCCCTCATACAAAGTTCGGGAACCCATCCCTTCACCAGTGCCCATTCTCCACCACCCGTAAACCCAGTGTCCCTCCCACCCTCCCCAATCCCATCTCCCCCCCACCCCACCCTGCCACTGTGGCAAGGCATTCCCTTCTGTTTTCTCTCTCTAATTAGCTGTTGTGGTTTGCAATAAAGGTGTTGAGTGGCCGCTGTGCTCAGTCTCTAGCCCTCATTCAGCCCGCAACTCCCTTCCCCCACATGGCCTTCGACTACAATGTAGTTGGTGATCGCTTCTCTGAGTTGACCTTTCCCCGGAACGTGAGGCCAGCCTCGAAGCCATGGAGTCAACCTCCTGGTACTTATTTCTACAGTTCTTGGGTGTTAGTCTCCCACTCTGTTATTCTATATACCATAGATGAGTGCAATCTTTCTATGTCTGTCTCTCTCTTTCTGACTCATTTCACTCAGCATGAAACTTTTCATGCCCATCCACTTGACTACAAAATTCTTGACCTCCTTTTTTCTAACAGCTGCATAGTATTCCATTGTATAGATGTACCAAAGTTTCCTCAACCAGTCATCCGTTCTGGGGCATTCGGGTTTTTTCCAGATTCTGGCTATTGTAAACAGTGCTGCGATGAACATACATGTGCAGATGTTGTTTCGATTGTACTTTTTTGCCTCTCTGGGATATATTCCCAGCAGTGGTATTGCTGGGTCAAATGGGAATTCAATATCTAATTTTTTGAGAGTCGTCCAAATTGTTTTTCAGAAGGGCTGAACCAGTCGGCATTCCCACCAGCAGTGAAGAAGGGTCCCTTTCTCCCCACATCCTCTCCAACAGCGGTTGCTTTTGTTCTTTTGGATGTGTGCTAGTCTCTGTGGTGTGAGGTGGTATCTCATGGTTGTTTTGATCTGCATCTCTCTGATGATTAGTGATGTAGAGCACTTTTTCATGTGCCTTTTGGCCATTCGTATTTCTTCCTTGGTAAAGTTTCTGTTCATTTCTTTGCCCCATTTTTTGATGGGGTTGGATGTTTTCTTCTTGTAGAGCTCAACCAGTGCTTTATATACCATTGATATCAACCCCTTATCTGATGGGTGCATTTCTATTTACTTAAACATAGTACAGAATCTGAATCAAAATGTTCCCGAAGCCAGAAGGAAGGTTGTGGGTCTTCCTAATGCTCAGGGTGACTGCAGAAGAAGTGTGGGGGAGTCGGGGGTGTCTGCAGTAGAAGGAATGATGAGGAGAGGGGGTGCAAAGCTCGGGCTCCGCCTCCGGAAGCAGGGGCATTCCGTCCATAGAGGAAGTTAGAATGACACTCACCCCATTTGAAGTAAAGAGCCAAAGAGAGTCTTTCTGGGGATCCCATATCCCCATATTAAGCAGGGAGAGGGTCACTCATGACAGGACAATGCTCTCAGAAGTGTGCAAGAAGAATTCGGGAAGAAGTGTGCAAGAAGGGACCATATGCTGCTCCACCTCATCCAATGAAGAGAGTCTTGTTCACTGGGTCCCAGGGAAGCTGATTCTTTATGTCTTTTGGTTCCTTTCTAAATTTCTTTAAAAATGTTCCTTGCCCAACTCGTCCCACCTCCCTTTTTTATTGAAGTGACATTACATTTCAACATTTCATGTTTCAGGCACGCCTCGCTGAAAATCAATGCATCAGTCTGTGGGGCCAGGGATAAGCACAGAATGGGTTGTTTTAAGAAATCGTTGAAAGATCTAATTGTGCTCTTAATATATAAAGAGGGATATAATATCTTTGCAGTCTACCACAGAGTTGGTTAAAGAGATCAGTCCTGTGTGCTACAAATCATAGGAGGATATTCTGTTCTTCAGATTATCAGACCCAGAACCTTGGTGCAGAACATGGATTCCTTCCTCCCCTGCAGCCTGCCTTTGCCTCCAGGCCCCTTGCATCTTCCTCATAGTTCCCAAGGGGTGCTGTGGCTGAACTAGAATGCACCTCACTCCTTGGAAGAGAGGGTTGCAAGTGGGTCTGAGAGATGCCCTGGGTTAACAGGTCGCAGGTGAAGGTCCTGCTGAAAGCCAGAAACCCTTTGTTTTTGCTTCATTAACCTGAGCCAGTGTTTCTATTCTTGCCAAGGACACTCCTGCGCTCTGCAGTCAACAGTCAGTTTATCCAGATGCTAATGCCAGTTATTTGTTCTTCCAAATCATATTGTTCACAGAAGCCTAGCTAAACTGCTAACAGGGTTAGCTACAGTGAGCGGTAACTGCGACTAGTAAGTCGCTACTTGTTAGTGTCTAGAAGGAGAAGGAGGAAGTGGCTGAGTTCTCAAAGGCTACATAACTCAGGCAGGAAGGCATAGGCAGAGTAGTGCTCCTGCAGCCAAGAGCTGCTTGTGATATTACAATACACATTTTTAGGTTGTGATCTTATGTTATATGTGTAGACTAGACACATTATATCTACTCTACATATCCTATATTTATAGTTTGAAGTAAAAAGCTAACAATATCCAATCTAATGAATCCACTGGGGAGAATGGAAGATACTCATTTCTATGGGTATTTCTATGGAAGAAATACTCATTTCTGTGATGGGGTTTACATAAGCCACTCTGATATGAATGGAGGATGGGGTCCCCCTACAACTTACCCCAATATCTGCAGTAGGTTGAAGGGTGTTTGTGTAGTACTATCAGATTCCTGAGAATTTCTCAGGTGAGAATTTTCTTTTAGAATCGGCTACCTCTGCATCTTTTCAGAAATACACACACACACACACACACACACACACACACACACACACACACGGAAGTCTACATAATTTCAAGAATGCCCTTTTGTGGAAACCATCGTTTCAGCTAGGTCTGTCCACCAAAATTTGGCAACAGCATGCTTCCACCTTTCTACACTTGCACAGTGCATTGCAAACCATTAGTTAGAACATTCTGAGTCAGGCTCCAGTGATCACCACTTCCTTCCTCCTCCTCAGGTGTCAATCCTACCAGCGGCCCCGAGATTAAAGCAAATGCCAAAGGTCTCAGCTGTTATCCCAGATTTGTTTCATAAGGTGGCTGGTCTCGGAAGATTTCTGAATGTAGGAATGCATTTGTGCTTTCAGTTTCTAGATGAGCGGTGAAAACACATGGCATAAAAATCCCTACATCTTCTCACTAAGGACACAGGAAAACTCAGGCCCTTTAATTTCAAATGTAAGTCAACGGCGCAATATTTGACCTCCCAAAGACTACCTGCTTTCCAAGGAGAATTCACATTCTTTTGTATGGTTGACATTTTTATTTTTAGTATTGTCTTTTTGGATCTGCGACCACCCCCAGTATTGCTTAGGGGCTATTCCTGTTTCAGCCCTGGGGTTTACTCCTAACAGTGTTCAGGGGACATGCTGGAGATGGCACTAGGCTCTAGCATACAAAGCATGTGCTCCAGCCTGCTGGGCTACCTCCCTTGCCCTGACCATCTGCATTTCTGTTTGTCTTGGGGCCACACCCAGCGGTGCTCAGGATTTACTTCTGACTCTGCACTCCTGACAGGCTCGGGGGACCATATGAGATGCCAGGAACCAAACCCAGATCAGCAGTGTGCAAAGAAAGCACCTTACCTGCTATACTATCTCTCCAGCCCCTAATCATCTGCATTCTTTAAAATGTTATGCTAGATATAAGATTCTGTTATAATACATTTTCATTTTTCCCTTAACATCTACATAGAAGCATTTTACCTTGAATAAATGGAGAGATCTTCCTCTGAGAGGCCATCTGAAAGGTTAATGCCATATACTTCTTTCATGGGCTGGACCATGTTCTAGGTTAAAAAAAAAAAACAACACAGAAATCAGGAAGAATTTTTAGGTTGTTAGCATTTTAGTAATTTCCAAAGATGAAAAAAAGCAAACCTGGGAATCTTTCTACAAATGCAATCAGTGTAGCCATCAACAGATTCATTCATGGTCTCAATAATTTTTCAAGATCTAATTTCATTTCTACTGAACAAGTTCATTTTAGGGTAACAATGTTAAATAATGACTTTATATAATGAAAGAATTGGCAATTCTTTTTTCAGCAGAGGGTTGACAGTAAATACTTCAGGTCTGGAGACCCATATTGGCTCTGCCAACAACTGTTCAATTCTGCTGTCATGCAAAAGCAGCCACAGACATACAGGTGTGGCTGAGTTGCAATAAAGCAAAAAAAGGATTTGGCAAATCAATTGTAGCTTGTTGACTCCTGGAGTTACAGATTCAATGATAAAATGATCACATTTGCCATATCTACTACTTAAAAAAACACCTTTTTTTTCAAGGCACCGGGATTTACAAAGTTATTCACAGTTGAGTTTCAGGAATACAATGTTCTGCCACCAGTGTCAACTTGTCTCTAACAGTGTCCCCAAGTTCCCTTCTACCCCCAGTCTGCCTCCTTGACAGGTATATTTTTAAGTTTAATTGTTGTAGCTTGGATTGCCTGTTTTCAGGGTTGATCGCTGCCTGGTCTGAATAGATAGCTCTACCACCCCTCTATACCACCAATGTTTCCAGGGCCTCTGTTACCTCCCATCTGCCTCTTCTTATTTCTCTACTTATTTCACACGGAAGCTATAGAAAGACTGCCTGACTCAGGTCCAAACCCTGCATTCCAACAACATGCTGAGCAAGGGAATAAACAGACCACAAAACCCACCAACTTGTTAATTTTTGAGCCACACTCAGAGGTCCTCTGGTCTTACTCCTGGCACTCAGGGTTCACACCTGAAGGAACATGTGGAGTACTGGGGAACCAAATCAAGGTTGCTGTGTGTAAGGAGATCACCCTACCTGCTGTACTATCCAGTTGCCCACAAAGTCACCAATTTTATGAAATTCAAAATGAACTCCTATTCAACAAGGTCTTTGCTGAATGTGTTCCTCACTTGTGGTGGGTTAGTTCAGAGACCAAAGGAGACTGGTGTCAGATAACAGGAACTTTTCTCATCTCAGCCTTTCACTTGGCCGGAGCAATGGTCCAGTAGGTAAGGCATTTGCTTTGCACACGGCCGACCCGGGTTAGATTCCTCCACCCCTCTCAGAGAGCCCGGCAAGCTACCGAAAGTATCTAGCCCCCACGGCAGAGTCTGGCAAGCTACCCGTGGCGTATTTGATATGCCAAAAACAATAACAAGTCTCACAATGGACACGTTACTGACGCCCGCTCAAGCAAATAGATGAGCAATGGGATTACAGTGACAGTGACAGTGACAGCCTTTTCACTGACAACCCAAAGGTTCCAGAAACCCAGCCCTCATTTCTCCGACCCACACCTCGGTCACTTTGGTACTGTCTCCAGTGTCTGTCATCTTCACCGGAGTGGAGCGCTGGGATACAGAGCCTTCATCTTCCCGGTCAGTCCCAGAGTCATCCTCAGAGCTGCTGGACACAGCCTCCTCGCTGGGGGGTGGCGGGGCGCTGGCTGCCGTCTTTCGCTGCAACACAGTCTCTTCTCTATTGCTTTTGTTCCTTGAAAGAAATGGGGTGGGGGGGGACAGGTCAGTGGAAAGCATCTTTCAACTGAACCCTCAGCCCTCACTGTGCATCACTCTGCGCCAGCCTTAACCTGGGCGAAGCAGAGGAGAATGACTATGAGAAACAAGTTTTGGAATTCAACTTGTGCTGAGTGGAAAAACCTTAGTATTTTACCATGCACACCGACCTTGCATAAACCTAAGCCCTATTACAAATTCATAAAATAAGCCAGCATGTTCATATAGATGCAGCAAAGTCTTCTTTTCAAAATATTTTTAGGCTTTCCTTTTGGGAACTGAAATGACTATTTTCAAAATATGTAATGTATTATTAAGACATAGGTTTGCAGCATTAGTAAAATTACCTATAACTTGCAAAAGCTTTAAGACTAGATCAAAAGGGGCCAGAGTGATATAGTATAGTTAGGACACTTGCCTTGCATGCAACCCATATGGTTCCCTGTGCCCACCAGGGAGATCCCTGAGTGCAGAGTCAGAATCAATCCCTGAGAACTAGGTGTGACCTCCCCCCCAAAACAAAGAGCTCAAAAGCCAGATCTATGCGAATTTCCCTTCCTCCTCTGAGTTTTATCAAGTATAATAAAAGCTTCTTATCTATATCAAAGGAATAAGCAACTAATACCTATAAACTAAAAGTTAAAATTTATTGTATTTTTAGTAAATATCTATGCTGAACTTTCCTTCTAATAGTATATAATAAGTGGGACAAGAGGGGGAGAAGAAATCTAAACTTACAATTTTTTGGTGCTAAATTTGAGAGTAATTAAGAATATTTATAAATTAAGAATATATTTTCTAGTAATACTTTTTAGCTTTTATAAAAAGATCATAATATTTCATTCTTAATTTTTAAAATTTGACATAAGAGACCTGATTTTGAAAGAACAGAGAATATAAACAAACTTTCATAATATGAAATCAAAGAGAAAAGAATATGAAATCAACTTTTACAAGAAAAGAATATGAAATCAACTTTCTAACAATAGATTATATTTTATAAAAAAATAGATTATTTCCTGAAACTGGAAATTAGTCAATACCATTTCTGTACTATGTACTAATATGGCTGGTCACTGATACATCTGTACCAGAAACTCCTTGAATTCTAAACTTAGCATCTGATCCAGGGCTTAACCTTCAGCTATTTCAAACCACACATTTAGGCTTTAAAAAAAAGTGGCCTATTTGGAAAACAGTAATAATTATTCTACCATATAAATAACATGTAGCTAGAATCCATGTAAGACCCTATATACATTCCCAGATATAATTTGGATTTGAGAGTTGGAGAACACCATACTTGGCAGGGCTCAGGGGATATTCCTTGGTCTTTGCTCAGGAGTGATCTCTAATGATACTCAGAGGACTGCATGAAGAGCCAGGATTAAACCAAGGTCAGATGCAGGCAAAGCAGGTGCCTTACTTCTGTACCATCTCTCCAATCTCATACAATTCAGACTGAGTACCTACAGTCTGACCAGGGTTTCTTGTCTTGGTTCATCATCTTCCTCATATTATTGGATATAGTAATAGTCTTCCCCCAAACAATGTTAAGCTAATACACTCAGTAAATCCACTAAGTCCTCTATTTGAGCATATAGCTTTAATATTTCTTCAGGATGCCAATAAAAATAAGCACAGTGAATATAAATTCTGATCCAACTCTTTATGTAATAGGCAAAGAGCAGGACATAATGCGTAGTATCTACTTCTTGACTTTATGTCATCTGTAATGTTCCTAATTAAAAATAATAAAATAGAGCATGTTGCTGAAGTTCCCATAAATTCCACTTTCAGTGTTGACAACTTTAATGATCCTAGTGCTATATAAATAAACTACCTGTACAGAGGTGATAAAAGGATTATAGCCCAAACCTGTGACTTGAAGTTATTAGTTTGTGGTGGAAATTGTATTGCAAGTGCTGTATTATCTTTGCATGACTCTTTAAAATTTCTTTCAAAGTGCAAATCTTACCCCAATACTGATTTTCCAGTTTCATCTGGTTTCCGCACAGTAAATGGACTTGGATCAATGCCAACGGTCTTAGGCATAAAGTCACTGAAGAAAAGAAAAGAAAATTCTACCTGAACCATGGTTGATCCAGATGATACTGATTTGCCTTTCAACTCACATTCTCACACTTGTCCTTCTTGCCCTGTGGGCCACATTTAATGTGAGTGAAATGTTCAGAGGAACTTAGGTATTTAGAGCCATTCAACTGTACAAACTCACATAAGGTAACTTCACAGTTAGCAACCTCCAATGTGAATGTTCTCTATGATAATGAGGCCCCAAAGTTCTGAATTTCAGATTTTGTTTATAGGAACACAGTTGATAGCTACATCACTGCTAAGGCTTGGTTAGGTACCCTGATTAGTTTTCAGGTAAAATTAAACTCATAAAACCAGCATCAAGATAGTATACCATCAAGTTTTATAGGCATTGTGTTTATTACACCAACCTACCTAAGAAGGCAGACATAATGATAAAGAACACAGTGTCATGAGTTGATGTATCAACAGCTACCTCATCCGTCTGGAGGGTCAATTCATTAAAACACGGTTATAACAGTTTAAATACAAACTTTTAATTTACCACTTACTGAGACAAGCTGATGTAACTTCCTCACTATGTAAAGTCTCTCTGACTATTATTGCTAAATCCAGACCAAATTCCTTAATGAAGGCCCAAAAGGGAACAGTTTGTCTGATTTATGCTGATAAGACTTCCAGCTTCTGGCAAGGAGACCACTCTGAGTGTGTGATCCAATATATTATTTTGACAGAAAAGAAAGTAATATTGAATCTAATCCAAAATGCCTGTTTAAAAGGTTTTAAAAATGTTTCTAAAATGTAAGTGGTTGTGGTTTTTTGCTTTTCTTCTTTCTTTCTGGACATAAACAATGGGTCCTCTTTGTGGACCCACTGTATGCAAATGTTTACTTACTAAAATTTATTTGTAACCCCCAAATCAAACTGCATAGATTTTAGAATCATTCATGGACATATGCATGCCTGAAGTGGTGAACAGTTAGAGGAACCTAATGCTCAAGTCTAATGCTCTGAGGTCAAACAAGGTGATGATACTATATGTCTTCTTTTGGGGCTGGAGCAATAGCACAGTGGGTAGGGCATTTGCCTTGCACACGGCTGACCCGGGTTTGATTCCCAGCATCCCATATGGTCCCCTGAGCACCACCAGGAATAATTCCTAAGTGCAGAGCCAGGAGTAACCCCTGTGCATCACTGGGTGTGACCCAAACCCCCCCCCCCAAAAAAAACACAAAAAAACGACTATATGTCTTCTTGTTTTAGTCTTTGTACTGTCAATAAATGTGCTTTTTCATAGGCTGTGTAGTGCCATTTTTTTTTCATATTTCTGTGGTTATCCCAAAGCACAATGAGTCTAAGATAGGCAGTGCACTATGTGACAGAGAAAGGACACCCAATAAAGAAACTGCTTTCAGGCAGGAGTTACAGTGCTACTGTGAACTGTGGACTCAATGTTAATGAATCGGGAACTTATGTTATGTGAAATATTATTCAGATGGAATATATACAGCAAGGTTAGGCACATAGATATGCTGTTATCACCAGGTGCTTTCTCACAGAATTAATGGCTCTGTGATAATTTAGTGCCTGCAGGAGCCACTTCATAAACCATGACTCCTACTTCCCACAGATAAAGACAAGGTGCTATTTATACATACAAGTATATGTGATATCATTTTTCCTTTGCTGAATTAAAAAGTTTTAGAAATGATTATAACTTTACAGTAAAACTATTACAAATGTAGCTGAAATTAAGTAAAAATTCAATGGCTTTCCTATCTCAAACAGACGCAAAATGGAGTTTGATTGCTAGATAGAAAAAAAACAAATAAACCACGGAATATTTTCTTGTGTATTACATTAAGTTTATATATACCCAAGTTTGAAAAAGTCTAAGTTACAAAAATGTAGATTTTAGTAGAAAGCATAATAGTAATCTGGGTCAAAGACAGTACAGTGGTTAAGGTATTTGCCTTGTGTGCAGCCAATCCTAGTTTAATTCCTGGCACTGCACATGGTTCCTTGAGAACTTCCCTACGCACAGAGCAGAATAGATAATTCTGCTTCACAGAACAATAAGCCTTGAGCAGAATAGAGTGTTCCCCCCAAACCAAAATAATTAAAATGATTTTTCTCTGCCTAATTTTTTCAGTCCCATCACATCAGTTTTCTAAAGAGCTCCTCCAAACATTAAAAGAAGCAGAGGAGCCAAAGAGATAGAACAGCTGGCAGGGCTCTTGCCTTGCATGCAGCAGACCCACATTCAATGTCCAGCATCCCTTATGGTCCACTAAGCACCACTAGGAATAATCCCTGAGTGCAGAGCCAAGAGTACTCCCTAAGTATCGCTGGGTGTGGCCTCCAAGCAAAAATGAATAAATAATTAAAAAAATAAATAGAGATAAAAATGAAGTATGGTCAAAGGTGACAAATCAGGAAGGAGAGGATCTAGAAATACCATCTTTTATTTGGGTATGAGTTATGGTAAGAGATGGAGTGATAATGACCCTGAGAAACAAGAAGACTGCTTCCTCAAATATCTGATGAGCTGTTGCAGAGGAGAGGACTGAGCTGCATCCTGGGCCTGATTAAAGGAAGGCATCACAATAGCTTCCACCGGCTAGTGCCCACCTGTGCTAGGTGCTCCATTAGGCACTTAGGGTGTGCATGGGGGTAGGGATGGGGAACCACATACCTCCCAGCTCTAAGAAACAAAGAAATGTCGCCACAGATAGGTTGGATCACTGTCTCAAAGCCACAGAGGCAAGCCATGACTGACCTAGGATTCACATTTCGACCTTTCTACTACTAAAGACTGTGTTACTCTTTGTTTCCATTTCTTTATGTTGGTTTTTAATGCCTATGTCTGTTTCAAAGATGGAATTCATTCCATATGACAGATTATGATCAGTGGCAGGAGGATTTCAATTTCTCAGAGGGCTGAGGCTAACTCGTGTCCCCTAACAGCAGAAGCAGCTTCTTCCTGCAGTTATGGGATCCTCAGCCAGGAGAGGGCCCCAGAAGAGGGTTAAGTCATCACTCACTTGGAAGCAGCCTTGCGGCCAGACTTCTGGACAAGTGACACATATGTAAATAAATGATCAGAACCAGAGATTGCAAATGTTTAGTGTACTCAGGGCTCTCAACATACCGTGCAGAGTTAGTCATGGCCAAGCAAAAAGTGTCATCAAAACAACTCAACTCGTATGGTTGGAAGAACTCGCTGTGGATATCGATCTCTTCTTCATATCTGTGGAATTTCTTCACCACCAATCTCTTTAAGTTTGCAGCACAGATAACTGAGAGAGAGAGAGAGAGAGAGAGAGAGAGAGAGAGAGAGAGAGAGAGTAAGAGACTGCTTGTTAGTGCAGTCCTTTGACTTGATCTAGTACCTTATCAACCCATTCATAGATCATAGATTGCAGGGGCACAGTTCATCCCTTGCCCCGGGAACCTGTATACTTGTAAGAGATATGGACACACGAATGTGACAAGCTCTAAGCAAGCTGGGGTGGCTTGGAAAGTTGGGGGTGACAGTGGAATTATTTTATGGCTCAAACAACTCATTTCTTTATCTTCCCTTCTTGCTCTCACATAGTCTGCATCCTCGATAAAAAACACCCAGTCATGTGACTAAATTTCCTTTTGATTTCAAATCCTATTGATGGCCAGTGTTAGATGAATGAAGTTGTTCCCTTTCTCTCAGAAGAAGCAAATCTTAACCAAATGAACTACAGGGTTATAAATACTTCCCTAAGATGAATTCATCATTTACTAAGAACTCACAGTCATTTGGAATCTTCTCCCTTCATGGCTCAAATTGGGACAGTTAATCACTCCAGACGGATCCCTGGCAACAAGAGGTCCAGACTGGCAACAGATTTCACTTGGTGCCCTTTCCCACAGGGGAAAGATGGCTGGTCCAAGGTCAGCAAGATCAGTAGTGGAGCTGGGACTAAACTCTAAAACAGAGCAATTCAGGGGACAAAGAGATAGTACAGGTGTTGAGCCACCTGCTTTGTATGCAGCTGACTCAGTTCTATCTCTGACATGACATACGGTCCCCTAAGCCCAACCAGGAGTGACCCCTGAACACAGAGCCAAGAGTAAGCTTTAAGTTAACTGTGGGGTGAGGCCCCCAAACCAAAACACAATTGAAAAAAGAAACTGGGTGATACAAACTTAGAAATAGCCTTCCGTGAGTTCAAAAAGCCTGGCGTGTAGGCACATGCATTCGGTGACTGAGAACCATTCTCCTGGCCAGCCTATGACGAAGAGTGAGGGAATGGAGGAATGGGAAAATGGAGAAACAGGGCCCCAGGGCCCCTTTATTTCATTCTCATCCTCATCCTGACAGCTTCATTTTCCTACAGTGTAGGATAACATAGCCTCAGGTAGTTTAGGTTTATTGGGTTACTCCCGTTACAGTGCTCCCATTCCTCTGTGTTTATTTGTACCTTCTTTCTTAGTGTTCTGTTGACTTGTAAATAATGTTTTTCTCTTCTCCTTGAGTCCTTTGCATAGTTTATTCAGAGCAAGTCCTTTTTGTATGGACACAGGAAGACTTAACAAATGTTATCCTTTTATAACCTGGGAGTCATTTGACTCTACATGATATTTTCCTCCAGGGCATCTGTTCTCTTGACCTAAGCCTCAGCTGCCCTTACTTCCTAGCATCCCCAAAGCAGGGTCCCGACGACGTGGGACGAGAAGGACCCAGGGCAAGCAGTGAGTTATGTGCTACCCTGGCATCGAGATGGGCCTGGCCAAAGTGCCTAATTCTTAACTATAAGTTAAGAGCTTGATCATAGACAAATGCTGTCATGATCCAACAGTAATTATGGGAGTAGGACCCTGCTAGGGATAGGAAAGACTGATCTGGCCTGAGTACTGTAGTCTGAGATTGAGATGGCCCCAGGAGAGCAATTCTATAAGCTTTAATGCATCTCTTATTGTGTCCATACAAAATAATTAATACTATGAATTCTTATATGTTTGCTGGCTGAGGAGAAGAGAAACACACTCATGGGACTCCACCCTTGGGTGGATCCTCCTGCTGAAAGAGAATTAAGTCCTAGGAGAAGCATCCCCTAAGGGAAAGGAACCTTACCCTATTGATGGGGACCACACCTATGTGTACGCCCCAACCCCCTCATGCTGGAGAGATTTAACTAGGCTGGAAGAGTGGGTTGGGAGGCCAGATCCACGGGGGCCAGATCCAGAGATCCTGAGAGAGACCGAGAGCCGGGAGAGAAGCAGGGAGAGAGAATGAAATTAACTGATCGAGCAACCAGTCTGGCCTTCTTCCTTCCGTCGCCTGCCCTCGACCGACAGCACACACAACAGTTCCGGGGCACCGAACGTGGGCGGTGAGACAGAGCCGCCCGGAGAGCCCGAGAGTGCTCGCGCCCCCTCAGCGAGCTTTAGTTTTTTACACTATAGCATAGTTTTTTCTTCACCTCTTCACAGCTTCATTCTATTACTTCTCTCTTAAGACATTGTTATCTCTCCCACATCTTCCCCAACCCCTGACAGTGTAGTTATTTCTTCTACAGTGTCGTTATTTCCTTCTCCCTTTCACAGCATAGTTATTTCTCCCCCACCTCACACACTTATTTTCTTCCCTCCTCCCCCACTTCTATATAAACATAGTTATACAGAAATCGTGAAGGGTGGGGTACACACAGATGGGGTTGAACATTATCATAACAACAAACAGATTTTGTAAAGCCTCCCTTCACAGAAAGTTATTCTAGGAGATTAACCCAAGGACAAAAATCTCATCTGGGGGTTCAGCACTCTAGATTACTAGGAGATCTGCTCAAGGGTGGGATCCCATCTAGGGTGTACTGCTTTCTCCTTTCCTTAACTAGTAATCCATCTGAACAATCATATTGAATTTACTTCTTACTAACATTTCTAGTCATTTTGTATGAAAATAGTAAGAGATATATTAAGCTTAAAGGTTGGCTCTTCCTGGGGATATCTCACTATATATCCCAGACTACAGTCCTCAGGCCAGGTTAGTCTTTCCTAATGCCAGGAGGGTCCTTCAGTTACTTGTTTTTGTGTCATGACAGAATTTGTTCCATGACTGTGCTCTTAACTTAGTTAGCTTGTCCCTTTTTGATGCCGGGGTAGCTTACTGCTTGCCCTGGATCTATCCTTGTCCCTCACTGGGACCATCCTTTTGGGGTGTTAGGAATTAAGGGCAATTGAGGCTTAAGTCAGATACATATGATGGGTGCCCAGGAGCAGATATTATTCAGAGTCAATTAACTCCCATGTTACAAAAGCAGAGCGTCAACTGTCTTCCTGTGTCTATACAAAAAGGCCACTGCTAAACCATGAAAAGGACATAAAGGAAAGAGAAAAGTAATTAGGATTAGAAGTGCCTGATGAAACTGGGTGAGCCTCGGGAGCACTGTGGTGGGAGTAACTCAATAAACCTAAGCTCCCTACTGGAGGACCAAGGACAAACCAATGTTATCCAAAAACTTTCCATTAGAGGGGAGTTTTAAATTCCCCATTCCTCCCTCCGTTGATGCTGTGATGTCTGTGCTCAGTTGTGGTGCTGAAGCATTTCATGGTGATGTTTGCTGGGGGTGGGGCTCACACACCAGCTGCGCTCACACCTGGCCGCTGGAGTCCTGTTCGCCTAGCTGTGCCACTCGCCCACTTTCTGGCTGTGGGGTTAATTGGGGGTTGCTGTGCTGCTCAGGAGGGGGTGGGGCACACTCCTGGCCACAGGGCTGGCAAAGTCCTTTTTTATTTTATTGTTTTATTTATCTTCAGTTTGGGGGTCACACCTGGTGGGGCGAAAGGGCTACTCCCAGCTCTGTAATTGGGGTGCCAGAGACTGAACCCCAGTTCAGCTGCACACGAAGGCAAGCAAGCGCCTTAACCCCTGCACTCTCTCTAGCCTCACACATCTTTCTTGAGTTTTCTCTCTGGGCTCCTATGCACCCGGCTGTGGCATGGCTGGAAACAGTCTGCGGTGCTGAGGAAAACAGACGGCAGAGCTGCCAGGTATACTCTGGCTGGCGCTCGGCACACACAGTGGAGCCAAAGGGCGTGTCAGGGCCTCCTGCTGGCAAGAAAGGCACTTTAGCCACTGAGCCAACTCCCAGCCCCTTTGAGGGGATTTGGTTGCATGTGTTTTTATTTTTGGTGGGGGTGGGGGTGAGGTGGGGTGGGGGGCTTGGTAGTCACATCCAGTGATATTCAGGGGTTACTCAAGAGGAATGACTCCTCTGTGGTGCACAGGGAACCACATGGGATCCCAGGGATCAAACCCAGGTTGGCTGTATACAAGGCAAGTGCCATAACCATTGAACTATCTCTCCAGACCCTTTGAGGGTGCTTTAATATAAAACCTCTCCTATCTTTCTCAGAGAGAAATTTAAATCCAGACCGCTAAAATAGACTTTATACATATTCCTGTAACTTTACCCCCACCACTGCTAAAATATTTTATTTCTTGTGAATGGTTTTAATTCTCTACACATTCTTCCTAAGTATCAGAAATACTTAAAGTGACAAACAAATATGTTATACTCACTAGGAACTTATCTATAATTGTAAAGGAGCAAGGTGTCAACCTATTTATATTGAGGGAATTATAACTTAGTCCCTGCCCACTAAAAAGCTAAGAGAAGGGCTGGAGTGATAGGAAAACAGGCAAGGCATCTGTCTTACATGTGGTCAACCTGGGATTGATCTCAGACACATGTGGTCCCTGGAGCTCTGCCAGGAATGATTTCTAAGGGGATAGCCAGGAATAAGCCCTGAACACCATGGAGTTAGCTCCCCAAACCAAAAAATTAAATAAAATTAAAAAATAAGATACATCACAATCCTCTGTCTAATACAACAGCAACATTAGTTATTCACTTCTTTTTATTTTTTTCAGTTTTACATGAGCTTTTTTTCTTTTGATATTATTTTGATTAAACATCATGAATTACAAAGTTATTCATAGTTGGGTTTTTGACATATATTGTTCCATCACCAACCCCACCAACAGTATCATTCACTTTCTTTTAAAAAAAACTTTTATGTGCAGAGGATATAATGCTTTAAGTTCATATTGTTCTAAAGCATAAAATAACATGTGAAACTCAGAGAGAAATAGTATACCTACCTTCATCATAAGGCAGTGGTAAATGTTTTATTACATCTGGTGTCCACCAGTGAGTGTAACTATAAAATAAGATTAAAAGGACAAGTTGAATTCGATGTAAATATTGGTTTTCTTTAAGTCACTGGATGAGAGGGGTTATAAGATGCTGTTTCACACGCAAAGATAATTGTTCTTCCTTTTTCATACATGCCTGTGGCGCTTCGGGCACAGCAGGTGCTCAGCATAAATCCTCTCCCTTCTTTGTTGTGGCAGTTTTGGAGACCAACAAAATGCCATGACATCTGAGAGTCAGGTAAATGTTACTTACCTTTAGCTAAAAAGGTCTGGGAACACCACACCAGACTCTGCGCTTCTGGTTCCTTTTCCCCACGGACTCTCTCCTGATCTACAGCATCAGGATAAACCCAAGTCCTACCATCAGATTCTATTGCCTGAAGTTGCCTGAGCCATGTTTTTCTTTTTCCTCTTTGTCCTACTCTGCTCTGTATGGGTCATTAAAATGGGTGAGCAAAATCTTTCAAGCATAAATTGGACAGACCTGGAGATCAAGGTCCCTTAGAAAACAGTGTGTGGCCTGGTCATCTCTGACAGTTAGATACATCATCTGGACAGAGGACCACTAGAGTCAGGATACGGAGTAGTGACCATCTGAATACCTGCTAGCAGACTCAAAGCAGAGACTCTGAAAGAATCCTAAACTGTTTTCTCTTTGAAAACTAAAATTAATTCTAAATGAAATTGTGAGAAAATGGATACAGAAGAGAAAAATGATGTACTTGAAAGCAAGGGAATAGTGTGAGATTGTATATCAAAAATGTTTAAAAACTAAATTTCTAGAATTTTACCTTTTTTTGATTTTTGTTTGTTTTCTTGCTACACCCAGCTGTGCTCAGGGCTCACTCTTAGCTAGCTCTGTACTTGGACATCACTCCTGGCAGTGCTCAGAGTACCAAATGGGGTGCCGGTGACTGAACCCAAGTTAGTGTGCCAGAGAAGTGCCCTACCTGCTGTACTTTTTTTCCAGCATCACTGAAGAGAATTTTAAATAAATAAAAGGGTCTCTAACAATAAAATACTGAGACTGGAAAGACAGTACAGTGGGTAGGGAGCTTGTCTGACATAAAGCGAACCCAAATTCAATTCCCAGCACCACATATGGTTCCCTGAGCATGGCCAGGAGTCATCCCTGAACACTGATGGATGTTGCCCTCTCAAAACTAAAAGAGTAAAATTAAAAATGAAATGCTGAATTACAATCTCGAATAATCCTTTATATGGAGAATGGGGCAATTCTTCATTCTCCTTGATGGCAAGCAGAATACACAGGCCAGAAGGAACAACAGGAAGGTGAAGTTCATGAGCAACACCAACAGAAAAGACTCCTGAAGTTTGGTTGAATTTAGGTGCAGAACAATGCATTCCAAAAGGGAAAACAGATGCGTCTGGTGATCTTACTGAAAGGCAGATTGATTTGGTAACTGGGCCCGAGAGTCTGCATTTATGGCAAGGTCCCTGGTGAATGCTAAAGAGGGTGTTCCTCAGAATGGTTTGGATATCAAGGGTCTTGAGCATGAAGAACAGGATAAAGGATAAGCCTGATTCTGGCAAAGAATTCATTTAGGGGTTTTGTTTGTGTTTTGTTTGTTTAACATGTTTTAAACACCTGCTGTATCAGAGACTGTTCTCTGTGGTAGACAATGTCAGGTTGGAAATAATGACAAAAAGCAGAGTTACTTAATTCCAGTATTGTTTCTCTCTTTACCAGTCATGCCATCTCTGCCTTCTACCCTACCAATAGTTTTAATCAGGACTCATGCTAGGATGAACAGGCAGGTGATTAAATCTAAAGGAGCTACAAAGCTACAAAGCATGCTTTCTATATTATTCCCTATATTTTCTATAATATTTCTATATACTTAACTACCTGCTTTGGATATCAGCAAAGCATGCATGAGCATGACAAGAATGTTACAGTAAGCATAAGAATGGTACTGCTGGGACATGAAGAAGACATTTAAAAGCCTTGGGAGTTCTAATAAAGTTCAGAGAGTTAACATTATGATGACCATGCTAGAAGCAGCTAATGCAGCCTTAAATTTAATGATAAAAAAAACAGAATATGCAGGATAAGGGGAATGACATCCCCAGTGGTCTGACATTAGTTGGCACAAATCACACTCTGTTACTGGGTCTCTAGCACGTCCAAGTACAGGTTGAAGAAGCTGAATCCCAAGCCTTTTATGGTATTGTAAACCGATGGGAAAATCAACAACATCTGATTAAAAAATAAAATATATGGGGTTATCCACATCCTAACTTGGGACATGTACTTCCTTTCTTTTACTTTATGGGGTAGCCTTGGCTGTCTCCCCTCTGGAGAAGCCTGTATTCTCTCTGGCAGGCATTACTCTCTTGCTCATTCTCCCTCCCTCCTCACATTCCCTAAGCAAAGCAATGTGCCTTAAAACAATAAGAAGACTTGAGACAATAAAAAATAGGATAAAAGGAATACTTGCATTGTTTGGAAGGCGTACAGGAGTACTGTGAATGTGTGAGATGTGAAACCACAGCCACTTTAAGGAAGGGAGGAAGAAGCTATGGTTACTGAGATGTGGAGGAGAGGTTTTGAGAATGTGTGCCTTCTTTAAATAATGAAAAGGTTAACAAGAGGATGAGGAGTTGGTGGTCTTTAGGTTCCAGTGAGTTGAACTGAAATGAGCAGATCATGTCACAACCAAGCGGCTCTCAGCCTGATGTGAGGGAGATGTGTGCAAGCAAGTGAGCAGTCGGACATAGACCGCCCATTCAGCCACATGCGTCCTGGCAGATGAACCAGGGCTGCTCAGGTAAAGGCAGGAGGACCTCTCTTTGGGGACCACTGGAGGGAACACAAGAGGCTACAAGCAGGAAAACTCCAAACTCGTGAAGAGGGAATGAACTCGTGAATGTTTAGTCAAGCCATACTGGTGACAATATAAACATAGAGTCAATAATACATTGGCGTCTTGGAGGATGTCCAGGATAGTCAACTCATTCAGAGAACAGTTTCAGTGAAAAAATACAAAGATTTGAGTTAACAGAAGCAATTCTCTTCAAAGGACCTGGTTTGGATGGGTACTCTGCAGGCAGAGAGATTTAATTCCTCTTCCCTTATTAATCAATACAGCACTGTAGCGCTGTCATCCTGTTGTTCATCGATTTGCTCAAGGGGGCACCAGTAATGTCTCCATTGTGAAATTTGTTGTTACTGTTTTTGGCATATCGAATATGCCACAGGTAGCTTGCCAGGCTCTGCCGTGCAGGTGGGATACTCATGGTAGCTTGTTGGGCTCTCCAAGAGGGATGGAGGAATCAAACCCAGGTCAGCCGCATGCAAGGCAAATGTCCTACCTGCTGTGCTATCGCTCTAGTTGATATATGTATTATTTGAGAATAAATCATTGTTAAGTATGGTATAAAATATAGGATATCACCAAGTTTGTAAACACAAACAAATGCATACTAAAATATTTATTGATGTGACAGTTATAAGATATTTTCGGGGCTGGAGCAATAGCACAGCGGGTAGGGCATTTGCCTTGCATGCGGCCGACCCGGGTTCGAATCCCAGCATCCCATATGGTCCCCTGAGCACTGCCAGGGGTGATTCCTGAGTGCATGAGCCAGGAGTGACCCCTGTGCATCGCCGGGTGTGACCCAAAAAGCAAAAAAAAAAAAAAATTGATGAAAAAGGGCAGCGCCAGGTTCAGAGCACTTGCCTCACAGGCAGCTGACCTAGGTTTGATCCCCGACACCTCATGTGGTTTCCTGAGCACCTTCAGGAGAGATCTGAGTGCAGAGACAGGGGTAAGTCCAGAGCACTATCAGATGTGATCCCCACCTCCCCCAGCCAAAAAAAAAAAAAAAAGATATTTTCAATGTGTCCATATTTTTTGGTCAGCTAATGTAATTTGAAATAAATGTTACAACTAGAGAATGTAATCTCCTTGAAGAAACATAACAATATCCAGGTTTATTAGACTTTGTGAAGAATTTTTATGATCTCATTGGGTCTCAGAAAAACCAAGTTATATTCTGGAATTAAGCCCATTTAACTGTTAAAAACAGTACACCATTAGTTAAATTAAGTGAGGGTAGTCAGTTTCTTGAGAGGCAGCTGCTTCATTCTGTGTCAGACTTAGTACAAAGCATTTCCCATATATTTTTTCTTTAAGTCCTCAGAATGACTCAGTGAGGTGTGTATAGTCATCTTCATTTTACAGTTGAGAATAGATTTCCAGAGGTTAAGTAATGGGGCTAAAGTCACACGTGCCGAGATTCCTATTTGGCTCTATGGAACTTTAGAAGCCTAAGCTCTCATTGTGTTACATCTGCCTCTCGTTAAATAGTTTGGTTCCTCTGTGAATAACACTAGCTTGGCTTTCAAAAAATGACCAGCATCGGTTAATGATGCAGGAAAGTTCAAAATAAAACAATGATATTCAGTGGCTGGTATATATAAATACTGATTATGACCAGTATCAATGAAACAGGATAAAAATAATTTTGGGAATTTTAATATTCTGGAAGAAAAAAAGCCCCCAAAATAGAGGATTAAATCAACTGAACAGGCATATTATCTACTTTGGTATTATATTACTGTACTATTTTCAGTGACAGGCTTACAGCTGATTCTTGTTATCATTTAATTAGCTGAATAATCTGAGTCAATAGGTATTCTCTCTATACCTCATTTTCCTTTTTTAGAAAATATGAGGGACTGGAGCGTTTGCCTTACATGTGGCCAACCCAGGTTCGATTCCTGCGTCCCGCTAAGAGAGCCCAGCAAGCTACCGAGAGTATCCTGCCTGCAAAGCAGAGCCTGGCAAACTACCTGTGTCGTATTCGATATGTCAAAATCAGTCACAAGTCTCACAATGGAGACATTACTGGTGCCCACTCGAGCAAATCGATGAACAACGGGATAACAGTTACAGTGACAGAAAATATGAGAATGTAAGAGCAGTTTTCTTCTTTCCCACATATAAACTCGAAAACCTTAGTATTTCTTGCTTCAGTTGTGTAACTCAAGGTAAGAGGTTTGACTTACAGTTATCCATTACCAGCTAATCTCTGCAATAATAGATTATTTGATTGTTTTCCAGTTACACTTAACCTTAATAACTTCAAAATTTAAATGATATAAAATTTCAGAAAATCAGCTTCATTTACCTATAATCAACTGTATTCCCCAAGCAAATCTCTTAGCTCCAATATTTTGCTTGTCAGTGAAAATTTACAAAAGCAAACACATATTTGTATTACATTTAATGTAAAAGCTAGCAGTAGATAAATTTATAGGTTAAGTAAGCTCAAATACTAAGTTGATCATTCCAATAATATGGACTATTAGGAACAAACTTGAGGAGTGTATGAATTCTGACACTCCTAATATTTTAAAATATTCTCCAACTAACAAAGGATCATCTGGAAACAGCTATAACATCAGCATTTGTTAATTCATCCTTTGCTCAGGATCTTCACAAGAAAATAGCACAGCCTAGCAATGGTGCTTACAGTGTTTGAACAGCATATCTGCACAAAATCAGGTCTTTATAAAACTAAGACCATGAGAGAACAGCAGTGTGGGAAAGCCTGACATTACATTAAGCAGATGCAGTAGACTCCAACCTCATATATGGAGAAAATTGTGCTCATATGAACATATTAATACCTGGTTCCTCAGTTCAAAACAGTACAGTGGGTTGGGTGCCTGCCTTGCATGTGATCAAATCAGGTTCAATCCCTGACATCCTATATGGTCCTCTGAGCCCCTCCATGAATGATCCTGAGCACAGAGTCAGGAGTGAGCTCCACTGGGTGTAGCTCCCAAACAACAACAACAAAACAAATAACATTAATGAGAGGGCTGGAGAGAATTATTTTTTCTCTTTTTTAAATCTTTTTTAAAACAGGTGCTTTAAATATTTTTAAAAAAATGTTTTGACATGCACAGAAGTCCATACCCAACTCTGTGACTGCCTGGCTTCTTGCACACCACTGGATTAGTGCTAATAGCCTCCCGAATTAGAAAACAAACAAAAAAACATGAAGAAGCCTTCTTTGAATCCTCACTATGACTCTGTGGAGATATGCTCTTTACTGAAAGAGTGAATGCAGCTTAAATAATGAGAGGAACCAAACGACAGAGATTCCTTTACATCAACCTGACCCTGCCAACTCCATTACAGAATTTCCTGCTTATACGCCTCAAGTGAACAGTCCATGGCTCCTGGGAATCCCAATGTAATGGCCATCAAAATTAACTGCATTAGTAACAGATTCTAGAAAGTCCATTTGGAGTGGGTTGGGAGATGCAATAGTCTCTGCCACTAAAGTCACTGTACCAGTTTCCTGTCTTTATCAGTATCCCTGAGAGTTGGTTGTGCTCCTGGAGAAAAGAATATTGTGGGGCTGGAGTGATAGCACATCGGGTAGGGCGTTTGCCTTGCACGCGGCCGACCCGGGTTCGAATCCCAGCATCCCATATGGTCCCCTGAGCACCGCCAGGGGTGATTCCTGAGTGCATGAGCCAGGAGTGACCCCTGTGCATCGCCGGGTGTGACCCAAAAAGCAAAAAAAAAAAAAAGAATATTGTGCTTCCAAAGCCATACTGTGTAGATGCCTCCTTGAAAAAATAAACAACAAGGATCAACTCCTTAAGACTTTTTTAGGAGGTTAAAATTCCCAAGCATGGTGCTCAGGAGGTATAGCGATCCACTGATGATTCTCAGCCAGTCTAATGCAAGGGCCTGAGGACATAGTGGTCTTTGGGCTGTGAGGACTGGGGAAACCAGGGTCACCCCAGTGATACTTGGGAAACCAGGTGGTGCCAAGAAGCAGTGTCAGGTACTCCCCCTAAAGCTGTACTATCTTTTGGCCCAAACACCTTAAATCTTACTTAAAGTGGCAGGACAACTTCAGAACTGGGTTCTTAACAATATAGTGATAGGATAGTAGGAACTTGTGATCTGCTTTTTAGTGGTTACAACTAATTGTTTGATGATGAAATTCTGAAACTTTATACAAAACAATTGCTAACCACAATGTTCCCACACTACTAATGTTTCTAAATTTTTCACCACAAACTTTTAGTAAGATTGACTACTTCACCGTATGTGGTTAGTTTGTTAGTTGTTTTTTTTTTCTAAAGTGCATTTCAAAATATTATCAAATCTAATTTTACTTAGACTGGGAAGAAAAATACCTTCTTCTTGTCGGCAGAAGCCTCATAGTATTTTTATGATGTAAATAAAAATCGGTTGGGAGTTCCCAGAGATGAGGTTTTCCTTCGGTGGGATGGAATACTCCCAGGAAGAGATTGATGGAGTCTTGTCTATCAGCATCTGAAAATCCAAAACATGCATGTCAGGAAATTCATTGCTGATACAACAGAGGAGAATGTTTGCTCAGGAGAAGGATACAACTAATTTCAGAGGATACATCTCTGAAAATATTAGCACTTATACTTTAAAAATTATACACACTGGTTGGGATCAGAGTGATAATATGGCAGGTAAGGAGTTTGCCTTGTACTCAGCCAAACCTGCTTCAATCCCTGGTACCCCATATGGTCCATATGAGCTCTCCAAGACTTATCCTTGAGTGCAGAGCCAAGGGTAAGCCTTGAACATAATCGGATGTGGTGCCCCCTCAAAAAGCCAACAACAAAAAATTATACAAACACACACGCACATACAGACACAGAGACACATAGAGACACACACACAATTAAAGTAGTCACCAAGATTTTGTGTAGGATAAAACTCTTGCTTCAGAATGTTTCCTTCTGCCTCATGCCATACAATATGGCAAACAAATCTAATATTACTTCTTGTATTTTTTGGCAGGAAGGAGGTGTTGGCTTTGTGCTCAGAAATCACTCCTGGCAGTGCTCAGGGGACCATATGAATGCCAGGGATTAAACCTAGGTCAGCTACGTGCAAGACAAGTGCCTAACTACTGTAATGAGTCTTGAATTTTTTTTCAGCTTTTTGGGTTACACCTGGCGATGCTCAGGAGTTACTCCTGGCTTTGCACTCAGGAGTTAGTCCTGGTCGTGCTCAGGGGACTATATGGGATGCTGGAAATTGAACCCTGGTTGGCTGTGTGCAAGGCAAATGCCCTACTAGCTATACTATCGCTCCAGCCCGTCTTGAATTTTGAGATGCCTAAGGATCAAATAACTGGGCAATTCTCAAAAAATTAGAAATTGAGCTCCCATTTGACCCAGCAATACCACTCCTGGGAATATATCCTGGAGAGGCAAAAAGGTATAGTAGAAATGACATTTGCATTTCTATGTTCATTGCAGCACTGTTTACAATAGCCACAATCTGGAAAAAAACGGAGTGCCCCCAAACAGATGACTGGTTAAAGAAACTTTGGTACATCTACACAATGTAATACTATGCAGCTGTTAGAAAACATCTTGTCATGAAATTTGCATGTAAGTGGATCAACGTGGAAAGTATCATGTTGAGTGAAATGAGTCAGAAAGAAAGAGAGAGACATAGAAAGATTGCACTCATATGTGAAATATAAAGCAGCAGAGAGGTATGAGCTAGCAATGATGCAACTTCTGGCAGAAATTCCTCTGGACTTAGTTATTAAAATACTAAAATATAGAAATCCAGAACCTTGCAGCCCCTATTGTGGCCACACGCCCTCATATCTCTTCATTTTTAGCAATGAAAAACAAATTATCAAATGCTTCCTTTCCAGCAGGTCCGACTCTGGGGGGGAAACTCCAAACAATAATAGTGAGTTTTTTGTTGAAATATTGAATGTAATCAAAGTAAAGAGAAAGTAAAGTGAAATTTATCAGCTACACAGGTGGAGTGGGAGACTGGGGGGGGCGAGGGGTTGGGGGGAGGCATACTGTGGTTCTTGGTGGTGGAATATGTGCACTGGTGAAGGGATGGGTGTTCGAGCATTATGTAACTGAGACTTAGGCCTGAAAGCTTTGTAACTTTCCACATGGTGATTCAATAAAAAAATTTTTTTTAATTGTCACATATTATGATAAATTTTTGGTTTTATATATATGTATGTATATATCATCATCATCATCCCGTTGATCATCAGTTTTCTCGAGCGGTCTCAGTAACATCTCCATTCGTCCCAGCCTTGAGATTTTGGAAGCCTCTCTTTACTTGTCCTTCCCAACGATGCCACATTGGAGGCTCTTTCTGGGTCAGGGTAATGAGACCCATTATTGTTACTGGTTTTTGGCATATGAATAAGCCACAGGGAACTTGCCAGGCTCTCCCATGCGGGCAGGAAACTCTCAGTAGCTTGCCAGATTCTCCAAGAGGGAGAACCAGGCTATAAGATGTTGCGGCTGCGCGCTTCTGGGAGCTTGGTTTTATAGTCTCTGAATTATACACTCTCTCTCTCTCTCTCTCTCTCTCTCTCTCTCTCTCTCTCTCTCTCTCTCTCTCTCTCTCACACACACACACACACACACACTCATCTTATATCAGTTCACCTGAAACAAACACATTTTTGTTTAATTGCAAAGGGAAACACAAACAGCAGAAAGAAGACAACCAATTCTCATCTACACATTTTGTTATAACCCTTCACAAGCCAGCTTGTATCTTCCACTTTTCATCCTATCAGGACACTCTTCTTTGGCAGAGACAATGATTACATGGGTTCTATGGCCCTCAGCATGGGCCTGCATAATTCCCTTTTATGTTTGATCATGAAGGCAAACTGGGTTCAGAGCTAGCAGTCTCCTTCTCATCATTTAAACACTCCAAAATTGTCTTGTGAAAATACATGGCAAGCTAATAAAGCTGACTATATATGCTGCATTTCCTCTTCCTTTTTGCAATTACAATTTAGGGGGAAATAATGATAAACACTGAAGTGGACTCCCAAGCTACCCTTTCTATTTTTTTGCTCTCTTTTTCCTTATCAGCTTTCATTCTTCCCTCTCACTAATTCCTTTCCATTCTTGTCTTCAAGTCCTGTGTATTCAAGTGTGGGGCAGACATCCACAAAACCCCCTTCTGAAAATGAGCATTGAGCTAAAATAGATAGCACTGTAGAAATGACTGCTTTTGAAACAAGATAACATTATCATAAAATCAATTTTTTCCAACTGTGACAGTAAACACAAATATACCTGAAATTAGTGACACTGCTCTCATTGGGCTATGTGGTTATTGTGGCAAAAGCAATAAACGAATATGATACATCCAGCATGGATTCCAGTTACGAGTATTTTGGTAGGAAGCATTCCATTTAAAGAGCTCTTACTTTTTAGGCTAAAAGTAATATATAAAAGAGATATATCTATTCAGGGTTTTTTGCCATTTGTGGAGAGAAAAACATCAAGCACTAAATGATAGATATTACTGCCTGATGTGCACTCTCTCCACATACAAAAGTAAACATACTACTCTTATTGTAATTACATTATGCTTCTTGAATAGCCTTAATAGCACATAATAACATACCATTCAGTGCCTTAAAATATCTTATGTTGAAAAGCTTTCCATTTTTCAGCCATGTTTGCAAAGGAGTTATTTTTATACTTTAAACCTAATAGTTGCTTCCTTCAATTTTTAGCAAGTATGATAAAGAATTATTTCATAAGAAGTGAGAATGCAAATAAAGGATATTCCTTTAATGGCTCATAGAAGAGACTTCCTGAATTCCTTCTGTTGTTATAATTCAAAGATATCTATGATAATTACAGGCACGTGCTAAACTTAGACTGTAAAGACAACCCTAAGAAATCTTACTTCTTCTACTGGTCACTTTTGACTGCAGACAAGGCAATCACTCTCAGAAAGATGTAAGTGCCCAAAAGTATAAAACAGGTAAGTTCTCTGTAGTTATAGAAGACATAATAGAAACATGATTATTGTCTTCTGTACTCAATTATGGGCTACAGAGAAAAACTCCACACAATTCAAACACCTTCAATAAATAAATACTAAATCAATAAATACTAAAAAATTTTACTATTCATTGCATTTAAACTGATCATGTTTGAATGCAACAATTCTTAGTTAGCCAGATTTTTTATTTTTGGAGTTAGAGCTGTATTTGTTATTCTAATGTTAAATTAAAGCTGTGATAAGTTGGACTCTGAAATCAATAGAGGGAAGGATGACTATTCAATACATATTGCTGTATAACTATAGGGCCAGAATAGGGAGGGAATACAGAGAAGGTAAGATTCCTGCATCATATCAAACTTTAAAATTAATATCAGCTACATGTAGGAATGACAAAGATCAATACTCTAAGGAAAAAGAGAAAATACAATTTTCAAAAGAAACAGACAACAAACATAGAAAAATTCAATGTTACTATCAAACAAATGTAAATTAAATCAAGGTATTTTCTACCTATTAAGCTGAAGACTTTTCAGAATGGACACCCCCATATATACTCTGCTGAGGGAACATTAACTGCCATTTCTTTTCAACTGTAAAGCAATTTGGTAATGTGCATTTTTTAAGTACTAAAAATATCTGTGATATTTTATGATATCAACTATACTCTGATATAATACCTGTCACTGTCACTGTTATCCTGTTGCTCACTGATTTGCTCAAGTGGGTACCAGTAACATCTCCATTGTGAGACTTGTTACTGTTTTTGGCATATCAAATACGCCACGGGTAGCTTGCCAGGCTCTGCCGTAAGGGCAAGATACTCTTGGTAGCTTGCCAGCCTCTCCAAGAGGGGCAGAGGAATCGAACCTGGGTCAGCTGCATGCAAGGCAAATACCATGAACTAATAAATATGTTTCTGGCATTTTCATTAAGATCAGTGATATACCCAAAAAAAGTACTTCTAAAAATGCTTCTTTAAAAGGAACCTAAATAGACTGAACACAATAGCCACCCAGTACCTCCATTGCAAACCCCAACACCCAAAAGGAGAGAGAGAACAAAAAGGAATTCCCTGTCACAGGGGCAGGGTGAGGTGGGGAGGACAGAATGTGGGAGTGGGAGGGACCTTGGGGCCATCGGTGAAGGAGAATGGGCACTGGTGGAGGGATGGGTACTCGAGAAATGTATGAATGTAACACAAGCATGAAACGCTGTAACTGTACCCTCAACGGTGACTCATTAATTTAAAAAAATTTAAAAAATGTTTCAAAAATAAAAGGAACCTAAATGCATAATGTAGTACTGTAGCACTGTTGTCCCATTGTTCATCGATTTGCTTGAGTGGACACCAATAATGTCTCCATTGTGAGACTTCTAGTTACTGTTTTTGGCATATCGAATACACCACAGGTAGCTTGCCAGGCTCTGCCATGCAGGCGGGATACTCTCGGTAGCTTGCCAGGCTCTCCGAGAGGAATGGAGGAATCGAACCCAGGTCAGCCATGTGCAAGGCAAATGCTCTACCCACTGTGCTAATAATAACTAAAACCATGATGCTACTTAAGGATAGAGTGCATTCTGCTATCAAAAAGCATGCTCTAGAAGAATTCTGAAGGTCACATTGCTCACATTATCAAGAAGAGCAAGAACGGAAGATCAAGTGTATGCATACCTTAAGGGAGCAAAAAGGTCCAAAGACAGCATAATAGGAAAACTAATCCACACATCTTAGGGTGTTAGGGCCTTCGGGAGGGGGAGGGGGTACACTGGTATTAAAAGAACAAACAACAAAACAGTGTCTATCTCTGGTAGGTGAATATTGTATGACTTATTTGTGAGCTCTTTTATACTTTCTAAAATTATACGCATTATTTTTATAACAAAAAAAGCCCATCATCTTTCATTCATTTATCAAAGAATGGACTAAGACCCACATGAGAGAGATAATGAGTCAGTCAGGCAAGACTGGCTGATTCTTGGGGGCCCACATTCCACAGTGGGGAACAGACACACATAGAAGCAAATAATGAATATGAAACCTTCAGAGGCTGTGAGGAAGACAAGAGTATAGTGAGACAGGAGAGTGATGGCAGAGGAGAGGGACTCTTAGATTAGGGACTGAGAAGAGACAGAAGCAGAGCTGTCTGAGGAAGGGACATCTGAACTGTAAAGATGAGGAGTTCTTCTCCAGCAGGACAAACCAATGCAGATGTCTGACTGGGGAATGGCAGCTCCAGGCACTGAGGGTCACACCACGCATGACCTTGTAGGCCATTAGGGGGGAGTCTTGTTTTACCTGAACGGGAAGTTGAAGGAGGGAGTGATGTGATCTGATTTAAGCTTTAAAAAGATCACTCTGGCTGCTGGGAAAAGCAAGAGGGAAAGCAGAGAGATGACTCTGGAGATACTGCAATGCTTCAGATAAGAGGCGACTGTCATTTGTACTAGAGTAGAAGCAGTAAAAATGAAAAGAAGCAGCAGGATTTGGGTCATATTTCGAGTCAACAAGATTTGCTCACAGAGGGGACTAGGAGGGAGGGGACAGAAAATAAAATCTGGAGGATGAGTCCTCGGTTTTTGAATTGAACAAGAGGATGCTGAGGTGGGAAGGGGAAAAAAAAAGGAATGGAGAGAAATGGACTTGAGGTATAGTCAAGACTTTCTCTTGGGGCTTTGTAGATATAATTGAGGTTCCTAATCACTGGCTTCTAGGTAGGGAAATTGTCCTGCATTGCCGGAGCTTATGGTAAGTATATGATTGCCCACTATAATCACATGAATTTTTCAAAGGTACGAGAGGAAAGCAGGAAGACTCCAAGTATAAGAAGGCTTAGCTATGTTGCAGCTTGCTTGAAAGATGGAGCTGCCTCGAGATGAGGTAAGCACCAGCTTTTCAGACCCGAGAAGGGCACTCGCCACCATCGGGCAAGGATATGGGGACATCAGTCCTCCCAGTGCGTGGAATCCTGTCAACAGCATGAACAATCCTGGAAACTTGAGATAAGTGCTGGGGTCAGCAGACATCTGGCTTCATTGCTTATTTCATTCGCTTCACTGCTTTGATTTGAACTCAGGCCTGAGAGACCCAAAGTGGGAAGCACTGCTGACGAAAGCAGTGCCCACATGCTGACCATGGAAACACTGAGTCAAGAAAGGAAGGCAGTGTTCATCTACTACATTTGTGGAGGCTTGTTTTGCCCCCTATTGAAAATTACCATGATATTCAGGAGGCGATGTTGGGACAGCATTTGGGAGCATGAGTCTAACGTTCAGTAGAGAAGTCCAAGTCAGAGATATAAATTTGAGTGATGGGTGCATGGTATTTAAAAGCTGCCTCAAAAGTAAAATTAAAAAAAAAATAGAAGGTTGAGAAGTAGGACGGGAGATGTTAATCAGGTGAGTTTTAAGCAGGGTGTAGGCAAACTTGATCAAAGGTTGTTAGAAGGCCCTACAACACCCAAAAAAAGAGAGAACAAAAGGGAATGCCCTGCTGCAGAGGTGGTGGGGATGGGGTGGGGGTGGTGAGAGGGATACTGCGATCATTGGTGGAGGTAAATGGGCACTGGTGGAGGGATGGGTAAACGATCACTGTATGAGTAAAATTCAAACACAAAAGTTCATAAGTTTGTAACTGTACATCACAGTGATTCTCTAATAAAAAAAAATTTTTTTTTAAAAGTTGTTAGAAGAAAGTAACCTCTGGATTTGATGAGGTGGAGCTTCTTACGGATTTTGAGTTTTGTAGTGTAACAGAGCAGATTCCTGGTAACAGAGAAGCTACCTGATAAGAAACCTGGTCAGCACAGGACATGGGAGGAAAAGAGGGGTGAGGTTCACTCTGGGTATGCTGGCCGGTTTAGGCACTTACAGGAATAGGACAGCAGGAGGGAAACTGGAGGGGGTGAGATTAAGGGCAGAAGGAAGGAAAGGGAAGTGGCAAACACACACTGGTGTACTTCCGTGCTAATGAAATGAGGGAGTGGAGAAGGAGAAAATGATGATGGATAGCAGAGAACATCTAGTTAGATGGGAAAGCTGGCCGAGTGGGATCCAACACACGGAGAGGGGGCTGCATGGATAGGAGGGCGGGGTAGTCCAGGCCAACCACCGTTACAGGAAATGAGGCGAAAACCTCTGTGCAGACCAGGGGAGGCTCTACGTTGGAGGGATGGGATTTCACTCCCCGTAGCTTGCTTTTGCAATGAAGTGGGATGCAAGGGCATTAGCTGAGATCGGGCTCTTGGAGGTTTATGAGAGAGGGCAGGATGAAGTGTCACTTAAGAGAGCAGCAGAATGAACATACTAAGGATATGCACTGTCTTCTGTTCTGAGTGCCATTTGGCAAACTACAGTCAGTTTAAATTGAGAGTCATCCTTTTCTCTTGCCACATGTAATTACTTTGGTTTCAGGGCGACTGGGTTTTTAATCAGTAGTTAATGTTATTTTAAGTGATATCAAAATAAAACCTCTTTCTCCCCCCCATTGTCTTCCTTCTGCTCTAGCCAACCAGCTCATTGACTTGTGTAAAGCTCCTACTTGGAAGGATGGCCTTTGGAAGGCCTTTGCATTGTTCTGGAGAATCTTGGCACCTAGCCCTTCCCTGTTGGCATCCTCCAGCTGCCTCTGTAAACAGTCTGTTAGGAAATCCAATTGTGGTTCTTAGAAACAGACTCCAGAGCACACTAATAGGTGAAGTCTCAAGACGGTTTGGGGAGCCAGAACAATAAACAATGGGTACAGGGTACTTGCCTTGCACACCGCTGACCTGGGTTCCATCCCTGGCACCCCATATGGTCTCCTGAGCCCACCAGGGAATGATCCCTAAGTGCAGAGCTAGGAGCATTCCTTGAGTATTGTCAGGTGTGGCCCAAAAACTAAATACAAAAGATGGCTTTGAAAGTGAGTCTGAAAGGGTTGTCCAGAAGACATTAATTTCTCTATAAAAACCAACACTCTAATTTCTAGGACCTTCCTACCTACTTCAGGTGCTAATGGGAGGAGACCATTCCACAGTTATCCTGAGAACTTTTGAGAAAATGGAGAGCTTTAAATAAATGAGAATTATGTAATATCCATTGTAATTTTAAAAATAAGTTTTATACTCCAGTACACTATGCATCTCAAATAGTCATTTTTGCCTCATTACTCATAAAAGGATTCTTTGCCTGGGGGTTCCTCTGTCAGCTGTAGCTCCTGTGTGCATGACTGTGCTTTATCTTCCTATTATGAGCATTCAATGTTCTCTAGACCATCTCCCATCTTGTTAGAGAATGCCTTTCCTTAAATCAGGCCCAGCAACAGACTCCTCACTCATTCTCTGTCTGTGGCTTTATTGAAAACCGGAGTACTTCAACATGGAAAGTATCATGCTAAGTGAAATGAGTCAGAAAGAGAGAGACAGACATAGAAAGATTGCACTCATCTGTGGAATATAGAATAATAGACTATAAGACTAACGCCCAAGAATAGTAGAAATAAGTACCAGGAGAATGTTTCCATGGCTTGGAGTCTGGTCTCTCATTCTGGGTAACTCAGGGAAGGGACCACCAAGTAAAATGTGGTTGGAGGTCATGTGGGGGAAGGGTGATGCAGGCCGAATACAGACTAGAGACTGAACACAATGGCCACTCAACACCTTTATTGCAAACCACAACACCTAATCAGAGAGAGAGAACAAAAGGGAATTCCCTGCCATAGTGGCAGGGTGGGGTGGGGGGAGACGGGACTGGGGAGGGGGGAGGGATTTTGGGTTTACTGGTGGTGGAGAATGGGCACTGGTGAAGGGATGGGTTATCGAACTTTGTATGGGGGAAACATGAGCACAAAGATGTATGGATCTGTAACTGTACCCTCACGATGACTCTCTAATTAAAAAAAAAATAAAATAAAAGCTAAAGAAAAAAAAAAAAAGAAAACCGGAGTACTTACTGCATCATGAGTGGAGGGGAGAAGGCAGATGGAATAGAGAAGGGATCACTAAGAAAATGATGGCTAGAGGAATCCGTCAGGATGGGAGATGTGTGCTGAAAGTAGATAATGGACCAAACATGATGATCTCTCAATGTCTGTGTTGCAAGCCATAATGCCCAAAAGTAGAGAGAGAGTATGGGGAATATTGTCTGCCATGGAGACAGGGGGAGGGTGGAAAAAGGGGATATATCAGGGATATTGGTGGAGGGGAATGTGCACTGGTGGAGGGATGGGTATTTGATCATTGTGTGATTATAACCCAAACATGAAAGCTTGTAACTATCTCATGGTGATTCAATAAAATTTTTAAAAAAAGAAAAAAAGAAAAGAAAAGCAGAGTACTCGGATTTTAGATATCAGTAACAACTCCCGTTACAGGGATAATGGCAAAGGAGAAGGACAGAGTGGAGGACCCTGACTAGCAGGGAAATTTCAAACCTTGTCCACAGCAACACACCCAAAGGGAGACATAATGGTTGACATATGACCTAAATGTTTGTTTAACAATGAATTGTATCATCAGCACCACTCACCACCACCACCACTGCCAAACAAGATAGGGAGAAATTGCCAATCCTGGGACCCATGACGAGGACTCTATTCGGAAATAGCATCCTGACAGGTATAATCAAACTAAGGTGCCATCTCCCTGGAGGCGGGTGAACCCTCAACCCAGTCCCATCAGTGTGCTTATTAGAAGAAAGAAACATATAGGAAAGAGGGTGCCACAGAGAGACAGACACGGGGGGAGAGGCCATGTGACACCAGAGGAAGACATATAAAGGCAGCCACAGCAAGTCAAAGATCATAAACCACATTGGAAGCTAAGAGGTCAGGAAGCTCCCTCCTGAGCCTGCAGAGAGAGCACAGCTCTATGGATACCTGGACTTTGGAGTTTCGTCTCCAGACCTGGGAGATATACATGATGTCTCAAACCTCCTGGTGATATAAGTACCACAAAGGGAACAGTATGACAGTAATAGTTGGAAATGATCACACTGGATAAGAACTGAGTATTGAAAGTACATAAAGGGATACTCATGATAACCTTTCAGTATCTGTATTGCAAACCACAATGCCCAAAAGGAGCGGAGGGGGAGAATGAGAAGGGGAGAGAAAGAAAAAGAGAGAGAGAGAGAGAAACAGACAGATGGAGCTGGGGGTGGGGTGGGAAAGTACCTGCCATAGAGGCAGGCTGGTGGGGTGGGGGTAGGGAGGCGACGGGAGGGAAACTGGGGACACTGTTGCTGGGAAATGTACACTGGTGGAGGGATGGGTGTTGGAACACTGTATGATTGAAACTCAATCATGAACAATTTTGCAATGAGATATCTTACAGTGATTCAATGAAAAAAAAATGTAAGGGGCCGGAGCAATAGTACAGGGCGTTTGTTTGCCTTGCACACAGTGACCCAGGTTCGATCCCTGGCACCCCATATGGTCCCCCGAGTACCGCCAGGAGTAATTCCTGAGTGCAAAGTCAGGAGTAACCCCTGAGCATCACCGGCTATGACCCAAAAAGCAAATAAATAATAACAATAATAATTTAAAAATAATATATATTTTTTAAAAACCTGCTGGTGGTATTTTGTTGCAGAAGACCTAGGCATCTTCTACAACAAAGAAGCTGAGCCAAAGAGAATGCTTTTAGAGATAAGTGTTCTAACTTATGAAAACAAGGAAAATTACTGGTAATTTTCAGTGTTTTTAGCTATTTATAATAATCAGCTACTTGCAACACACATTTGAGTAGACTGAGATACATCAGTACATATTAATTCCACCACTGGAAAGCAGAGCAGTAGTATAATGAAGCATAATGGGAATACTTGAATACATTTTTTGTTTGTTTTTGCAGAGAGCAGAGGTTGCTTTATTGTGAGCATTCTAGATGCTGCACAAGCACCCTGCCCCCTCAGGGCCGGGGAGAGAGGCGTGGCTTCTCTATAGTCCCAAGACCAGAGCTCAGTGTGCGACCCCACACCCATTACAGCCACATACTTGAGTACTTCTACTTTAGATGCTAGCATTTAAATTCAGTGCTCTGTCAGTGCTCTGGATTTCTAAATTCTCTAGGGTATGAGATGGCAGAGCAGGTCAGGCACTTATCTTGCATGCGGCCACCCCAGCCTCGATTCCTGGCACTACACATGGTCCCCTGAGCATCACCAGAAATGATCCCTGAGCGCCAAGGCAGGAGTAAGCCCTGAGTACTTCCAGGTGTGCCCCCCTGAAACAAACAAACAAACAAAAATTCTATTTTCAAATCTTTTTTTTCTTTTTAAGTAGGTTTTGTTTTCCTTGTTTAGGTTTTAGTTTGGGGACCATGCCTGGTGGTGCTCTGGGCTTACTCCTGGCTCTGTGCTCCCCAGGGATCACTCCTGGCAGTGCTGGGGGACAACATGCAGTGCCAGAGACTGAACTAAAGTCAGTGGGGTAGAAGGCAAGTGCCTCAAGTCCTGTTCAATCTCCCCAGTCTTATTTTCCAAATTCCTCATTTCTGTTTATATCCTTGCTTATTTTTTCTCTGCTCAACTACTCTTCTTTTTAAACTCCTAATTCCCAATTCAAGGAGCCCTGTATAAAGAATAGGTAGCACTGCACTGCACTGTAGCACTGTTGTCCCGTTGTTCATCGATTTGCTCAAGCAGGCACCAGTAACGTCTCCCTTGTGAGACTTGTTACTATTTTTGGCATATTGAATATGCCATGAGTAGCTTGCTAGGCTCTGCCGTGCGGGCAGGATACTCTCGGTAGCTTGCCGGGCTCTCCAAGAGGGACAGAGGAATCGAACCCGGGTTGGCCACGTGCAAGGTAAATGCCCTACCCACTGTACTATCACTCCAGTCCCAAAGAATAGGTAGATAACCTTAAAGTGTACAATGGACTTAGTGGTTTATGGTATATACTGAGCTTACCCACAGTAGTACAATGTGCATGATTCTCAATGAATCCCAAAGAGGTTATCTGAGAAGCCTAAGAATATCACTGGCAGGCTACACCTTATTAAGTTGTAATAAAAGGCTGCAAGTTAATAATTCTTAGTTCAGAGAAAAGCAGGAGTTGCAATGGGAGTAGATAATAAATTAGCACACATAGTTATTGGCTCATTTCATGAATATTCAGAGTGCCATGGCAAGGGATTAGGTACCGCATCATGAACCAGCTGCTCCTGGGGTGCTCAGAATTCATGGCTTAACTGCAATCAAACCATGTCCTACAAAGCAAAAAAACGCTTCAAGAACAAAAGTTGGAGGGCTTTCCCCCAAGCAATGTGAGTACTGAAGGCTGGCTAGAAAGCAAGAAGACTGCAATCACGTGTTCCAGTGAATGACAGCACACAGTTAAGGGATCTGAGACAGAAGTTATCTAAGTTATTTGGGAAAATGGGTTGGTTAGTTTGGGGAGTAAAAAAAGGATGGGAATGGCATGAAGGGAAGAATAGCTAAGTGGGCTGGCTGGACTGTGTAGGACAGGTGGGTCAGGACTGCCAGGACAGAACTGCCCTGCAGTCCCTCCCACACCAACCAGGCTGCCAAATAGTTTCAGATCCACAGTGTATTTGGGAATGTCTGACCCCAATGTGATCTCACTACAAAGTGACCCCCTGTCCTTCTGCCTGCCCCGACAAGATCCTGAGTTGCCGCCCACGAATGGCTCCTCTGGCTCCTAATGGCCATGATCCCAGAGGCACACAAATTAATCTCGGAACCCAGCGGCTTTGGGCAGAAATGCATCTGGACTATGCATTAAACTTCAGGACTGTGCCACCCCGGGTGGGGAAAGGTGTTTGTCCCTTCCGCCTTCCCCTCTCCACCCCCCCCCCATGGCACAATGGCCGCCATCTTTCAGAGCCTACTGGACAGCCAGGTACAAGATTGCAGTGATGAGACATGTGGGGCCTCAGGAGATGGGGGGTGGAACCGGCCCTTCTCCCCGCCCTGACAAGACCCTGAGTTGACACCCACGAATGGCCATGATCCGAGAGGCACACAAACCAAGCTCGGAACCGAGAGGCTTTTGGCAGATATCCCTGCAGACTTATTACTGAAATATCAGAAATCCAAAATTGTGCATCCTCATATGCTTTTTATAATCAGCAATAGAAAACAAATTATCTAATGATGCCTTTTTGGCAGGTCTGATTGTTGGGGAAAATTCCAAATAATAAGGGCGAGTCTTTTATTGAAATATTGAATGTAATCAGAGTAGAGAGGGAGTAAAGTGGAAATCATCTGCCACACAAGCAGGGAGAGGGGTGGGATGAGGGGTATACAGGGGTTCTTGGTGGTGGAAAATGTGCACTGGTGAAGGGATGGTTGTTTGATCATTGTATGACCGAGGCTTAAACTTGAAAGCTTTGTAACTGTTCTAATGATGTAACTCATGATGTAACTGTTCTCATGATTCAATAAATTTTTTTAAAAAAGAGAAAGATTATAAACATGTATATTAACCCCCCCAAAAAAAACCAACAAAGTGGCCCCCAAGCTTTAGGTGCTCATGCCATAGTGTAGCATTTCCTGCAGTAGGGTGAACTGTATCGCCCCCCAAAGATAAAAGCCCATGAATGGGATCTGATTTGAAAATAGGGACTGTGAAAATATTATCAAGTTAAGATGACCTGCTGAATTAGGATGCTAAATGGGATCCTAGTTCAGTGGTCAGAGTTCTATTAAGAAGATGTATATTTGACACAGATATAAACACATGAAAGGTATGTGACAACAGACTTGCAAGCCCAGAACAGTCGCCAACAAGAGCAAGTAGGAATGAAATAGAGAACGGTCAGGACAGATGTGGTCTACAATGTACCTAAATTGAAAAAAGAATCAGAACACTGTACTGTGTGGGAAAATATTCCATTGTGCAGTGATGGCAAAGCATAACAAACAACTACATGCTATTATGCCCTTAAGCAAACTTCTGTATGCTTCAGACTGGAGGTAACTTTGTAACCTCTCCCTTGTCAACACTAATCAACTACCTTCCCTCACCAGGCACTCCCAAAGCCCAGAATCATGGTGTGCAGATGCCAGCAAGGTCAAAGAATTACCCATGACAGGCACCAAGAGGTGAAAGCAACAGCTAGCTGAGTCCACAGTAAGCTCTCTACCACTATACAATCTCTCCAGCCCCAGTTCCATGTATATTCTGCCTCTTTCCAACTTACTTCATTTCTGGGTTTAACTGATAACTCAGAAATTTGTTGGAAAGAATGCTGCTGTCTCAGTTCACACTGGTTTGAGCTGAATGAATCCAGAAAGGAGAAAAATGTGGCTAATAGATAATCCCCACTTCGTGGGACTTGGAACTGCTGTTAAGAATGCATTTATATTTCAAAAATCACACTTGCCCAATCAGATTGTCACGTTAATCCCAAGAAATGACCAAATATGATTAAAATCTGGGTGTTGCCTTGACCCTGATAAATCACCATCCAATGACCTTCACTTGTGTGAAATTTCATGCATATTCTGTTATTTCTTTTCCTTTTTTCTTTTGGTGGTTTTTGAACCACACCTGTCAATGCTCATGGGTTACTCCTGGCTCTGCATCCAGGAATTATTTCTGGAGATGCTTAGGGAACCATGTAGAATGTCAGGGATCAAACCCAGGTCAGCTGTATGCAAGGAAAGCGCACTAGCCACTATGTTATCTCTCTGGCTCCAATTTCATGCATATTCTGCCCCTTGTTAACTTATTCATTTCTAAACCAATAACCTAGAAACTTGTTAGCAAGAATTATCTTTCTCAGCAGATTTCCCAAACAGTCATACCACCCCTGTCCCCACCAAAGAATGTGCCAGAACATTCTCATGACTGGGGACTCTTGTGGGTAAACTCAGGTATACCTGGGAGGGGTGCTTTCTGCTTGCTTAAGAAAGTGAGATTCCCAAGAGGGAACTGTGATTTTGAGTTTGTTTTTCTGAAAAGGGGATAGTAAAGCGAAACAAGTTTGGGAACCTCTGCTCAAAGGCACATTCACCCTCAGACACTTTGGTCTATTTCAACCTTCACTGCATCACTGTCATCACCGTCATCCCGTTGCTCATCGATTTGCTCAAGTGAGCACCAGAAACATCTCTATTGTGAGACTTGTTGTTACTGTTTTTGGCATATCAAATACACCATGGGTAGCTTGCCAGGCTCTGCCATGAGGGCAAGATACTCTCAGTAGCTTGCTGGGCTCTCCGAGAGGGGCGGAGGAATCAAAACTGAATCAGCCATGTGCAAGGCAAATGCCCTACCCGCTGTGCTATCGCCCTGTCTTTTCCTACTCTATCTCACTAGTATTTGAATTCTTTCCTGAAATGAAGTCAAGAAGCCTGGACTACCCTCATCCTAGACTAGGCAGGGATAAAAGCTTTGGTCCCGACCAGATTTTCCAAAAAGAAGATTCTTCTATAATTGTTTTTCAAAGAGTCTGTTTTACTTATGCCTTGATTTCAAAACCTACCTTCTAGAATTGTGAGATAACAAATTCTTATTGTTATAAATTACCCAATTTGTGCTATTTTATTACAACATGAGAATGATGAAGACTTCCCTTCTGTGTGGGTGGGACCTATGAAGTGCTTCTGAGTAACAGGACATGGCAATGTGTTGGGTTGTCACGCCCATGGTTATATGATGTTATATAAGAGTGTGTTAGCAGACTCATCCTGAAGACTATCTTTCGCTTGCTGAGGAGAGAGACGATTCCATGAGTCCTAAAACTACAAAAAACTCTAAGAAATTAAATTCCAGCAACAACACAGGAGGAGGGAAACAGATGCTTCCCTTGTTGGGCACAGAGACGAGCCTGTAGTCCAGCTGACATCCTGACTGCTATGCAGAGGTCCCAGCTATGCTGTGCCTGGACGTCTGATCACAGAAATCATGAGCTGATACTTTTGTTAGCTTGTTACTCAGCAAAGAAAACTAATACTCTTGAACAGTAGCATAGCAAACTGGCTTTGCACTTTCTCTGTTTTTTTCCCCTCACATCTTTTCATATTTGCTTGCATCTTTTCACATCAAGTAGCTTCTTGCAACAACTTCCTCAGAGGAAGGTCACCTTCCAGTTCCTGCTGCCAGAGTCCTTCGGGCTAAGGTCCAGGTCAACCCTTCAGCTTTATCTCACAGCATCCAAAGCCTAAACCTGGGATCCCTCCAATATTAGGACACCAGACCAATCTTGCTCAGAGTCCTATTAATGTACATTTTCTCTAGGCTGGCAGTGAAAGAATGAGGAGTGACAGTTCAATACAAGGAAACAGTTAACTTAAACAAATCTCTTACCAATGTTTCCTCTCCATATTCACAAATTTCTCTACCTCTTGATCTACTTCCAGGGTTTAAAACTCAATGAACTGATCACGAAGCACTTTGGGGGGAGCTGAGGGATGTCACACTCTGTGATGCTCAGGAATCACTACTGACAGAGCTCAGGGGACTATAAAGACTGTTAGGGACTGAACCCTGGCCAGGCTGTGTGCAAGGCAAGCATTCTACCCAATTTTTTTCTGTAAATTCTATGCAGAGGAATTTGTCTATCATTCTAGTCTGTTCTATATATTGTACTGAAAATTCTATCAGAATTTTTCTGCAAATAAAGGCAGGAAAAGTGCCACTTATATAATCTCTTTTCTTTTTATTTGCAAATTGCAAGATAAGAAAAGAGTATGATTTAGTGCTACTGTTCAGTTCTAGCTGATTTTTTTAATCAATGAAATTTGCATTTTAGTCAATTATCAAGCCTACTGAGTTCCACTTAAAAATAATGATTTAATATTCTCAAATAAATGTATCTGTGTATTCCAAGGAAAAATATAGACAAAGGAGCCAAGGAATCAAAGTACTTCACATTGTGTAAAAATTATATTTATCGGTGAGAAAACATACCCTAATTAAAATTTTAAAAGCTCATTCACTCACCAAACAAATATTTATTGAGTACTTCTAAGTGATAACCACATAATTAATTTTTTTATATTTCATTTTGATTTTACTTATCCAGGTGGCTTTTAAAAAACCATGGATGAGAAGAAAGTTCCATAGAAGGCTGAGTCTTAGATAAGCCTATTGTCCCACAATTACCTGAAAAGGCATTGCTATAATATCTCGAGAGTGTCTGCATAATATCTTTTGAGTGCTGGGTCCATGGTGCTATCTTTCTGTATGTTTTCACACGATGAACAAGTTGAGAACCACCATACTGAAGGGAGAGAGTGTCCCCATGGTCTTCATAGAGTTCCTCAAATAATCTAAGCAAAAAAAAAAAAAAAGAAAGAAATGAATAAAGAAAGAAAAGCTTGAAGCTGGTCCAAAGAAACAGACAGCTGAGTTCAACACTAGAAACCAGACAACCAGAAAACCTGCCTATACAAGGATGGTTGAAAATGCTGGGCTGCCCCTTTTCCTGGTCCTGCAGGATATAAGGACAGAAGCCTTACTGAGAACTCTCTCTGCAGTGGTCTCTTACTGGGAACTCTCTCTGCAGTGGCCCCTTACTGAGAACTCTCTCTGCAGTGGCATCGGAAGTGCACAACCAGGATCAGCCTCTGAGTGAATTTCGTGATCACCCTGGCACCAGTCTGCAGCTCGCTCTCCCTGAACACGTGCTTCCCTATTCTTGCTCTTTTCCTGCAAAACCATTCCTGTGACTGGACAGACAAGCAGTTGCTTTCAGGATAGGATCTGTCATTTTCCAGCCTGCGGGCTTGGTGTCCATAAAGTTCTTTCTCAGCTTTCGTCTCTGTGTCTCTTTGAGAGGCAGTAGAACTGAAGCTTTAACTATTATGAGCTCACATTCTGAAGTAAGGGTGGATACTTCTGGTAAAAATATTTATGCATTTAATATTCCTTTTTTACATGTATTATTCGTATTAATTTGCTTGTGCTTTGAGTTTCTGACTCAAATGCAGAATTTCTCTAAGGAAAGAAGGAAAGTGCCTGCCATAGAGACAGGCTTAGGGGAGGGGCTGGTGGGAGGGAGAAATGGGGACACTGGTGGTGGGAAATGTACATGGTGGAGGATGGGTGCTGGAACACCTTATGACTGAAAGTCGACCATGAACAGCTTTGTAACTATATTTCAAAGTGATTCAGTTAAAAAAAAAAAAGAATTCCTCTGAGGATGCAGAGAGCTAATACAGGGATTAGGAGCATGCAGACAATTCCTCACACCAGGATGCCCAATGTGGGAGCTAAATATCTTGATGATAAATACTATTACACTATAATACAGCAACAAGTTACAGAAAAACACTAAAAAAGAAGCAGAGGCATCAAAACTAAAACCCACCAAGACCAACTTGGTCCTAAGCATATTACAAGATTTGCACTTTCTGCATCCGACCAGATAGATTTAAAAGAATTTCTATTTGCTTTGAATCGTCTTTGAAAAAAGGACAGATTCTTGTCACAGACAGACCATATCCTTTGTTAGAAATATGTACAGTTTTGATTCTGTAGAGATAAGACAGTGGGTATGGCATTTAGAGTTGCACATAGATGAGCTGGGTTCAATCCCTGGCACCAAATAAGGTCCCTGGAGCCTGCCAGGAGTGATCCCTGAGAGCAAAGCCAGGAGTAAGCACCACTGGGTGTGGCTCGAAAGCCAAAGGAAAAAAAAAGAAGTAAAACTATGTTCAGCTTTAGAATCTGTGTATCCTCAGATGCCTTGTTGAAATTTTCAGTGCAGTTGTATCTCTGGATCTGACAAACTATAAGCTGACAGAAACTTACATGTGTCAGGCGAGAAATAATACAATAGAATTATATTTTCAAGAAACAGTACTTCATGCAATGCCAAAGATCCAGTGAACAGAGAAATACTGCTCTCTAATCCAGTAGCAAACTTTCAAGTCTGAGACATTTTATTCAAAATGTATGAAGGCATACTATTTTTTTTTAATTTGTTTTCAGGCCACGTTTGGTGAGGCTCAGGGGTATAGGGTGCTGGTTCAGCTGCATGCAAGACAAGCACCCTATTTGCTATACTATCACTCCAGCCCTGAAGGTATACTTTTTTAAACGTAGTAAAGATTTGGTGCTTTTTAAAATAAAATCCAGCTTAAGCATTTTGGATTTATCTAAAGAACATAGTTGTTTATTGACAAATCACTAAAAACTAAATAAAATAACACAATGAAATACCAGGTAAACAAAATAAAAGACAATACAGAAATCTTTCACAAAAATAATTATTACAAAATTAATCTGAATAATATCTTTTAGCAATATTATCTTGAGAAGCAAAAGAGCAGAAACCTTCATAAAGGTCATTATTTTGCTTTCTGCTATTATCAGTATTTAAAAGATCAGAAGAAGGCTCACCTAACTGCATCTGTATCAAACTGAAGGTTAGGTTTGTCAATCAGTCCCAAGGAATACAGCTGATAAGCCAGAGCACATTTTCCCACCATAAACTGTGCTGTGTTGGTGCGATCTAAACAGTCCACACAGTTGGTTCGAAGAACTCCAGTCTAGAGAGAAACACCTAAACTTTCAACATTAATCAGTCACTAAAGTAATTCCACATTACTTCAGATTTCTATTTAAAAAGAAGGGAGGGAAGTAGCATAAGGAAAAGGGAAAGAAATAGCTGTAGGTGGGATATTATTCATGAACATATGTAATTTCTTAATTCTCAAAGGGTTTCTGTTCACTTAATATGGCTGCAACAGCACTGAAATTTCTTCTGTAATTGAACAAGATAAAACAAACAACATTTCTCAAAATGCACCATTTGCAAGATATACACATTTTTTCTTTACCCTACAAACCAAATATTCAGTAATTGTAGCCATATCATTCTTTGAGCATCACTTATATATACAGTGCCTATATATGATTATTTTCCAAAGTCATGTTAGTATAGCCTTTTCAAAGTTCAGTTTGTTTCTATTTCCACTAAAGTCAATATACAGGGAAAAAAACAACAATGGGCCATTATTATTTCAGCTGCACATTTTTCATACAAGTTAAATACTTACAGTGAGATTTTTTTAAAGTATTATCAAATGATTGATAGTTTTGCATTAAATAAGAAACATCTTACTCAGCTGTTGCTTAAAAATAATCACACATATACTGTAGAAATAAATCTTCCACAATATTAAAACAATGTTTATACCTGCAGCCGACCAGTGGGAATCACACACCCGCCAAGTTCATTCCACCTGCGTTAAAAAATACACTCTTTAAAAAAGAAAAACTTGTCAATACTTGTCAAATGATCTATTTTTTTTACTAGTTCTTTACTAAGACTCACAGAATCAAAGCTATACGGAGTTGAATGCACCTGAAAAACTTGGCTGATTCCAATTACTTCCATTCTTTCAAGTAATAAAGCAAAGAACTGAGATGGAAAACTCCCACGTTCTCCTCAAAGGGAGAGTAGAAAAGAAGCACCTAAATTTGCCCCAAAGTCCCACACTCTATCCTTTTATCATGGTGTTGAGCCAAAAACTCTTGTTTTAACTTCCTGTTAAGTCACTAGGCATATAATAATGATAATTAATAATACTATTAATAATAATAATAATTGCAAAATATCTCTCTAGGAGACTCTTCCATGCCAATCCTTCCCCACTTAATAGCATTCATTGCTTTTTCCAGCTTTGCTTCACGGAATTTTCCTACTTTCCTTTCGTGTTTTTTTTTTTCCTTAGGCCAAGGAATGCACAGGGATAGTTTGTTATAAAGTGCTAAATAACTATATTAATGTTCTACCTTAATTATTTAAAATACTTTAGTTATTTAAGAGAAGGAATAATGCAGGAAAGAATTCAGCGCAATAGACCTGACGACTGACCTTAGACAGGCTGTCTGCAAGGCTGGCCACTGGCTGGTATTTTACCATACCTGGCATTGCTCAGGGTTTATTATTTCTGACTGCAATTGGGAATCACTCACAGTGGTGCTCAGGGGATCATACGTGGTGCCAGAGATGGAACTGAGTGACCACATGCAAAAGTGCCTTAACCCCAGTACTATTTCTCTAGCCCTTGGCTCGTATCTGGAACTTGGCCTCCTCCCCTTTCCAGAATAGATTAGAGAGGCCTCACTGAACCTCAACTGTTTGTAGAAGCAAGAGGATTTAGCTGAATCTGTTCTTTCCTCTTGGGAGACTGGAATTTGATCATGTGACTGGCACAGGGTATTTACAATGACCAACCTCCACTAAAGAAAAACCCTGGCAAGTGAGACTCTAACAAGCTCTCCTGGTTGGCAACATTTCATACATGCTGTCACAATGAGAGGCTGGGGAATTTCATGTGAATTTTGTGGGCTCCACTGGGAGAGAACTCTGGAAGCTTGCACCTCACTTCCTTTTGATTTTGTCCCCTTGTGTCTCTTTCCTTTGCTAATTCTGCTTTATTGCAGCCATGAGCACAGTGATATGCTGAGTTCTCAGATGAATCATAGCAAATCCCTGAGCCATGGGGAGGGGTGGTTTTCGGGATCCCCACCACAGACGTCTTCAATTAATTCTCTACCAAATACAAATAAAAACAAAAGAATTACTCCCAAACATGCACACTCATGGTTGGTTGGCAGTTATTTGGTAATATGCTTGTTCACAATTATAGTTCTCTATGCTAACAGACAATAAAGTGCTGGAAATATGTAATGTTGGCTCCCTACAAGGCAAATAATACATGAATCATTGATCTAAATAGGCACACAAAATACTAATAAAGAAGGATTACCTGTGAGAAAATAGCTATAATATAATAATGATTACTGCTTTCATAAAAATGTTAGACTATATTTAGCCGGTGCAAAAAAGTACATATTTCTGTCTCTTTAAGATGGAAAAACAGAATGAATTCAATGCATACATTTTCCTTCACATCAGTATTTTACATATTTATTCCACAAACCAGAAGATAAAGATGCTACAGTTTTTCTCAAGGTACATAAACACCAGAGAAAGTCCTCTGGCTACAGTGAACCACCACAGTTACCCGAGCAGTTTACATCTCCACAGGAATAAATCTGTCTTTGTTCCAAGGATTAGAAACTAGTTGCTCATATTTAGGATATTTTTATCCATAAGAACTAAGCCGTTGAGGGCTGGAGCAGTAGCACAGCAGTAGGGTGTTTACCTAGCACTCAGCTGACCCAGGTTCGATTCCCAGCATCCCATATGGTCCCCTGAGCACCACCAGGAGTAATTCCTGAGTGCATGAGCCAGGAGTAACCCCTGTGCATTGCCAGGTGTGACCCAAAAAGCAAAAAAAAGAAAAGAACTAAACCGTTGATATATTTTAACATTTTAAACTCCATACATACTTTTCATCTGGTCGCAAAATGCTACAGTAAGAATCAGGGCGGTTTACAAAGAAACCTGTTTTCTTCACCACATTTTCGGCTATCACATTGAGTCGATCAAGAACATTGCATAACTTGCTAAAGAGGGGAAGAAAAATGAGAAGAGTAAGAAAAACCCAAATTTTAATACCTAATTATCCTTATAATTAAAGCAAAGTTCAGACAACAGAGATTTAAATTTTTATATCTCAAGGACTGGAATTTGGGCATGTGCCTGGCAGAGGCTACTTACAATGACCAGCCTCCAATAAAAGCCCCACCACTGAGACTTCAGCACGATCTCCAGGCTGGCAACACTTTAAACATGCTGATTACAAGGTACAAGATCTGATGCAAAGAGACACGCCAACCACTAGTGAGTCTTAATTTTGGGACTTTTATTACATCCCTGGTAAGATTTTTCACAAGACCTTATACCCCTCAAGTGCCAAGTCAGTCAAGTAAGTATGTATTCATAAAATTACTGCAAAAGGAACACAGGGCACAGTATTAGTGACAGGGGAAGAAAATACAGGAAAATAATGTGACAGGTACTGACTGAAATAAGGCTTACGCTCAAGGAAACAGCACCAAGTGCAGGAGTGCACTTGTTTATGTATTTAAGTAAATACATAAACATAAATATTTATGTATTTAGGTCAGTGGTTTCAAACCTTTTACACCTGAGGACCAATCCTGGAAAAGTTATTAATAACATCTGGAGTAGGCCAATGATTTTCATTATTTTCATGCCTTTTTCAGATCAACAGTTGGAAGTCACTTACTTAGGGCCAGAGAAAAATCACAGTGGGTATGGCAAACATTGCACATACCCAGGTTATATAACTGACTCAGATTCAATTCTTGTCACCTCATATGGTCTCTTGGCACCAGGAGTGATCCCTAAGCACTGAGTCAGGAGTAAGTCTTGAGCACTGCTAGGTGTGAGGAAGGAAAGAGGGAAGGAAGAAAGGGAGGAAGGAAGAGAGGGAGGGGAAAAGGAAGGAAGGAAAAGAGGGAGGGACGGAGGGAGGGACAGAGGAAGGGAGAGAAGGAAGGAAGGAAGGAAGGAAGGAAGGAAGGAAGGAAGGAAGGAAGGAAGGAAGGAAGGAAGGAAGGAAGGAAGGAAGGAAGGAAGGAAGGAAGGAAGGAAGGAAGGAAGGAAGGAAGGAAGGAAGGAAGGAAAGGAGGGAGGGAGGGAGGGAGGGAGGGAGGGAGGGAGGGAGGGAGGGAGGGAGGGAGGAAGGAAGGGTAAAACCTTAAAACAAACCTGGTGTTGTGTGAAACATAGTGCATTAACAAAAAGACAAAGCAAGTTAAATGAAGTACAGTTCAGGAGCTGGAGAGATGGTACAATGGGTAGGACACTAGCCTTGCAAGTGGCCACCCTGGATTCAATCCAGACATCCCAAATGGTCCCCTGAGCACATCTAGGAGTAATTCCTGTGTACAGGCACAGGAGTAATTTTTGAGTATTGCCAGGTGTGGCCAAAAAAAAAAAAAAGGAAAAGAAACAGAATAAAATAAAACCTTGGATGAAATAAGCTCTGAACCACATATTGAAAGTTAAAAGTGGGAAAGGGACCCCAAAGGTAAAAAACAGGACAGAAGCTCTGGAGTGGGACCTTTGGCTGCTGCATTGGGGCAGAGAATGAAGAGTTGTTTTTCAGGTAAGGAACTGACCAGGAAATAAAACAAAAGGTGCTACATTCTGGAACCAACCAGCAGGTATGGGGACACTGGCAATGCATTAAGAATGTAACTGCAGGCTTGTCCAGAATGAGACCATTTGAAAGTGCTGTCTTCCAAAGTGATTAAGGAGACTGAATAAAGTAAAAAAAAAAAAAAAGAAAGGAAAACTAGTGTCTTTAAAGAAAAGTAGTGGATTAGAGAGTTCTAAAATGACTAGATAAACGACTGAAATTTATGACTATAAAAAGAGAGGGCAAAAAACGAGTATTCTCATTTAACTTCAGCACTCAAACCATATCCTAGCAGCAAAACAGCCCTGCAGGCTTGCTAAGGAAACTAAGATCAGCACTTACTTTACCACAGAAATCAGCTTCCACACTTCACATCACAAGCAAAGGAAAATCTAGGAATCAGACATATGACTATTCACCTTTTAGTGTACTTGGCCATATCCCAAGGAATATAGACAATTGTATGTTCAGGAGGCAGAAACTGATTGAGGTAGGTCACAGCAGCTACAAGCTCTTCACTCAGAATTCTCTCATGCTTTCTTTTCTCTCGTTCCTTTAGCAAGAAGGAGAAATTTTCCATTACCATCATCTTAGATCAGAAAAACAGAGTCTAACATTATAACTTTTGACCTTAAGGATAGATAAAACCCTTCTTAAATTGGATGTGGCGAGAAAGGGACCCTCCTACACTGCTGGTGGGAATGCCGACTGGTGCAGCCCTTTTGTTAAACAGTATGGATGCTTCTCAAAAAATTAGAAATTGAGCTCCCATTTGACCCAGCAATACCACTCCTGGGAATATATCCCAGAGAGACAAAAAAAGTATAGTCGAAATGACATCTGCACTTGTATGTTCATTGCAGCCCTGTTTACAATAGCCAGAATCTGGAAAAAACCCGAGTGCCCAAGAACAGATGACTAGTTAAAGAAACTTTGGTACAACCACACAATGGAATACTATACAGCTGTTAGAAAAGAATAAGCCATGACCTTTGCATATAAGTGGATCAACATGGAAAGTATCATGCTAAGTGAAATGAGTCAAAAAGAGAAAGACAGACATAGAAAGATTGCATTCATCTGTGGAATATAAAGTAACCGAATGGGAGACTAGCACCCAAGAATAGTAGAGATAAGTACCAGGAGGTTTGTTCCATGGTTTGGAAGCCGGTCTCACATGCTGGAGGAAAAGGCAGCTCAGATAGAGAAGGGAACACCAGGTAAAGTGTGGTTGGAGGACCTGCTCGGGTTGGGAGTTGTGCACTGAAAGTAGACTATAGATCAAACCCTCAATATCTCTACTGCAAATCAAAACACCCAAGAGGAGAGAGAGAACAAAAGGGAATGCCCTGCCACAGAGGCAGGGTAGGGTTGGGGGGATGGGGCAGGGGGTGGGAGGGATACTGGGATCATCAGGAGTGGAGAATGAACACTGGTGGAGTGATGGGTACTTGAGCATTGTATGACTGAAACACAAACACAAGTTTGTAAGTCTGTAACTGTACTTCATAGTGATTCACTTATAAAAAAATTTTCACTGAAATAAACCCCATCTATTAAAATAATACAAATGCAACAAAAATTACTCATTGAATTAAAGTCTGCAGATAATGAGCTCTTTAAGAGATCAGAGTTCTTCCTGCTACCCACTGCTCACCCTATATACCTTCCCTATATATTTTCCTTCCCTTCCCTTCCCTGGAAGGAAGGTTCCCATCTCCAGCAGCTGAAGGCCACATCGGAACCTAGCAGGTCCGAGTGAGGAAATCTTCACACTCACCTAGCAAAGAGCATTTTCACAGTCTTCATGTGGTTTTGAATTTGACTTTGGTAAAACTGAGTGCTGATAGAAAGTAAAGTACACATGATAACCTTTCAGTACCTGAATTGCAAGCTGAGGTGGTGGGTTAGGAGAGGGAATCTGGGAACACTGGAGGAGGGAAGTTGATACTGGTGGTGGGACTGATGTTGAAATATTGTGTCAATGCTGGGGAAAGTCATCCCAGATAGAGAAGGGAACACCAAGTAAAATGTGATTGGAAGTTCCAAGCGGGGAGGGAGATGCACGCTGAAAGTAGACTAGAGACTAAACATGATGGCCACTCAATACCCCTGTTGCAAACCACAACATCCAAAAGGAGAGAGAGAGAACAAATTGGAATGCTCTGCCACAGAGGCGGAGTGGGGTGGGGGGGATGGAATAGGGGGGTGGGAGATATACTGGGTTCATAAGTGGTGGAGAATGGACACTGGTGGAGGGATGGGCTCTTGAACATTGCATGAGGGAAAAACAAGCACTAAAATGTATGGATCTTTAACTGTACCCTCACTGTGACTCACTAATTAAAAAATAAATAAATTATTAACCCCCCAAAAAATATTGTGTCAAAAACTCAACCATGAATAATTTTGTAATTCAACCATGAATAACTTCATGATTCACGGTGCTTTAATAAAATAAAAAAAAAGGGGGGGGAAGAATTTCCATCCAATAGGGGAAAAGAAAGAAATTAAATTTTAGGTTTGTGATGCAAAAATACCCAAAAATCCTTCTCTGATATAATGATAAGCCCCAAGCCTGCTGACTTCCTAAAGATCCCCAGTAGCAATACTAAAAGGCACGAGGATTGCTGCAGATGTCTGTCAATGAAAGCCTCAAACTTCTACAACTGGGATGGGATAGAGGGAAGAACAGAGTATAAGATAAAGGCCAACGACATTTTAAAGGAGAATTTAATTTAGAGCCTTTATGTGGAGGTAGAAGAATGAGGGAATATGCCTCAGCATCATTCTTTGTGTACGCGTGCATACACACACACACACACACACACACACACACACATACTTGGATTCTTTCATTACAAAGTTATAAGGTCTTCCTCCAAGTGAACTACATAAGCAACTTTCTTTATCCTCCAAATAAAATAATGGAAGTCAAAACCACCAAAATGTTTTCCACTTCACAAAACTGCAACTTAGTCCTCCAAGTGACTCTCTTGTTCATCATCAGTTATTACTGGGATTCTTATGACAACAGAAGAATAAACAAGTATAATTTAAAAACCTGCTGGCAGGCATTTAAGTATTCAAAACTAAATGCACACTTGAGAAATCTTGGAACGAACACTTTACAATTGCACAGATGTATCAGATGTCATTTCAATCTACATATTTAAATACAGAATTATTTCCAATAATTCCCTACCACTGTAGAGAATTATAATTAGGTCTCCATTTAACTATAACTTAAACACACAGTATGCAAACTCTGTAAAACAAGAAGAACACCCACTAATTTAGGGCAATGTTTATATTCTAATCATGACTTGCCATTTAGTACTTTAGCAACAATTTATTTCTATGCTAGCAATGTCTTATTTTCTTAATCAGGTATCAGAAAAAGTGCTCATGAGGTTTTCATTATTAGAGTTTTCCAATTTTAAGTTTTCAGTGAGGAATGTATCATAGCTACTGTTGGATACAGATTGTGGGTACTTGTGACCCAGCTTGTGCCTAATTACAATTTTCTGAATTGAATTTGCTTTTACAAAGTCAAATCCTGATAGGACCCAACAATCACATAAGCCAAAGATCAGCAGCAAAACAGAAACAGACTGACTCACTGCACATGGTTCCCCCTCATTGATGCCCTTCTGTCTGAATGGCCACTTTCAGGCTCTTGGTTAAAACATACATATGTGCGTACACACACACACTCACAGAGCACACACACACACACACACACACACACACACACACAACCTGCTCCTCTGAACCCATACATAAAACTAAACCATCCTCTCCCAGCAACTGACTCCCGACTCCAAGTTGCAGACAATCTTCAGAACTACTTTCTCTTACAATCTCACTACTGCCATCCTCGTATCTTAGATTAAGTCAGTATTATTAAGTTTTCTGCCTTCACAATCTCTTTTGTTTTTTCCCCCTGTTATCTGTTCTTTTGTTTAATTTATATTTTATTCGTTCACCATGAATTATAAAGTTATTCATGATTGGGTTTCAGGAATACAATGTTTCAACACTAATCCCTTCCTTCCACCAATTCTTTCATTTTTATCAGAGCCTCAGCCAGCAGGGCTGGAGATTAATACAGTGGCTGGCTGAATCTCAGTCACTGAGATTCTTGAGTCTGGCAATGTGCTGTTTGGTGTTGGTGGCAAGGGGGGTGGGCATCAAGGCCACACCTGTCAATATTCAGGGGACTTGCAGTGTGAAGGCTTGAATTCCGGGCTCCACACATGCTAGGCATGTGTTCTGCTATTTGTACCGTTTCCCTGGTCGTAGCCATTTCCAAAGTCTCCTTTATGTTCAGATTGCTTGTTCTAAACACGCCCTCAATTCACTGATGCCTACTTTCTCCATCAGCCTTCTCTGCTTTCTCCCTTCTTACTTATCCTGCTTAGATGCCAGTCCACTTCCATTACAGTATTACCAATACCCAAGAGGTTTTTTTCCTAATTTTCATATTATACCTATCTCACCAGACAAGGTGATGATGGTGAGATAGGTATCCTTTCATCCTGCCTGCACAACAGAGCCTGGCAAGCTCTCTGTGGCATATTCGATATGCCAAATACAGTAACAATGATGGGTCTCATTCCCCTTACCCTGATAGAGCCTCCATGCAGCACTGCTGGGAAGAACGAGTAAAGAGAGGCTGCTAAAATCTCAGGACTAGGATGAATGGAAACATTACTCGCGCCTGCTCAAGCAAATCGATGATCACCGGGATGACAGTGATACAGTGATACCTATCTCACAAAACTAAGGGAACTCAAATAATCAAAGGAAACACCTCTTCTTCTTGATCTTTGATGAAGTTACTCCCACCACCACCACGCACACACACACACCTGGGTACTCAACTCACTGCCACCACTTGCTCCCTTTTATCCCACACCTTGGTCACTTGAACTGGTGGGTTAAGCAGTTCTTCCAACAAGCACTTCTCCCATTCTCACCTGAACCTCGTCAGCAGATTTGTTGTTGTCGATCATTTACTTTATCATGAAAGAAGCTTTCCCTTAATTAAGGAAATGCATTTTAATCTGCCCAGGAGGAACTATCTAAAGAGTTGGTGGTAGAAGGGCTTGTTGTGATCATTTATTCTCCATGCAGCTCCAAGCTGTCCAAAACTAAGGTAGAATTTCACCATGTCCTACCTACTTCACCCATGGAAACCAGGAGCATGGTACATGGCATAGCTCTCTTCCCTTGTCTTACAAACAGATCACCCAGTTTCACAGGTTCCCAAGGAGGAGACCAAAGGGCAGTGGATCAGACCAATAAACAGGACAAGGACCTGCAAGTCTCTCCCCAGGGGAGAGGGAGAGGAAGCCTGTTGACTTCTTGTTTAGGAAAGAGCTGTCCCAGGTGACTGGATTCCACAGTCACACTGATGCGCATACCTTCACTAAATTCAAGATGATGATGGGCGAGCCAAACCTCTGAAGCATCTGGTCAAAGTGGAGTGCAGCCACATGCGCGAACGGATCTGCCTGGTCCACTGTGGGGAAGACAAAGATGAATGTACAAAGGGACAAAACTCCACTTGTGGGAATGAACGCATGCGAGTTAGTTTTGCTTTATCGTTTTTAAAGAAATATAATTCAACTTATTTTCTAGTCATTTCACTTCCCAGTGTCCTCTCGAGGATCTTCTCAGACACTCATTCTCCTTGTATTTACTGGATTTGAAATGAGCCTTAAATTACTAAAGTGAAATCTGAAAAAATTTACCAACAGCCAAAATTTAAGAAAAATATAAAGTTATTGCACAAAAATAAGCATGTCCCTCTTTTAAATTCTCTACTTTCCAGCACTTCAATTTAATTAAAACCTAAGAATTTATGAGTGTTCTGGGACAAAAGATCATTATCTATAAATGTGGGTAAATAAGAGCTAGTATTAAAAAAGATTGTTGCACGCACATGTAATAGGAGGCTTAGGCATCATAGTTGAAATGTCCTGAGACCAATATAAAGGAACTGAGCCTCTAACTTGGACATAAGAAGAGTAGCTTCCGGCAGTAAAAGACATTACAGAAGCATCACAGAGTATTTGTTCAGTCTCCACTTCATTTGCAACATCACCCTGCAACAAAAGGTACATTTAAAGATTTTATGTTCCTAGAATTTTTAACAGAAAAAATTCCATGTACAATAAAATTTTAATTTTTATTCATACACTATCTTAAAAGAGGTCCGTATTAATCAATAAACAATGCATGCACTGATGAGATGAAAATCCATTAAAATGCAATAAAAGCAGTTAAAAAGTAGAGAACAGGAAAAACAAAATTAAATATCTAATAACACAAGAAGCAAAGAGTTGCTTGAGAGACATAATAGGAGAAAAGAGAGAGGAAGGAAGGAAGGAAGGAAGGAAGGAAGGAAGGAAGGAAGGAAGGAAGGAAGGAAGGAAGGAAGGAAGGAAGGAAGGAAGGAAGGAAGGAAGGAAGGAAGGAAGGATGGAGGGAGGGAGGGAGGGAGGGAGGGAGGGAGGGAGGAAGGAAAGAAAGAAAGAAAGAAAGAAAGAAAGAAAGAAAGAAAGAAAGAAAGAAAGAAAGAAAGAAAGAAAGAAAGAAAGAAAGAAAGAAAGGAAGAAAGGCAATTATATGAAATTGTGTAGGAAATCAGGAAGAGCAAGAGAAGTGTAGTTCAACTCTGATGACCCAGGAAGACAAAAGAGAGAGTCAAATAATGCCTGACAGGCAGGTGGAGAAAAGAGGCTTCAGGAAGTTTTACTATAACAGCTTATCATAAGAATAAAATAAATAATAACTGTAGACAAATTAATAATCTGTCGATATGATTATTGAATATGAATGCTCAAAATAACATAGCTGTGACAATCTATTTTTTCTTAAAGCACCAATTATAACTCTTTATTGGTGATATAATTTTAAGAAGAATGTTTTCTTCTTAAAAATTTTTTAAGCAAGATCTGTTTTAAGATCTTGGTACTGTTCTAACAAAGATAAAAAAAACCCAATGTATCATGAGGCTGAGGCATTGGTAGGGTGCTTGCCTCACACATGGCCAACCCAGGTTCAATCCCTAGCATCCCATATGGTCTCCCAAGTACCACCAGGAGTAACTTCTGAGTGTAGAAACAGGAGTAATTCCTGAGCAAAACCGGGTGTGGCTCAAAATATAAACAACAACAAAAACCCAACGTCTGACCAATCACACATCTTCTTTAGCCACAAGATGTCTATATGAGGTATGAGGAGAGAGAGAGAGATTATTTTTTTTAGAGGCGAACAGAACACTCTCCTTGACACAACATCAGGCAAGGGCGGATGTCTTGCTCCACTTGGTTTAGTCTTCTGATCAAAGATCAGAAATCAATGAGTGCTCTTTTCCTTTCTGCCTACTTAGGCCTCGGGTGGATGTGCTTTGCTATTTTAGTTTTTACATTAAATATACAATACAGATTTTCAAGTATTACAAAAAAAGTCACATCCTTCAAGACATTAGACATTTTGTAACTCCCAAATGTGTTACATAACTCATATGAGAGCTAAGTTTTCAGAAACATGTGTATTAGTAATTTTACTCAGAAGTTTTAGATACTCTGGAGAATTAATAATTCTCTTCATAACATCCCAAACTAAGAAACTTTCTGAAATTCCACTTTGTTTCATCAACCAGGAAAGCAAATACACAGGGTGAAAATGTCTTCTGTTTTCCCAGCTTACCTCACAGTTTGCACCTCTCTTGAGAAACCGCGTCCCAGCAAATTTACTGGATCTCCTGGCTATAAGAGTGACATATACTGGTCGTCCATAAATCAAGAGCTCTTAGAAACCAAGTTAAAGCTGTTCAGCGCTCATGACTGTCACATCAAACACTAACAGAATTATTCGCCTTAAATACACACTCAGATACCTTCAGTCCATTGAGTTAAAGAACATCAATAAATTCTACCCAAGAATGCACTGTGTCTATTTCTTCTGGCAAAAGGTCTTAAAGCAAAACTGAACCACCCTGTTGGGCAGTCTCCATGAATTTCAAGGTAACGGTAACCAGTTATAGGGTGAACAGCTCAGGGAAACCTGGTCTCTTTCCTTGTTGCCAACCAACAGATGTAAAGCAGGTATAAAGAGTCATGCCTTTCTTTAAGCATGATAATGCTCTCAAACAGAGCATAGGCCACCTATAGAATATTTAAAGAAAGACATAGTTTAGGAGACTGAGGGGATGGAATGAGTATAGTACTGTAAAAGCCATCCAAACTGCAAAAATAAAATGCTGCAAATTAGTAATGCAACACTGCAAATTAGTCAACATATAGCTAATTGGTTTTGTCTCTTATTTAACCTTCTGTCCCTCTCAGAGAGCCCCGAAAGCTACCGAGAGTATCCCACCCGCAGGCAGAGCCTGGCAAGCTACCCATGGCATATTCGATATGCCAAAAACAGTAACAACAAGTCTCACAATGGAGACGTTACTGGTGCCCGCTCAAGCAAATTGACTGATGACAGTTCTTTACCCTTCTAAGATTCAGTTTTATCTTCTGTAAAATGTTGCCAGTGCTAATACAGTAATTTTATTAGGTGGTGGGGAGCCACTGGTTCTTTAACATGTGTAAAACTAGTGCCTGTCCTATAGCAAATGTTCAATAAACAGCAATCATTTTTATCACCATAGAGACTTCCAGAACTTATTAAAGATTTGATAACTCAAGATACATCATATAAATGAATGAGTCTTAAAACTATAATCCAGGGAGCTACCTACTATTTTTATTTTTACAAGAGAAATATTTATTGTGTTTCTTATCTGCTGGGTCCTGACTGCTCTCTGGGAGCACCACACCATTTAGAAGCAGCTTTGAGAAACTGCCTTCAGGAGTTGCGACCACTCTTGGAGTCCTCAGTGGTTAAAGTCTCGTGTTGTTTCCATCCAGACTTTACTTTTCCGAAACAGAAAAAGTAATTTAGGGTTCACTCATGGAGTGAACAAATGAGAAGGCAACAAGCAAGATTTTTAAATGCCATGTGTAAATCTGACTATTCTTCATTTCAAAATCCCCGTGTCTTCATCTAGTCTGTCCTCTCCCTCCCTTGGCATACAGGAGGTAGTACTGGCACTGCTCAAGGTCACTGCTCTGCAGCTGGACCACTTGATCTTATTCTTCCAAAATCTTCCTGGCACAGCAGCGCAATGGCAGAGCCTGGCAAGCTACCCGTGGCATAGTTGATATGACAAAAACAGTAACAACAAGTCTCACAATGGAGATGTTACTGGTGTCTGCTCGAGTAAATCGATGAACAACGAGACAACAGTGCTACAACAGTGCTACAGTGCTACACCCACCCACTTCAGGAGCTCAAAACAACCATTCCTTTAGAACTTCTAACATTTTTTTTTTTTGCGTCACACCCAGCGATGCTCAGGGGTTACTCCTGGCTTTGCACTCAGGAATTACTCCTGGCAGTGCTTGGGGGACCATATGGGATGCCGGGGATACGAACCCGGGTCGGCCGCATGCAAGGCAAACGCCCTACCCACTGTGCTATCGCTCCGGCCCCCTAGAATTTCTAACATTTTTTAAAAAACAAGTGACACAGGGTTTCGAAAATGTCAATGCAGGATATACAAATGTCCTACATGTCTCAAAAAAGAGGTAGGCATTTGTAGAAAGAATACCTTTCTGCCTTTTAAGACCTTTTGCCATAGTAGCACTTTCCTAGAAGGTTTCAACATAGAAATCAAATGATGAATCAAATAATGGACGTGAAAAAGGGAAAGAACGCACTTATAAAATGCACTCCTTAACTTAGTGAATGGTCTACCTACTCCCCTTTAATTTCTCTTCCTTCTACTCCCAACCTTCATTACATTATGATAATCCACTGCTATCTTTCCCTAACCCTCGTCCCTTGCTCCAATCTTTTTTAACTTAATCCATATCCTAGCAATGGTGGTGAACTCAAGTTTCCTAAATACTACTTTGTGTCACTTTCTTGAGGAGAAAAAAACAAAACTCTCTCCTGACATGCCAGTATCAAACCCAAATCCTGGTCTCATCATTAAAGTCATCTGACGACTTACCCAGTGTGTATCCTTCCTTGTCCCTGTGTGTGGAGGATGCTTCCATGAACTTCCCTACCTTTATACTTGTGGTGCTTCTGGTACCCATGACTTCACCCCTTTTTTGCCACTAAGGCCTGCTTTAGTTCAGCACCCAGGGAAAGTTCTACTGTCCGTAGGAAACTGCTCCATCCTCCCCACCAATGACTGCTCCTTCTCTCAGATAGCTATGTTCATTATTACCTCTATTACTTTCTGAGCACGTTGCACTTTCTCCCTTGCTATTATTTATCTTTTGTGTACATAACAAACTGGTTCAAGTGTGGGATGTAATCCTCTATTTCTGCTACAGAGCGCTTATGGGGAAGTTTTCCTGTTGGGTGCATAGAGTGATCCATTTAAATCTTAGAATTCAGATACAGCTTTCTACAAATTAGTATAACCTAAGTCTTATCAATTATTTTAATATATTTTAATGAAAAGGATACTTGACTGGCCACAGAATCCATGAATAACATACAGTAGCCAGTCACGATGCACAGTATTTTTAATTATATCCAAAAGGTCACCATTCCACACATACTTCATGTAAGGCTCACTACTGATCCCAAACACACCTGAAAAAGAAAAGCTGGTATCAGAAAAATAGCACAATTGGCTAGCATCTGGCTCATTTTTAAGTTCTAAAACATGTTTTAAGCTGTAAGATGACAGGTTCATAGCTTGTCAATTTTTGGTGGATTTGATCCACATCAGTACAGAGTGCTGGTGATTCTACACAGTCAAAAAAATAAACATAGACTTTGACTTGATAGAGTTTAGGGAAACAAAAAACATGAATGAGGCAGCGAACTGCAGAGAAGTAGCATGGAGTAACAGCTTAAGATCACCCCTTTTACATTTCACCAAAAATCTAGGGTTGAATGTATCCCATGAAAATCTGCCACCATACCATTTTTGGTAGGACCACAAATAAAATTACATGACATTCGATAATCTCTATAAAAACAAATTGGTACAACTTACCTATATGAAACAATCTCATGTAAGGACACAGATCAACAAGGGTTGTAAATAGGAGGGAAATGTGAACAAACACATGTGATGCTGCACTGACATACATTAGACTGGCTGACAATCACCTACCACTTCTGCCCTGTGTAATTAATCCTTCATCTTCAAAGATGTCAAAACTCTCCTGGCGAGTCTGGGTAGTTTCGGATTTTAACATTTCCAGGGGCATTCTCAAGATAGTCAGATTATATTGAAGTGAGTGGGACAAATCATAGCTGTAACTGAGAAAATAGTAATAGTGACAATTACTAAAGCAAAACTTATTTTCATAGTCTTAAGATCCCATAACAAATTAAAACTTAAAGGAATTAGACTAAATTACTTAGCACCTGTTACATTCCCTGTAATAGTCTTGCTCAAATAAGCATAGTAAACCACAGTAAATGATACATAAAATCTAAAACCATTGCATGATATAAGTACTCTTGTGACAAAAATACACAATCCTGTCTGAGTAAACCTACATTCATTGATTTGCATCATCATATATGTTCTACTTCACATTGAAATCAATATAATCACATGGGTGGTGCAAAGAATTATATAAGTATCTGAAAAGAGTCCTACAGAAATTCACAAAATACATTGCAATAGTGCATGACCTACCCTCCAAGTTACCTATGAAATAAAACATTCTGTAAATCACTCATAATGGTCCCATACAGACCTCATAACAAAATAGAAATATAAACAAATAATACAAGCCATCACAGTGAACCATGATTCAGAAGAAAAATAATCACCCAAAATATAATAGTCTGTCAGAATAAAATTTGGCTTTTTGGCAAATACTCAAAATTCTTATTTCAAATAATTTATTTTATAGGTATTAGCAACTTTTATCATTGTAGCACATTATTTAAAAAGACCTAGAATTGTTTAGCTTTTATATAAATTTATAAAGTATTTTAGCAGTCATAGTTTTAGATTAGAATCCTATTTGGAGATACTGTTTAACTATTTCCTCTCTAATTTATTCATAGAATTTGAATTTTTTATCTGTGAAATTCAATGTTACAACACCACATGAAGTTATTAATTTTACTAGCACCCAATCTCACAAGGATAAAAGTTATATTAAAGCAATTAACTTCCTCCAGTTTCACATCATGGATGGTACGATCCACTCTTGACAGTGGATGCTTTTTCTGTATTTCATGAATAAATAATTAATTATATTAATATTAATAATTTTTAAATATCCTTAAAATATATATTCCTTCTTAAATTATATTCAAAGGAAGTAAAAACAAAAAAGGTATTCCCATGTTCATAGGAACATTATTTATAATAGGCAAGTCATGAAAACAACCTAAATGTCCAACAGTGAATGAATGGTAGAGAAGTTGTAGGAAAGATGAAGAGATAAAACAGGAGTTAAGGGCTTGTCTTCATCGCTGCCAACCCCAGTTCAATTCCACAAACACCATAAGCAGCAGATCCCAAGAACAGGGCCAAAAAGTAACCCCCAAGCAGCACCAGTGTGGCCCAAACACCCCCTCCCCCACCCCACAGAAAAAAGGAAGTTTCAGGAGCCAGAAAGATAGTACAGGGGTTAAGGTTCTTTCTTTGCACGCAGCCAATCCTGATTAGACAATGGCATCACATATAGTCAGCAGTGCACCACCAGGAGTAAGCCCTGAGCAGATGTCACTCCTTCCCGCCCCCCTTCCCCACCCCCAAAAGAGTTGTCAACAAGAGCCAGGAGGACTGGTCCGTGGTTGGAAGTTTACAGAGAGTGGTGGAGGGGGAAAGGCAGCTAGGACAGAGAAGTCCACTCTGAGAGTGATAGCTGGAAATGATCGCTCTGGACAAGAACTGAGTCCTGAGAGGGTAGAGAGATAAACAAGATTAACTTTTCAGTACCTGTACTGAAAAGCATAAGGCCCAAAAGAAAAAAAAAAGAAAGAAAGCAAGAGAGAGAGAGAGAGAGCAAGAGAGAGAGAGAGAGAGAGAGAGAGAGAGAGAGAGAGAGAGAGAGAGAGAGAAGAAAAGAGGCAGGCAGACGCGGGATACAGGGCCAGCCCCAGCCGGGGCCAGTGCTCGGCTCCGGCCGGCCGAGTTTTCGGCCCGGGTGCCCATGCCTCTGCAGAGCCGGTGGATGTGGAACGAGCGGGAACCAGAGACAGCTTTAGGAATTGGGGTTCCAGCAAGTGCTTGCACCCATGTATGGAGACTGTGAACTAACTTTGGCTACATGCTGTTCCAGGAAGGGAAATGATTCATTTTCAAACTTAAATCTTCGCGGACTTAATTACTATAATACAGAAATTGTAAACCGCGCGGCCGCGCGACATTTTATCTCTTCATTCTCATCAGTGGAAAACTTATTATCAAATATTTCCCTGTTAATAGAGCTGTATTCTTAGGGGATAAATTCCAACAAAAATAGTGAGTCTGTTTTGAAACTCTAACAACAATAGTGAGTTATGTGTTGAAATCTGGAATGTAATCAAGGTAAAGAGAAAAGGAAGTGAAATTATCACTCACGTACGGGGTGGGTTGGGGGGTGAGGGGTGGGATGTATACTTTTTTGTTTGTTTGTTTGTTTTGTTTTTGCTTTTGTTTTTATTTTTATTGGTGGTGGAATATGGGCACTGGTGAAGGGATGGGTGTTTGAGCATTGTATAACTGAGATGTAAGCCTGAGAACTTTGTAACTTTCCACTTGGTGATTCAATAAAATAAATTAAAAAAAAAAAAGAAAAGAGGCAGGCAGAGTAAGGAGAGTGGGAGGGAAAAAGGGGACATTGGTGTTAGGAAATGTACACTGATGAAGGGACCTGTGGTGGAACACTGTATGACTAAAACCCAACCATGAGCAACTTTGCAACTGTGTATCTCATGGTGACACAATTAAAAATTTTAAAAGTAGCAAAAAAAAAAAAAAAAAACTGGAGCAATAGTACAGCAGGTAAGGCATTTGCCTTGCACACAGCTGGCCCAGGTTTGATACCTCCATCCCTCTCAGAAAGCCCAGGAAGCTACTGAGAGTATCCCGCCAGAACAGCAGAGCCTGGCAAGCTACCCGTGGTGTATTCGATATGTCAAAAACAGTAACAACCATTCTCACAATGGATATGTTACTGGTGCCCGCTCGAGCAAATCAACGAGCAATAGGATAACAGTGATACAGTGATACAGTGAACAAAAGAACAGAGGGAATATTATTATATCCTTTCATTGTCTCCGTCATCTGGAAAATACAAACATTTCACTGACCGATAAGCATAAAAATCAGCTTATCAAACTTACCTGAAGTAAAAATTACTAGATAGGTCTACATTTTGAAATATCCGTAGATACCTAAAAAATAAAATAAACATATTATATTCATAAAATGCTATAATATTTTCATAGTTTAACATGTAGTTTCATAAACATTTGTATTTATGATGACACTCATTGAAAAATGAGGATTTCAATCTATAGTTGGAGTAAATATTTCACCTCAAGCCATTTATAATTCTGCTGACTGTCACTTCAGAGATTTTTCCCCCCCTTTTGTAATAGATTTATCGGAAAGTAGAAGGAAAAGGAAAAGAAACTCCCCAACCCAAAGGAGCTTAGTATAAGACTAAGTGCTCTCCAGAGATTCTTAACTTTAACTTCATGCACTTTGACAATTTCCTCCAGAGTGAATATGCCACAGAGGGAAAGTCATACACTAACATGTGATGTGTGAATAACTTTCAGCAAATAGAAGCAAATCTGCTTCTGTTTTTTATAATATACTTTGAAGATGCTTTGTGAGGAGAGAGGAGAGTAAGAAAACCAAAAAGAGTTTTTTGTGGGTCACCATAATTTTAAGATAAAAAATGTTTTAAACTGAAGAAAAAGTAAAAAATAAATGACCCACATATCCATTTTAGGACTAAGGAAAGGTTTTGAGGGCAGAGAGCTCAACAGATGTCTATTAGACCCATCTCTTCCATCTTTCAGATGTTCTCTTATTAGGTTTTTGGTAAGTTGATAAATAGTACAAAGTGTTAAAATCTCCTCCAACAATTATGTTGCTATCAATAAATTTTGATGGTCCTTTATTTGGCACATGTATTTGATGGACACAACTCTTTTTGATGTACAGATTCCTTGATCACTAAATAATGTCCACTGTCCTTATAATCTTCAGTTTGAAGTCTATGTTATCTGATATTAAGTATAGCCATCCTGGCAATTTTTTAGGCAACTATTTGCTATAAGATTGTTTTTCGCCTTTTATTATGCTTATCATGACTGCTCAGGAGAGTCTGTTAAAAGCAGTAGAAATTGGGTTCAATGTTTTTATCTATCCAGTTACTTTATGCCTTTTTTGATTGATGACTTCAGGCTGATGTTAAATAAGACTACTAAAATGAAGGAATTTATTGCCATCATTTTGTTGATATTATGAGTGTTTGTGAAGTTAGTCTTGCCTTTTACAGAAAACCATTTAGTGCTTCTTGCAACATTGGTTTAATAGCTACCAACTTATTTAGTGGCTGCTTGCCCATAAATATTTGTCATTGCATTGAATTCTTGTTGGGTTGATTATTCTATTTAACTAGGTTGCTATGGCCAACCATTCTCTTCTGGTCTGTAGAGTTTCATTTGCTGGATATGCTGTAAATCTCATGAAGGAGGGGTCCTTTATATATAAGTTCCTTCTTTCATCTTGTTTCTTTAGGATGTTACCTCTGTCTTTGAGTTTTATCAATTAAAAACATAGTCATGTGTCTTGGAGTTCTTTTATTTGTGCTTATTTTGCTTAGTACACTGGCCACCATTGAGATTTTGCTGCAAAAATCAGTTCCAGTTTCCTGCAGTCCCCATTCTTGGTGCCTCACCCTGATCCTATTGCTTCAGTCCTTGGGTTTGGGAAATAGGCACAACAGTACCAGCCCTCCTCCCCAACCCCAACCCCCGCTTTTGTTTTCTCCCTTCAAATAAGCTCAATCTGAAACTAGGTAGATGTCAGTCCTGAAATGTGCTTTGGAGGGCAGGTACGATTTTTATCTTCTGGCACCACCTATGGCTTTTGTTCCTGTCACGTAACACTAGAGTTCTGATAGGTCACTTCTTCCTGGGCCCCAGCTGTGCCCACACTGCCACTGCTAGAATTTGATCCTGCTGGGCCCAGAATTAGCTGCCACCCAGCCCTCAGACAGATGGAGATTCAAAAGGTGGGTGAATTTATAGTCTACAGTTTTCGCCACACACATTTCTCTCCTAGTCACCGCTATTTGTTCATTCTCTTCACCCACTCCCAGCCCTGCAGGCAAGGCTGTCCAGGATGCTTACTGACTCTCCAAGAGATGTTTGCTTTCATGCCTCCTCTATGAGGCCACGCATAATCCTTGATCACATTTATGTTTTGTTGCATTTCTGACCGAATGCAACTTATGAGGCACCCTTCCAACTGTCAAATTTTAAAAAGATTTAAAGTCTACAGAAAAAGTGTGTGTGTGAGTGGGGAGGGGACGGATAGCGAATAGCACAGTGAATACCAGTATGCCATTCATCCAAATTCATTGTTAAAACTCTTTCCTTCAAAACGAATACAAAATTCTTCCTATTCAGACACTCATGTTTATTTTTCCAAACTATAAGTGGCAGCATGATGACATCAACCCCCTCAATATTTTCTACATATACATATATTCATTATGAATAAGAACTACCCTAAACAACCACATTATATTTTTCTTCAATATGATCTGGCAGATCAACACATATGCAAACTGTCCCATTAAAATCTTTTATAGCTAGCTATGCATGCATATGTGTGAGAGTATATATATATATATATATATATGTATATGTATATGTACACGCATGAACACATTTCAACCTAGGAACCAACAGAAATTTACCTTTTGCTTGATAAACAAACAGCATTTGGTTATCATGTCTGTTTGAAATCCTAGAGCAGGGGCCCAGGAGGTGCTCAAAGGGCTGAGCACAAGTTTTGCATACTAGAGACCCAAGTTTAGTCCTGAATACTGCATGGTACCCAGAGCACTGCCATGAGTAGCTCTGAGCACCTCCAGGTGTGATCCAAAAACAAAACTAAAACCTAGAACAATCCTTTGGCTTTTTATGTACTTGAAGACAGTGACATTTTTTAAAAGTCTGTTTTGTTTTATACATAAAGTGTTTCTCACAAGAAAACCACACATGTAATCTATGTCCTTCCCATTGTTTCACATTAAGAGACAAATACTGTCAATGTTGTCTTTTATTAGTTCAGCTAAGCTTGATCATTTGGTTAAGAATGCTGTCATTTTTATATCTTTTGTAAATAACAGACATTCATGCAATAAAACATGTTGAGACTAAGTGACTATTCTGTTTCTCAGTAATGAACTCTCACCTTTATGGTTTTAGTAGCTATTGTTAATCCATGGCTGAATTAACTATTACAACACAAAATATTTTTTAACAGTCCTTTAATTAAAGCTGTAGATTTCAGAGCCAGAATTTTATGTTTCTGACATAAAACACAATCTTTTGACTACATTTTGTTTAAGATAGACATAATTTATCTACCACAAGTTAAAAAAAAATAGTCATCACCAGTACATACCTAGCTTCATCAGGATGAGTAATTCGTACAGAGTCATTCGGTATATAGATCATATTTGTATCTTCAATCTTATATATTGCATGACCTCCAATATCTGCCATCTTCCTCTTTTTAGTTATTAACACAATATAGTAGCCTTCTAAAAACCTTACAAAACCTATACACAAAAACAGAAATAGACAAATATGACATTCCCCAAAATGGATAATGCTTTCAAATACCTACTTTAAAGGCAAAGGTTTGTTTCTTTGGTGGTACTAGGACCCCAAACTAGGGCCCTACACATGCAAGGCATATGCTTTATCACCAAGCCACATCCCAGCCCACAGACTTTCAGCACATTTTCTACTTTATTCTCTCTCTCTCTCTCTCTCTCTCTCTCTCTCTCTCTCTCTCTCTCTCCCCACCATTCTCTCTCTCTTTCTCTCTCTCTCTCTCTCTGAAATAGCCATGCAGACTTTCAGTTATTTTATAATTGTTCTCTGGAAACATCTATACTAATTTTTATCTCTCCTAAGTATATTAATTATCTAACTAATCTTATTTCACTCATTCATCTGGTCTCATTCCAGGTAGGACTGTACTGCCTTAAGCAAAAAAATATATATAAAATGAAAGCACAGTTCTAGAGTGAGCTCTCATAAAAAGTAAAACATGGGAGGCAAGACACAGCCACCCCGGGAGATTTCCCCATCAGTGTCAGGATGCATTTCTTCAGGCTATTCTTTTCGCAAAGTAGAATTCAACACATGCCATTCTCTGTAATCTGAAGGAATACAGAAAACGGACACAGCTGATGAGTGGTCTAATTGCATTTGGAGATAAATGTAGGTCTCCACAGCAGTGTTTCCCCAAATGTATTCTTCACAAAGCACTAGTTAACAGATTCCAGGGGGAAAGGAGTGATATGAGTCAGTAAATGAGAAAAACGCTGCACAAAAGAGACTCTTCTGCCAGCACAAATGCCCTCTGCATATTATAAATTAGATGATTATAGCCTTCCTGTTTCATACCAATTGGAAACATCAGTCTTTCTTAAGAGGTTCCTATCAAACATAGCCAACTACTAAAAGACTTCAGTGTGTCACACATCTCTGCCAAAAGCCAGTCTATTCATCCTGAACATACTGCAAACCAGAATAAGTTTTTAATTTTTATCTTCATTCTACTTCTGGTCCCTCACCAATTTCATTGAGTACTTTCCGGAAGCCCAGATTACAGTCACGATGCAAAGGAGATTTCCTCCCTCTCAAGTAGAGAAGGCTGGGTCACTTCTGATGACAATTAAAAATAATAATAATAGGGGCCACAATCGACAATACAGTGGGTAAGGCATTTGCCATGCAAGTGGTTTGCCTGGTTTCAATCTCCAGCACACCACCAGGAGTGATCCCTGAGCACAGAGCTAGGAATAAGCCCCAATCACTTCCAAGTGTGGCCCAAATGCCAAAAATAAAATTTATTTAAACACACACACACACACACACACACACACACACACACGAGAACAGAGCAGTGTCCTGCTTCTCATGTCTTGAGAAAACCCACCAGTTCACCAAAGAGGAAAATGCAAAGTTTGGGGGCCAGCATGACAGCTAGTCATTATCTTTGAAAGCCTTTATAAAGAAGTGGACTCTGGCAGAGAAGTATGGAAAATCTCCACAAGGCTCCTGGAGTCTTTACACAATAGAGCCTTCTGGAATTAAAGCAATTCTAAGTCTACTGCTCCCTCATGAGTCTGAGAGTCAAATTCTGCTACTGTTTTTCATTATTATCTTGGGATTTGCGATCTATTTTTGAGGACTTGTTTCAAATATTATCACTTAGCCACTACAATCACACTTATTCTACCACTCTTTGATCAGTAACGTAGGCAGGAAAAGGAATGGATCTGAGACTGGCTATACATCAGAAGTGACTGGAATGTTTATAGAGCTGAGTACTAGGGACAACTGGCCACCAGCAACACACCAGAAACAATTTTGTGAGGAATGCTCATGATTCCATCTGGGGGTTTCTGAAAACTCACAATGTCATTAAAAAGCAATAGAGCAGGTTAGGAATGGACACAGCTGGATCACAGAGATAGTAATTAAGGCACTTGCCTTGTATTTGGCTGAATCGGGTTCGATTCCTGGGACTGCATATGGTCCCCTGAGGTGTACCAAGAGCAACCTCTAAACACAGAGTCAGGAGTAAACCCTGAGCACATCAAAGTGTGAGGGGAAGAAAAGAAAGGAAGGAAGGGAAGGAGGGAGGAAGAGAAGAAGAAGGAAAGAAAGAAAGAAAGAAAGAAAGAAAGAAAGAAAGAAAGAAAGAAAGAAAGGAAGGAAGGAAGGAAGGAAGGAAGGAAGGAAGGAAGGAAGGAAGGAAGGAAGGAAGGAAGGAAGGAAGGAAGGAAGGAAGGAAGGAAGGGAAAAAAAGAAAGAAAAGCAAGGTAGCTACAGTATGTGTCTTGGGACCAGGTATAATCTATGAATTCTTGGTACTGGCTAATGCAAAGTAGAAAACTTGAAAGCATGGGTTTAAAAATTTTAGAACAACTTGAGATTGCCACAGTATCAGCATCATAGTACATAATCAACAAACTTATTTCAAAGACTAGTCTGAATCTGTGACTAGTTTAACTGAATCTGTGATGACTCACAAAAAGTCTGAGATGCCAATAAGTCTGCAAAGCAAGATCGTGTGAAAATTCTGTTCTTTCACTATGGCTAGCATGGAAGCACTGTTTTGGTATTTACAGATTGGAAACTCAACCATTTTAACAGTCCTGCAAAAATATTCACAAATTAGCCACAGAATAGAAAACAAGTAGTCTAGTCATTCCACACAAGTACTATTTTGACAACTAAACTATACATCTTCTTAAAGGTAAGAATATAGTGTTTTGCTATTTCACTATCCCTCACTATTCCTAAGAGAGAACTAAGCAATCACAAGTTTTTATTAACCACCACTTATTCTTCTCTACACAAAGTTTTAGTCACTTGAATGAAAATACATGAAATGCATTTTCAAAAAAATAATAAATATTTACTTAGTACATTTTGAATTAGTCTATTAGGTCATTCCTTTTGTTGTTTTTGTTTTGGAACCACACCCAGCAGTGCTCAGGATTTACTCCTGGCTCTGAGATCAGGAATAACTCCTGGCAGTGCTGGGGAATCATACAGAGTATCAAGGATCCAAGTTAGGTCAGTCAATTCGAGGAAAGTCAATGCAAAGCTACCCTTCACTAGCTCTCTAGCCCTACTAGGTCATTCTTTCAGTGATTTCACCTTAAGAGTTCTTACATCACAACACCAAAGAACATCACCTTACAGAGAAATGAGGAAATACCCTTAGTACTCACCCAGATTTCATGAACTAATTCTTGTGCATAAAGTAAATACCACCTTATAAACTTGGCTATCAATTGATGAAAATAAAGTTCCTGGTATTATAAACTTACTTATCAATAACTTCTTAATTTAAAATGAGGTATGAAATATTGCCAAAAGCAAATAGTCCAAGATCGTATAATAAAAGACCCATAAAAAACAACACAGTATAGTAATCTAGTGGAAATGTAATATAAAGTCAGACTGCTCAATATAACTTGAGAATACCCAAGGGCAGCCGTTTTTAAGCACAGTTCAATAACTGTTCCTCTCTTTGTTCGACTTCATCATCAAGAAAGGTTCAATTATGAGTAATAAGCCCTGACTAATGAGGCATTCAATATTACACATACTTTAGGAAATTTCCATCAAAAAAAAATTGCAATAAGTAATAGCGTCGAAAGCAATAAATCTAATCCATTAAGTAACTAATATTTAAATTATGCTATTGTATTTAGGGCACTTTTTTTCCATTTTTAAAATTAAGCAAAAAAAGAAGAAGTTAATATATATGGAATTTACCGAAATTCGACATATAAACTCACAAGACATACACAGACTAACTTCAAGTACCCACACTTATCCATTAAGCATGCAATCTCTTAGGATCCGGCAAAAGTAAGCAGAAGATACAGAAAAGGGGCCAGTCTGAAGGGGAAACTAGTCAACAACTGTTTTCCACGAACAACTACTCTTGGCTTTCCCTTGCAGCCACTTACAACACAAAATGGACCTATCAGGTGCCACGTAAGAGCTGCGAGTTAGGTAAGAAAAACTCACTTATACAGCTTATAATCACAAATATAATTACCTATATAACTGATATAATGAAAGTCTCAACAAATAGCCATGCAACAGAAAGTGCATCAGAAAATCTAACAACATAAGCATTTGAAACCATATAATAAATTCCAGGCTACATGAATTGCATCAACATCTTGAGATATCAATGGCTCAGTCAAAATTACACAGTCTGGGAGATTTAAAAACAAAAAAAATAAATGTTGCATAAGGCTTTGATGGAGCTACAAGTGCCCAGGGCCAGGAGGGACCGTTCCACATCCAGCGTGCCCAGCGGCCTCCAGCACCCCAGCACCTACAAGCTTCTGGTCTCTGCCTCTGCTTCACCCCCACAGGAGTTCTCTCTCCCCATATCTACTCAAATCTCTTTTCCTTCACGTGACAGAGTTTTAATATAAAGCACTTTCAACAGGTAACTGATTTATACCCACCTAAGCTCAAGAGAGAAGAGAACAAGAACTAGTCTTTTTTTTCAAATGAAACTAGTTTATATTGACAATAAAGGTCTTATCTCCAACTATATTATAGCAGGAAAACAGAGCAACTTACAGAGTAGATTGTTTGCTTGAACAAAGTCTAGAACATCTCTAGGGACAGGTAAGGATCCTGCAACATGGTCTCTTAGGAAGGCGACTGGGTAGTGGGGGGAGAATGTCTACCTTTCATAATTTTGAAAAACAAACATGGAGCAGAATGAAATCATTTCTCATCTCAGAAATGTTCAAGAAATGCAGGTAAGATGTAAAGAAAACCTCTGTAATGCTGTGCCCTGGAACTACAACAGTCACATAAGCATACAAGTATCCGGGTTGTTTTGTTTTGTTTTAAACTGGAGTCAGCAAGGCCAGAGAGACAGCACAGGCATTAAGGCATTTGTCTTGCATGCAGCCGATTTGGGTCTGATACCTTGCACCACATATCGTCCCCAGAACTACAACAGGAGCAATCCCTGGGCACTGAGTCAGGACTAAGTCCTGAGCTCTAGAGGATGTGGCCCGAAGTAAACAAACAGAAAACAACAAGGGTCCTGTGATAAAAAAAAAAAGTATGCTTTTTCTAGTCAGCAATAATTCAAGGGTAGCTTTCTCTTCCAAGGTCTGCCATAATGTGTTATGGCTGTTTGATCAATCATTTCTACCACAATATCCAACCACCTCTCTTCCTTACCAGACTAAACCAATTTCACACAATATGGCACAGTATACAGATATGGCCACTTCCTCTCCCTCTTTTGACCGAGACAGTAGCCAGGTCCACCAAATCTTGCTCCTTGACCATCTCCTCCAGGAAATCTTTTCTGGCCATTCCAGACCGAAGTCATTTAGACCTTTATGTTATCTCCAACAACACCCTTTTACTATTCTGCTTAACTTTCTTTTTTTTAAAGTGTTGCTCTAGATGTCCTATTTTTCTAAAACGAATTTTATTTTTAGTTAGGCACAGTGATTTATAAAGTTAACAACAGTTGACAACAGTGTTTTAGGCACATAACATTCCCGGCTCCCATCCCACCACCAGCATCGGCATGCCTCTACCACATGTTCCCTCTCAGGCCTCATACCTGTCTCTTGGACAGACACACTTTCAAATTTAATTGGCGTAGTCTGGGTTCCTTGCTTACAGTAGTGTTGGCCCTAGTGGTTTAGACATCTATAGATCCACTTCCGCTCTGATAACACAGGATATGTTCCTGGTTAGTCTTAGGCCTACTGGACTAGGATGAGAGACAAAAACCCACACATAAGGAGCAGCTCCAATGGCTTAGCTCTTACTTGCAGTCTCAGAGTTGCCCATTGTGTGTTGTTTTTTTGTCCCTCATCCTTTTCCAATCAGCCTACATCTACTGAGGAACTCATCCATCTACAGCAAGACAGGCTGCCTGACCCACTGCGTCAAGGAACATTATATACCAGAGAACCATGGGGCCCACAGGCCAGATGTCAAATGCCTTACAGACCAGAGTTACTTCCCTATTTGTGCGTGAAAGAAAAACATTAAGGAATGTATTATAGGATTGGAGGGGAAAATTAGCATTTTGGTAAAATTTTAAATGAAGAGGTTCAAACTGTGACAAAGAGAGAAACATCAAAACTCGATGAAGGAGCAGACTCGGAGTTGGCAGCTCCGTGAAAATGATAAGGTTAGCACAGGGATGGATAGACTGTGACCAAAGGAACCAATGCCTTTTGATGTCAGAACGGCTCAAAGTCAAAGAGGGGAGTATTTTCTTACTGAGATGATTTCAAATTGTAAAGACTCCAACAGACTGTGGGGCTAGAGAACAGAGTTTGTTCTCAAACAAGAATGCAGGAGGCATTCAAAGAAAGGGGGTTACTTACAGCTGCATTAAGTCAGTGAGAGGAATCCCTGCTACTTTTTCAAGCTGATTTTTCACCAGTATCACTTTTGCCACCCAATAAATGGCCGGGTATATGCTCACAGCCCAAGCTAAGTTTTACTTTCTCTCTGCTTAACAACACCAACTCAAGACACTTCAAAGGACAAAATCATTTCGCATTTGTAGCGTTTCATAAAGACTGTCTCAGATCTGACTAATAGTGAAGATTTAAACAAACAAAGCCACAGGCGGATGGGCCATAAAGATAAAGCTAATAGCTTTGCAAACTCCCTTTAAGTAGCCCATGGGCAGGGGGAAGAAGCCAAAATACGGAGGCATTTTTCTTACCTACAATACCACAAGCAGTAACAGCTCGAAATAAACCAGAGGAGCCTTTCTGCCCCGTCTTCGTTCTATTTCCTAGATCCAAGCGGCCGAGAAGCTCTCTCACTTCTTGTTGAGTATACACATGCTGAAAATAAGCAAATGTAGTCTGTAAGGCTGCACTCCTACTTCGGGTTATTTTTAAACTTACCACTAAAGTTGCCTATAAAATCATAAGCCGTTTCATATATAAAATTAAGAAGTAGTCTAAGTTATCATTTTTATGCCCAAAAAGTCTAACACTTAAAAAAAAACCTTTACTAAAATATGAAATGTTAAAATTTTATCCTCTGAACCAGACAATGACTGAGAGACTTAAGGGATATACTGAACAATTTCAAGAAATCTTTTAACTCTTTAAAACTTTCTTAAGAAAGTTTTTCTTAAGAAATTTTGACTCTCGAAGTGATCCCTGGTAAGCCCATTACTGCCCCAAATACAGTAAAAAATCATCACATTATACTAATAAAAACACCGATACTGCCTCTGGGTGGGGAAACAAGTAGATGATGACCTCAGAAATGTGAAATTCACAATATATAATTAACCTAAAAAATTTAAAACATAGAACAGAGTTTTTCAAATACCTTAGAGGAGATGAGTTCTGAACATTATCTACAAATATATTTTGTAAATCGCAAATCTACATGGATTTATAAATATTCAAACAGAAAGCTCAATACAAAGAGCAAACTTGTACATTACAATGCAAAAACTTAATTTAAAAAGAAAAAAACACCTATTGTAGTGGCAGACTGGTAGGTGAGAGGCAAATGGGGGAGGGGCTGCATTGGTGGAGAGACTGGTATTGAAACATTGCCTGTCTGAAACCCAATCATAAAGAACTTTGTGATTTCACTAAATAAATTTTTAAAAAGAGTAAGTTTGTACTGAAGAGGTTTGTGTTCAAAGAGTTAACGTTCAACACCACGATATCATATTCAATTTTACTCTTTTTTTTTTTCTATTTTTGTGGTCCAGGCCACACCCAGTGGTTCTCAGGGTTAACTTCTGGCTCTATGCTCAGGGATCACTTAGTGCAGGGGGAACATTTGAACAGTACTGGGATTGAACCCTGGTCAACTGTGTGCAAGGCAAGTACTATCCTACCAGCCACCTGAACTAAGTAAGTTCTCTGTATTATTTACTTTGCATACTATAACATCTGGGTGGTTATTTCTCTAGTCATTAGAAGATCACCTAGAGATGACTTGTAGGAACATAATAAAAGCTCAGCAGTATAAAAGTCCTTTATGACTTCAAGTAGCATAGGTTAAAAGCATAGTAATTAAAAAAAAACACCCTCTAGTAGGTGCACTATTAAAAGTTATAATCAATGCTTTAAAAGTTAATCCTTTAAAGCATTGAAAATATGTTATCTTACCCAAAGAGCTTGTTTTATAAGACAAATCAAAAGGAGGGACTAAGTATACTTGTGGCATAATTCCTGACATTGGTAATTTCTAGAAACCAGATTAAAAATTCAAATGGCAGTCAAGCAAGAAAACTAACTGCACTTTTTCAATTATGGTTAAAAGTTCTCTATCATTAGACACCAATAGGGATAGCCCTGTCTTTAAACAGCAGTAGTTGGGCTTACAAGATACTTACCCTATCATCAATGATGACCAAATCTTTTGGTTCGGTTCGATCAATTTTCAAAACACGGTATTTTGTTTCTGCATGATTGCTCCCAACTAGAAAGTATCTCTTAAAAGAAAAAGGTATGACATCAGTTTCTAAAAACATTTTAGAACTACTTTCAGTTTTGAGATTAAATATATTCATTAAGGTTACTTTTAAAAATTGTATTTCTGTTCAGTAGATCTGGCAGATTTTTTAAAAAGACTGATTTCCAAAGGTCAGTTTTAAAATTGAATAGTGTTCATGGTGTTATGATAAACATCAGTCTGACATCTGAAATGTACCCAGAAACCAGGTCGGGTGAATTTAATTATGCTGTACAGAGATTGGAGACTGATGTTTAAACTTTTCCAGGAAGAAGCAGCTCTGTTAAGAATCAGAAAACTCAACATATAATTAGAAATACTTAGACAATTATAGCTATTAAAATATTGATATTTTATCAAATGTATCTTTATAAAATGTCTAGAGAAGACTAAAAATGACTAAAATGAATAGATGCTTTATTATTAAAATCTACTGCAAAGTCCTATGAAAGATTAAGATGAGTGTACTTTCTCAAAAGCTTTTTATAGATAAGCTATAGGAAATAATTAATGTTCCGTCTTTCCTGAAACACTTCCTTGGAGCATTATACTTAAACACATTAGTCTTCTTCAATGAACACAGAGGATAAAATGAATAATTAAAGTGTAGAAAAAGAAAAATCTTATATTTAAATTAAAATCCTTTTAAGGAAACCAAAATAAATATTTACAACTATGTTTAAGAAAATAAAGCTCTAGTAGCAAAAATAAAGACAAATTAATTCAAAATTGTTCTTTTTAAAGTGGCATTTTTAAACATTCTGAAAATTAAAAGACATTGCCGCAGTCAGTTGGCATCTCACTGTCTCATTGGTTAGATAAGACACAGAAACACAATTAAGTAATGAGGTTCTCAAGATTGAAGGTCAAATTGAAGTATGTTGACCACAGCAGGAATTCCACCCAGAAAAGATTAATGTGAATTAGTGTAGATGCAGAAAGTGTCATAGAGTGAGAACTTGAATTAAGTCTTTGAATGGGTGCAACATTTTTAAAGTAAGGTTTTTTTCTTACATCAGAATATGGTTACCCAGTTATGCTGTCTTAATGCTAAGTCTGCAAAAATGAATGAATGCTTTATTATTAAATATATATGCCTATAAAGGTCTGATCTAAAATTCCAGATTATAAATAACAAAATCTCTATTAAGAAATAAAAGCCTTGTCTTCAGACGAAGACTAACTGAAAAACCTGGAGGTATACTCTACATGACACTGTTACAATGTGGAAATAAAGGAGTAATATTAAAAGTTCATAGACTGAACTGAAGAGATACTACCGGGGTTAAAGCACTAGGCTTGCATGTAGCCAATCCTGGTTCTATTCCCAGTATGACACATGGTCCCCTGGAGCACTACCTGGAATGATCTCTAAGCACAGAGCTAGGAATAAGCCTGAAGCACATCTGGGTATGGTTCCAAAACCGAAAAAGATAAATAAATGAATAAACCACAAACTAACTTGATGCACTGGGGGCAGCTCAAAGAGCACAGACACATTTCACTTAGCATGATACTCTCCATGTCTATCCAGTTATAAGCAAATTTCATGACTTCATCTTTCCTAACAGCTACATAGTATTCCATTGTGTAGATGTACCAAAGTTTCTTTAACCAGTCATCTGTTCTAGGGCACTTGGGTTGTTTCCAGATTTTGGAGTATAGAATAACATCACATGAGGCTTACATACAAGGACAGTAGATACAAGGGTCAGGAGGATTGCCCCATAGCTGGAAGCCTGCTGCATGAGCGGAGGGGAGAAGGCAGATGGAATAGAGAAGGGATCACTAAGAAAATGATGGCTGGAGGAATCAGTCGGGATGGGAGATGTGTGCTGAAAGTAGATAATGGACCAAACATGATGACCTCTCAGTGTCTGTGTTGCAAGCTATAATGCCCAAAAGAGAAGAGAGAGTATAGGGAATATTGTCTGCCATAGAGGCAGGAAGAGGGTGGGAAAGGGGGGGTATATCAGGGATATTGGTGGTGGGGAATGTGCATTGGTGGAGGGATGGGTGTTTGATCATTGTGTGATTGTAACCCAAACATAAAAGCTTGTAACTATCTCACAGTGATTCAATAAAATTTTTAAAAAAAGAAAAAAGAGCACAGACAGAGGAGGGAGAAAGTCATAGATACGAGTATGAGCCAGGTCTCAGCTAATTGCCTTCCTGATACCTGCCCCACTGCTGAGAGGAAAGGAAGGGAACCAGCCCAAGAGTAGGAGGTTGAGGTGAATGGAAGAGGAGAGGAAGGAGGGGAGGGGTAGGGAGGGGAGGGGAGGGGAGGAGAGGAGAGGGGAGGAGAGGAGAGGAGAGGAGAGGAGAGGAGAGGAGAGGAGAGGAGAGGAGAGGAGAGGAGAGGAGAGGAGAGGAGAGGAGAGGAGAGGAGAGGGGAGGGGAGGGGAGGGGAGGGGAGGGGAGGGGAGGGGAGGGGAGGGGAGGGGAGGGGAGGGGAGGGGAGGGAAAGGATGGGAAGGGATGGGCAGAGAGGGGAAGAGAGGGGAGGGGGGAGGGGAGGAAAGGAGAGGGGAGGAGAGGAGAGAAGAGACAGCGAGCAAAACCAGAAAACATTTTCAGGGCTTGAAGAAAAAGAATTTTCAGGAAAGGAAATGGTAAATACACAAATACAGAGATCTGAAAGGAGAAAGAAGAGGTGTGTTTTTTTTTGGTGCATTTGATGTGTTTATTAGAGAACTAGATTAAGAGGAAAAAGTGATTATAAATCACTTAACACAGTGAATAGTGTTCCACACAAAGATTTCATCAATGAATGGTACCCCTCTTTTCTCCTATTTGTTTAAGATATTAAGAAGTATGTTCTGGAATCTGGAGTGGGCATTTACCTTGCATGTGGCCAACCCAGGTTCGATCCCCAAGGTCCAATACAGTCCCCCAAGCACAGCCAGGAGTAATTCCTGAGTGCAGAGCCAAAAGGAACCCCTGTACATCACCGCGTGTGACCCAAAAAGCAAAAAATAAATAAAAAAATGAAAAAGGAAGTAGGTTCTGGATTGGAGAAAGAAACTCAACCCCCCTCCACCCCCACCTTCCCACCCCCCCCAAAAAAAAAAAAACAGGAAAAAGTAGCCAAAAAGGAGAAACACTTGTGCAGGGCCAGAATAGAACTAGAATAGGAGCATGAACAAATCTATTTTAATCAGTCATTTTCCTCCGAAGAGAAAAACATGCAAATTAATAACTTAACAACAGATAACTATTTGGACGTATGAACTGGAATCAACAACAGCAGAGAAGGGACCCTTAGCTGGTGAGGGTTGGAGCAAGCCATTCAGAGAGGCTGGTTTTGTCACAATGCTAACTTTGACCTTCAAGAATCTCGAAACAGAGCTCAATGTACTGAGCCCATACAGAAATAATACCCACCATCACCATCGGCATCAAGCAAGCATCTCATAACTATCTGACCCAGCCCCCACCCACCTCAGCCCTTGTGTTTATATCAAAATTGAACATTTACTTCAAATGATCAAATTAGAAGCACCTCAGCGAGCAGGGGCTAACCTCTCATCCCTCTGTGCTTCTGATTCCCTGGCCTTGATTCACAGGATTCACAGGAGCCACAGCCAACCACCGGCTAATTTACCATCTCACTTCCTACAACATTTAAAACCCATCATTTTTTTTAAAGCAAGCTCACAGGAAAATAGCCCTTTGAATTCAACCACTCAGTAAGGGGCATAGCACCAGTTTTAGGGAAGGTAAAAATCTCTGGTTTGTTATGTGTCAGGTGGCAGCGGGGCGGGGGGGGGGGGGGGGTGGCACACCCGTTAGTGCTCAGGGCTTACTCCTGGCTCTATACTCAGGAATCACTCCAGGTCTGGCTCGGGGGACCATATTGGGTACCGGGCATTGAACTAAATAAGCAGTGTGCAAGGCGAGTGCCCTACCCACTGTGCTACTAGCTCTCTGGGAAATCTTAAGATCAACTGCAATAGGATTATTATTTAGCAGTTCACACAAAGAAAGACAGACAGGACGCCTGACTGAGATGCTACTGAGGAGATGCATTCTTGGCCCTGGAGCACACCCATAGGAGGGCAGATCTACACTTTTCTAGGCACACACCCATTTAAAGACTCCGTGAAGCCAAAACTAGAGATGTTAAAAATCCATCAGACTGATGGTTGGTCTGAGAAGGGAGACTGACAGGGGAGCAGTACAAGGAGGCACACTCCCTCCCTTTTGTGGTCTAATTTTAACAAGATCTTTCCGGCAGGGACTAGCGACCTCTTGTGGAGTCAGTGAGGTGGAACGAGAAGTGCAATCCCCATGCTGCAGACAGAATCACTCTCCTGCACTGCCCTCTGCTGGACATCTAATTTTTTTCACCCCAATGTTTTTAAAAGGTAACTTCCAGAAAGCCTTGACCCAATTAGTACGCTGACTCCCATTAAACATACCAATTCTGTAGCTATATGTATTCTCTATGTATTCATATACTTCGTCACATCTAATATTATGCTTGAAAAACGTATCTCAGTATTTAAGTTTGGCCTGAAACATCTTTTCCTGAAATTCTCCTCCACTGATTTAAACTATTTTTTACTCTGATATATTTTTAAAGTCTCTGGAAAGAGTAATAGAACAATGAAAAATAATGAAATAGTACAATGAAAATCCGTACACCCTTTTCCTAGAGTTACTGATACTTAATATTTTGCTACATGAGCTTTCTTTCTTCTGTCTTGAGATTAGCTTTTTTCCTTTCTTCTGAACCCTATGAAAACAAGCTGCAGTACCTTAACATATCACCCCTAAAACCTCAACTCTTATCTCTTTTCAAAATGCGAACATTATCCCCACACAAAGGTAAACCCCTAATATAATAGTATCAATATTCAACCCATATTCATATTGTCTGCATGTGTACCCTTCAAATCCACTATAGTTGACTTTTTTAAAGAACTAGAATCCAATTAATTATGTGCTGAATTTGGTTACTGTGCATAGTGAATGTAGTGAATGTCTCATACGAGTAATGTACAGGAAGAGAAGAATTGCTTAAGCACCTAGAGGAAAAGAAGAATTGAAGGTATGTGTTATAGATTCAATTTATGGGTAACTTGGATTAGGAATGAAAGTAACTAGTCCAATTACTTTTATTTGAGCAACTAGCTGCACTGGAGTGATAGCGAAGTGGGTAGGGCATTCATCTTGCATGCAGCCAACCCAGGTTCGATTCCTCTGCCTCTCTTGGAAAGCCCGGCAAGCTACCAAGAGTATCTCACCCGCAAGGCAGAGCCTGGCAAACTACCCATGGCGTATTCAATATACCAAAAACAGTAACAAGTCTCACAATGGAGACGTTACTGGTGCCTGCTTGAGCAAATCGATAAGCAAAGGGATGACAGTGACAGTGACAGTTAAGCAACTAGCTAAAAGGTGGAACCAGTTTTAATGTCGCGATGATGAGAAGAAACAGTTCTGAGGGAAGTAACAGAGTTCTGTTTGCAACATGCCCAAAGAGATCAAGCTACAAGCCTGCAGAGACCATGTGGCTGTTATCAGCACATAAATGGCATTTAAAGTCATTGGGCTATGTTAAAACTACAAGGAATGAAGACAGAAACTGAGCTCCCCCCCAAAAAAATTAGAGGCATTCAGAAAAATTATTTATGGATATGGAAAAAGAACTATCTCAGAAGACGAAGAGAAATGGCCAGTGACAGGGAGTCATTAAAACAGGTTAGAGTCATCAAAGCAAATGGAAGAGATCATTTGGGAGTAGTCAGAGCACTCACATTCACATCAAGTAGGGCTGGAGGTCAAGTAAGATAAAGACAGTCAAGTGCCCTGGGAGTTTGACAATAGGAGCTTATAAGTGGCCTTGCCATAGGCAGTCTCAGTAATGGGGTAGGGACAAATCAATAACGCAGCAAATTGAAGAGCTCAGTTCTTCTGGGGAAAGACAGAAGATTGAAACTTCCATTCCTCCCAAATACCTTAAAACATTCTCAGAGAGTTGAATCCTAGGGAAGGCAGTGGGAATGCATGACAGACAAAGACACAGGGCATGAAATGTCTCCACTATGAACAGAACCTCCATAAGGAATGAAATTTTGTGACTTAACTCTGGAGATAGGAATGTAAGATTCATTAAACCCTTTCCCATCAACCAACTGAAAAGATGCTCCACCAGAATAAGAGCTCAAGCCAGAGAAAGAAAAAGATAGAGGAGCTGGGAAAATAAGGATCTGTTCACTAAAGAAACTACAGGATGATGAAGGGAGGTGTCAGGATGGCCAGACCACTGCAAGTGTGAGGAGCAACTAGTCTAGTGTTCTGTCACTGTGTCAAGAACATAAGACTGATAAGAACACCTGACAGGGGAAAGTTCTGAGAGAATATGTGCTTATCTGAGGCTATATTCATGAAACCTTCTAATGAGGAACATAGGAGCCGGAAAAGTCATCTCAAGGACTGGCAGTCTGAAGTCAGAGTGACTAACAATATTAATAAAATGCTTAAAATAATGAAGAAAATCAAGAGCATGGAAATTGGAATCTATAATTTCTACAAATCGGGCATGCATCAGCTAGGATTGCCTAAACACATATCTATATGTAGCACTGTAGCACTGTCCTCCCATTGTTCATCAATTTATCGAGCGGGCACCAGTAACATCTCCATTGTGAGACTGGTTGTTACTGTTTTTGGCTATTCTCTGACCCCTTTGGTCACTATTTGGTACTATTTGGTACTATTTCTCTGACCCCTTTGGTCACTTTCTTTTCTTTCTTTTTCATTTATTTTTTGTTTGTTTGGGGGGCATACCTGGTGATGCACAGGGGTTTCTCTTGGCTCTGTACCTGGGAATTACTCCTGGCAGTGCTCAGAGGACCATATGGAATATTGGGGATCGTACCTGGGTCAGTGGCAAGCCCCCTACCCACTCTACTATCTCTCCAGCCCCCTTCAGTCTACTTTTCTACCTAAAAATTGGAGATTGCTTTCTTAAAACTTAGTACAGAAATTGCAAATGATTGCTATAATGCTTCCAAAAATTGTGGTTAATCTGAGTTACCAGGATCTATATGCAAGTGCACATAAATCAATACAATGGGGGAACATTTGTTTACAAGTCTGTAGATACGTTTGAAAAGGTGGAGAGGGAAGGATTTGAGTATGAGTTATAGGGAATAATTATGAAGCAAAAAAAAAAGCTACATTAAAATGCCCACTGAGATGAAAGATGATCAACATGACTTTTTTCTGAAAGTTAAACAGCACTATTTATGAAAATAAACAAAAAAAAAACACTGAATGGGAAGATACTTGCATATCATACACCCAAAAAAGATTAATACATAAAATATACCAAGAACTCGTCAAACTCAGCAATAACAAACATACAACTTGATTTTCAGTGGAATTGTGGAATAGATGTTGGCAAGAAAGACTCCTAAAGAAAGTGTAAGAAGTTACTATACATCACAGAAAAATTAAGTATCAGTCCTGAGCCTGGTTTTCTTGAGGAACACATGCATCCATGTATCTAAAGTGAGTAATTATAACATGGAATCAAAGCAGGTAGGGGGCCTAATAGATATAGAAATATCTAGCATGATGTGAAGCAACCACCATCAATTATTGGTAGAACTAATGTATCTGGTGGAAGACAAATAGTGAAAATAAAGCCTACCTTTCAGGCAGAGATATAAAAATGTGCTCCAGCCAAAGAGGTGATGAAACAGACTGAGAACAAACTTTGCATGAAGCAGACCAAGTTGGATCCCTGCCACAACGTGGTTCCCCAACGACCACTGAGGGAGAACTCTTAGGTATTGCCCCCAAACCAGTAAAAACAAAAAGCACTGCTGGAATAACCAATCTCTAGGACAAAAACTTAAAATAGTCTTGGTGTGTAAGACTATTGAAAGCTGGGACCAACTGAGTTCTTTTTCCATTTCCTTCGGGGAATAGCATCTAGATCAGGTCCAGATGCAGAGGCACAGAACTGTAATACAGACTTTTGGCACAAACAGGGATTGGGCTGTGCTCTAGGAGATGGAGGTCCTCTGTTAGGATGGTCTCCTCCCATTTTCCCACTGTGGCTATGCTGTGTGTTGGGGCAGGGGCAAAGGGGGCACAGGTGGACATATGCACACACTTCAAAGAAATAATAGCTGTGAACTTCACTAATTCAAGGAAAAAACTAACCATAGATAACCAGGAAACTGAAAAACACCCAAATCAACTCATTCACAATGATCTGCACCATAATTTATCATGTTAAGTTATTGAAAGTAAACATATATAAATATATATTATATATTACTTTAATATAATATATTAATTACTTACTATACTTTATATACTTGCATATATTGCTATATATAATATATAAATTACTTTAATTTAATATGTATATAAAAGGCTGCTAAGGAAAAAAAAAAGTAACATACAAAGACATCTCTATCAAACTTTAATCAGATTTCTTAGGAGAAATGTCTCCTTTATAGACTAGAGCAGAATGAAATAACATATTTACACTAACAAAAACTTTTTCAAACAAATAAAAACTAACAGAGTTTACAAAATAAGACATATTCTACAAGAAATGGTAAGAGTTCCTTCAACATGAAAATAAAAAAAGAGCATATCATAAAAACCAGACACTATGATCAAATGACATTTATCCCAGGGTTGCAAGAATGATTCAATATATGCAAATCAACTCACATAATCACATAATCACACCACATCAGGACTACCAGCAGCGATCCCTGAGCACTGAGCTGGGAGTAGCCCCTGAACACTGCCAGTTAGTGGCCCAAAAGCACATAAAACAAACAAACAAAGAAACAAAAACAAAACTTAACTTTGAAGTTGGAGAAAACTATGGTGGTTAAAAGAGGGAAGGTCATAGAGAGGAATGAGAATAGGGGGGTGGGTGGTGAAATAGCACAGACTTTAATGGGGGAGTGGAATAAATATACACATGTAGAGACGTGAAGCTGAATCCCAAAAATTCTATAATATACTAAACCAATTAAAATTAAGGTCAAATCAAATTTTTTTTAAATAATTGATTTAGAATGCAACGAAGTTCCCACATGTTTATAAAGGGTTTTGAATCTTCCCCATTAACAAAGTCCAGAAATTAAACTTGGAGAAATTCCTTTTGATTATAAATCAATACCCCAAAATTCCATGGCTTTCCTATATACAAATAATGAAAGAGAAGATACAAACCCCTTATCAGATGGATATTGGGTAAATATTCTTTTTATTACTGTCTATTTTTTATTGTTAAAAAACAATCCCATTCAAAATAGTACCTCAGGAAATCAAGTACCTAGGAATCAGATTAACTAAAGAGGTGAAGGACCTATACAAGGAAAATTACAAAATACTACTTCAAGAAATAAAAGAGGACACTAGGAAATGGAGACACATTCCCTGCTCATGGATAGAGAGGATTAACATTATCAAAATGACAATACTCCCTAAAGCACTACAGGTTTAATGAGGTCCTTATCAGAATACCCATGACATTTTTCAAAGAAATAGACAAACACTTCTGAAATTCAGATGGAACAATAAACCCCCATGAATAGCTAAAGCAATCCTTGGGAAAAAGAAGAAGGGTGGCATCACTTTCCCCAACGTCAAACTGTACTACAAAGCAGTAGTAATTAAAACAACATGGTATTGGACTAGAAACAGACCTGCAGACCAATGAAACAGAGTTTCATTTTCATTCTGTCACAGACTTTCAAATACATAATCACTCAATCTTTGATAAAGGAGCAAGAAATGTGAAATGGAACAAGGAAAGCCTCTTCAACAAGTGATGCTGGAAAAACTGAACTGCAAAAAAATGAATTCTGACCTTGGTCTAATGCCAGGTAAAAAAGTCATATCAAAGTGGAATAAAGACTTCAATATAAGACCTGAATCTGTAAAGTACATGGAGGAAAATGCAGGCAGAACCCTCCATGAAATTGAAGCTAAAAGCACCTTTAAGGATGAAACACCACTGACCAAGCAAGTGGAAACAAACATAAACAAACGGGATTGCATTAAACTAAGAAGTTTCTGCACCTCAAGAGAAAGAGTGACCAAAATACAGAGAGAGCCCACAGAATAAAAAGAATATTTACCCAATATCCATCTGATAAAGGGTTAATATCCAGGATATACTAGACACTAGTAGAATTATATAAGGAAAAAAACCTCTAACCCCATTAAAAAATGGGGAGAAAAAATGAACAGAAGCTTCCTGAAAAAAGAAATACAAATGGCCAAAAGGCACATGAAAAAATGCTCTACATCACTAATCATTAAGGAGACGCAAATCAAAACAACAATGAGCTATCATCTCACACCACAGAGACTGACACACATTCAAAAGAACAAAAGCAACCAGTGTTGGTGTGAATGTGGACAGAAAGGGACGTTCCTTCACTGTTGGTGGGAAAACAGTATGGGCATTCCTTCAAACACTAGAAATTGAGCTTCCAGATGACCCTACAATATCACTTCTGGGAATATATCCCGAGGGTGCAGAAAAGCGCTGTAGAAATGACATCTGAACCTGTATGCTCATTGCAGCACTGTTCACAATAGCCAGAATCTGGAAACAACCCGAATGCTAAAGAAACTTTGGTACATCTACACAATGGAATATTATGCAGCTGTTAGGAAAGATGAAGGCATGACTTCATCCAAGTCATGACCATGGATGGTCATGGAGAGTATCATGCTAAATGAAATAAGTCAGAAAGAGGGACAGACATAGAAGGACTGCACTCATTTGTGGAATATAAAATGAGATTGACACCTAAGGACAGTAGACACAAGGGCCAGAAATACTGCTCCATAGTTGGAAGCCTGTCTCATAAACTGGGGGAGAAGCAGCTGGAATAGAGATGGGATTACTAATTCAATAATGGTTGGAGAAATCATTTGGAATGGGAGATGTGTGCTGAAAGTAGAAAAAAGGACCAAACATGATAGCCTCTCAATATCTATATTGCAAAGCATAACATCCAAAATTAGAGAGAGAGTATAGGGGAAATTGTCTACCATAGAGGCAGGGGGAGGGTTGGGAAGGGGGTATACTGGGGACATTGGTGGTGGAAAATGTGCACTGGTGGAGGGATGGGTGTTTAATCATTGTATGACTGAAACTCAAACATAAAAGCTTTGTAACTGTATCTCATGGTGATTCAATTAAAAAATGTTTTAAAAAGACAAACAAAAATAATAAACTATATACAAAGAAAAAATAAATTCCTTTGATTATTAGAGGCCCGTTGTTCTTTCTGCGGCTGCCCTGATAGAACAGCCAGAATGAGCAAGTGAGGAGGCAGACTTGCAATACTGTTAGATTGTGGGAAGTAACTTCCAGGTGATTTTTTAAAATAATACCTTTGATGTAAAAGTTCAAGTGAAGTTTAACACTAATTGAAGCTGTCAGACAACCTAAATTTACTTCTCTTTCAAGAAATCTGATTTTCTTCAGATAAAAAGTGAGTGATTAATTAGCCTGTCATTATTTTTTTTAAGATGATATTAGTAGATACTGAATTTCCTGTTAAATGAATTACCTACTGTTTTCCATTTGGAGTTCACGATTGTATGTTAGAAAGACACTCATCTTCATACTAAACCATCACCATTCAAGCTATGTATTTTAGTTTAACCACTTTCCTTTAAAAATTATTTTTAAAGTAGAGGTTTCATGTACATAATGCATTATCATGTCCTGTTCTGACTTATGTGTCGCCCTTCCTATCTATCTACTTCCTACCTAAACCTTCCTCCTTCCCTTTGATAACCTTTATTAATTGATCTTATAATCCAAAAGTTTTTTTTTTTTTTTTTTGCTTTTTGGGTCACACCTGGCCATGCACAGGGGTTACTCCTGGCTCTGCACTCAGGAATTACCCCTGGCCGTGCTCAGGGGACCATATGGGATGCTGGGATTTGAACCCGGGTCGGCCGCGTGCAAGGCAAACGCCCTACCCGCTGTGCTATCTCTCCAGCCCCTCCAAAAGTTTTTTAAATTTGGTTTACTTTTGTCTACTAACTTCTCCCTATAAACAGTTTATATTTCTATACAGAAGAGTGAAATCATATGGTCATTTCTTTCTATGCCTAGCATATTTCACTTAATGATAATACTCTTTAACATATCCATGTAGTTGCAAATGACAAGACTTCATCTCTATATGCTTATATACATGTATATATTTAATATTATCTTGATCTTGATTAAAAGCATGTAAAGAAGCTTATTCCATCTTTCCATCCCATTTCACAAAATAGAATAAAACAAGAACTACATTATGAGGAATGCAGCCTCGGTTTGTGTAGGTGAGGAATGAGAAAGATTAGTATAGAAGTCACTGGCTAAGGGATTCAAACAGTGAACCAAAGGATATAGTGTGGGAGAGAATATTGCAGTTACGCCCTCGGCCCAGATGAAATCCGGAGCAGCCGTGCACGACACAGCCCCTCTGCTCCTTAGAGACTATGATCCAGGAGGTCTACTAACCCATTTTGGCACCCAGAGACTTATAGAAATGCATCTAGACTGTAAACTGAGCTAAAACAACAGAAATCCAAAACTGCGCAGCTGAGAGAGCTCCTATAATCTTCATTCTCATCAATGGAAAACAAACTATCAAATGATGCCTTTTCATTAGGTTTGACTGTTGGGGGAAGATTCCAAATAATAATAGTCAGTTCTCTGTTGAAATATTGAATGTATCCAAAGTATAGAGAGAATAAAGTGAAGAACATTGCCCACTCGGGTGCGGGGAGTGGGGGGTGGGAGGGGGGTATATTGGGGTTCTTGGTGAGGGAATAGATGCACTGGTGAAGGGATGGGGGTTTGATCATTATATGACTGAGACTTAAACCTGAAAGCTCTGTAACTTTTGTCACGGTGATTCAATAAAATAAAATTTTAAAAAAATGTATGTATGTATGTGCATCTTAAATTTAAAAAAATAAGGTTGACTTATTAACAAAGTAAGCCTTAAGGTAAATCTTATTAACAAAGTAAACTTAAAGATAAACTTTATTATCAGTAAAAATTCATACAAAGTAAAATTCAGACAATCAGTAAAAATTGTAGACAATGTATTTATACTAAGGACCTTTTGTTAACAAAGCATGGTGGACATGAGTCTACCATCTTCCAAATCTTCCAACCAGCTAGCTTGTTGCCAATAAAACTCTTTCTCAACACATCCAAAGAAAGTACCAAATATATTTTATTTTAAATATCTTATAAAATAAAAGGTGGGTTGGAGTTGAATTAATTTTTTGATAATCAAGGACAGCACATTGTGCATTTTGGAGGGAGGTAATAGTATATGGCTTAAATTTCCATAAAAGAAATACTAAAAGCCAAAAGGCAAGGACATACTAATCTAATGTTCTAGATTATCTGACTTATCAGAAATATAATTATCCTGCAAAACTTCTATAAAAATCTCTCATCATGTCCAATCAGTTTTGACAGGTACTTTGTCACAGACAAGTTACAAACTGTGTCAGGTTCCACCACCCAGATCACACTTTCAGTAGCATTTTAGTACAGTTCTCTTTACCTCGTTTTCTTCCTCATTGAATAATAATAATAGTAGTGAAGGTAGTGGTAACAACATTTACCTATTAAAATTTTCTTAAGGATTAAATAATAATATATACATAGTCCTATGACCAGTTTCAGACAAAAAAAGTGTTCCATACATATTAGTTATTAGTCTTATAGCTGGAGTTTTTATGTTAGAGTTTAGGCTTTCCTTGTTTTAATAATATTAGCTGCTAGAGTTTAGTTTCTTAAGTTTAGGATCTACTTAGTTGCTAGCTATGTTATGCTTTCTTCTAGGTTAGTTATGTCCCCTAAACATTGAGCTTATTTCTCATAAAAAGTATTTTTGCTTAAATCTTTAACTTTAAAAAACAATTTTATTAATGATATTTTGAAGTTCTGGTATTAGATGCAGCAGATAATGTTCAGGGAGAGTGCCCTAGACCAAACTTTTCCTGAAACACAGAAATGATTCTACAGACAAATCATTACTTCTTGACCACAGTGATTTCTCTACCCAGGGACATATTCCGGATCACAGCTGAGTTCATCAGAGTCCATCACCTTACACCTACGCTAAGTTCTCGGTAGCATGCTGAGAGGGTTCTCAAACTCTCTTGCTCATGCTTTTCTGTAGCTGAGGAGCTCCCTTCCTCCAAGGAAAGTTCTCTGCAACTGCTCTTCTAGCATCCTTCTGAAAAAAAAAAAAAAAACTCACCTTTTATCTCTATTCTGGCAAGAGTTAAGTTTCCAAAAATTCAGACCAGAGCTTCTTAAACTCTTTTCACTCTGAATGTCCGCCAGAAGGAAATAGACAGGTACAGAATGATCTGTCTCATAGGTAGGACTTAAAGATATACAGTGAGGTAGCAATGAAGGTCCAAAGGCAACAAAATAGGTGAAGTGATCCACATAGCTGAGTTGCAGGAAAAGGGTGTAGGGGGTGTAGGGATCGTTGAGGGGAACAGAAGGGTACACTAGTGATCGGTGTGGTGTTGTAATCAATATTAATAGTATTATAAATCACAGGATTGCAATGAAAAAGTAAAAATAAATAAGTATGTTTTTCCACTCTGAATCCTTTGACTGGGGTAATTTTTATGCAACCCCAGGTAAAAAAAGTATCAATATCAGTAGATAAATCAAACATTTACTATTAATAAAATATAGCACTGCACTATAGCACTGTCGTCCCATTGTTCATCAATTTGCTCAAGCAGGTACAAGTAAAATCTCCATTGTGAGACTTGTTACTCTTTTAGGCATATCGAACACACCACAGATAGCTTGCCAGGCTCTGCCATGCAGGCGGGATACTCTCATTAGCTTGCCTGGCTCTCAGAGAGGGATGGAGGAATCGAACCCAGGTCGGCCGCATGCCAGGCAAACGCCCTACCTGCTATTAATAAAATATAATTAAATTCATTAACAAATTTTAATATTTCTATTTATAAAAGAAATTTATTATTAAAATGTTTTTAGGTTACATAACCCCATGTTGCAATTCATAATTTAAGTATCTAGAGCTCAGATGAATAAAAGCAATTACAACAGAGGTCTTGATCACACATGTCTGTTCTCAAGCAGCATCTTTTAAGAGTCCACTATTGCAAGACACTGCCAAATCTGTGCTGAAGACCAAGACCAAGACCAAGAAGACCAAGAAGGCTTTTGAAATAAGGAGCAAGGTGGCTATTACAAAGAGAAAGAACAACAGACAAGTACAGTGAACTGAAAACAACACAATTATACTACAGAATAAGGTTTATAGTTTATCCTTCATGTTTGCTGAATTGATCTTAAACTAGATGAAAGATTAGACAGACAAGTTGAGGACAAATTATCATTTTGAATATTAACCTAAGAGATTCAGAGTTTACTCTCCTTAGAACAGAAGAACTGTCTCTGAACCCTATATGAATTGGGTTCTAGGAAGAATAGCCAGTGAATGCTCAGTTTATAAGTGGGCTGAAATTTGAATGTGAGCATAGTATTTATGTTTATGTCATCTAATAATCACATTTATGTTTATGTTATGTAGGGACCTTTACCACATGTTATATACGATGCAGAAGTTTTTTTTCAATGTTTTTTTTTCAAAGACTTTTTCAAAGACTCCCATCAGAAAAAAAAAAACTGTAGGTATCTGCAAATACAGTTATTAGATAATTTCATGTTCTTGTTTGGATCTAATCAAATTATCAGCAAAAACTCAACGGACAATGTTTCTACACTAGGGAGAGGCTGAGTGACACATGGTTGTTGGAAACATTACAACTAAGAGATTGTTAAGTACCTCTCCTCTAACTAATAGGGATAACCGGCTTCCACCAGACATGCTTTGTAAGAAAAACTGCATCAGGAAGGGTTTCTAGGGTATGCAATCAAGAAGTATCATCTTCCGTGCAGACCCTAATATACACTGCCAAAATAAAAGTTTAGAAAGCTATGTTTTATTTGCCAGCCACACTAAAGACAAAGTTTGTAATTCTGTAAAAGTAATTCTCTAAATTTTAGGGAAATAGTTAACACCGGAGGCGGGGGGGGGGGGAGGGCGCGAGGGAACTGATCTGCTTATTCTACTGATAACTATGTGCCACGGCCATTCGCATTTTTAAAAAATGTATTGAATATAGTTAAGCAGTACACGTGCGTGTAACATCAGACAAGGGATGGCATGAACTGGAAAACAGAAACGTTGCCAAATCATGGATCTATCCCCCGGCCCCGCAACCCCCACCCAACACTGCATACTTCCTGCCTGTTCAGTAGCCGAAACTGCAGAACCCGAATATAAAGAGTGAACACAATCCAGTAACTCATGAATAGTTTCTGAAATGCCAACACCTGTTCCCAGAGTGTACCCCAACTGCGGCTCGTTAAAACGAAGTACCCAGAGCAAAATCAGCAGTGCCCTGGGTGCCGAAAACGCAGACACCCTCAACCTTAGACACACAAACAAAGCAGTGTCTGGCCAGGACTGGAGGACGGGGGTGCAGGGCAGGGCATGGTGGTCGAACCCGAAGGCCCCCACCCCCTTGGCCACCTCCTTTCCTCCCGCGCCCTCAGGGCCGATACTCACAGCTCTGGTCTCGTACAGAACCAACTTCTGGACCGAGCTGATGAGGGGGGCGGCGGCCGAGGGCATGGCCAGAGCAAATAGGGTACCCGGAGACAGGGCACCAGGCCGCAGCCCAGATTGTGGCAGCCGCCCCAAAAGGCTGGCAGAGATGTCACCTCAGCTCCTGGACAAGAGATGCGCCCAGGATCAACGCCGCCGGCCCGGGCACTAAGCACACAGATGACCCACACAGCCCGGTGGTTTCCGGATTCCTTCGCCCCGCCTCCAGGCAAACCCCGCCCCGGGCCAGGCGAAGGCGGAGCTGGAGGATGTACCATAGAGAGGTGGTGTAGAGGCGCCCAAAGCCTGCGTACTGCCCAGAAAGGAAGCAAGGATGGCCATCATTGATGAGGGCAGAGAAAAAGTGGGCGGAGAAAAATTGCTGGATTTATTCAATAGGGGTTATTTGGTCGAACTCAGTTACTCGCCTTGGAGCGGTTCTCCCCTAGTAGCAATTAGGTCCATTTCCAAATGTGAGGGTATCCCCCCGCACACACACTGCTTACTCTCTCCGTTATCCGGGAAACTTACTCTGATGAGCCTACTCCGAGTGCAGGTACTTTTCTCCCTGCGTGACTACGGTGAGCACCGACAAACTCCGTATCATTCAGACAGTGTGTCATCCGAGGAATGATTTTAAATCACCTCAGCTGGAAAGTCTGTACTGTGCCAAATATTTGTGTCTGAATTACAACATTTGTAAATTCTATCAAATATTACATATGTACATTGTTGTAAACCTCTAACTTTCGAGTTGGGCAGTTCAGGGCTAAATCATTGTTTCTTCAATGTTCCTTTATTGTCACCTTATATATTTAATGTTCCCTTTCTTATCGTCACCTTATATATTTAATGTTTCCCCTCTTAATTTTTTTATTTAATTAAAGAACTGGGATTTACGAAGTTTTTGATAGTTGAGTTTTAGGAATACAATATTTCAATACCATTACCACCAATGCCAACTTCCCTCCACCAGTGTACCCGTCTTCCACCCTCTGCAACCACTTAAGACCCCTACCCATGCCTGCCACCTTAGCAAGCACATTACAAAGTTTGGTGGTTGCAGCTTAGATCTCATGTTCTCAATGTTGTTGAGTCTGTGCTTTGAATAGATGTTTCACCACTCACCTATCTCACCAGTATAACAAAAGTACAACCTTTATCCCCCCTTTCCCATCTTTTCCACCCCCCTCCCTCCTTGATTTCTCTCCTTCTTTTCTTCTCTGACCTTCTCCTCCCTAAACTCTGGAGTAAGGGTGATCTAAGTAGCCTCTCTTTCCTACATTACATTTCCCAATCTAGTTATTCTATATAATACAGATAAAGTGAGATCATCCTGTGTTTGTCCTTCTTCTCCTGGCTTACTTCACTCAACATGCTATCTTCTGGTTCCAACCAGGTTGCAGCAAATTTCATCGTTCCTAGCGGCTGCATAGTATTCCATTGTGTATATTTACCACAACTTCACAAACCAGTCATTTGTCATTGGATACTTAGGTTGATTCTGTATTTTAGCCATTGTACTCGCTGTATCTTATCAAGTGTATCAATGAATAATGAATAATGGTGTGCACATGTCCTTTTGAATAAATGTCTTTCTATCCGGGGATAGATACCCACTATCCTGGGGGTAGATACCAAAAAGTGGAATGCTGTATCATATAGAAGCTCAATTCTAAATTTACTGAGACTCTTGCAAAACAACTGGAGTACACACATACACAAAAATGGCAACACAGCCCTTTATATCAGTAATCTTAATGTCAATGGATTTTCCTCTCTATCATATATCTGGGGAAATGATTTTATTCAAAATTGAAATAGGTACTCACAAAAGTATTTAAGAGAAAATCAGTCACGGTTGCAATTCTCAAGGCTCCGCCCCCAAAAGGCTCTGAGCTGTAGCGTCGGGGTTCCCTAGGCAACCGCCCAACAGATTCCCAAAGTCCGGGAAGCTGCTGCAGGCTCTGCGGAGTCCACTGGGGTAGAAGCTGTCAGGTAAGTAGGGGTCTCGCCCACTGCCCTAAGGCCTTTGGCTAGAGATTGGATAGAACCCCACTCCTGCTAGGACCCCAGACCAGTTACTTTTATTGCAAAACTAAATTCTGGGATCCCTGGGTAAATTCTGTGTTTTAAAACCACTTCCCCTCTCAAAGACTAATCTTTAATCCATAAGTATTTACTAAGCACCTTTTGTGAGACTGTAAAACAACTGGAGTGGCAGCTAATCTAGTTTTGACGGGAGCGGTAGGATTTCCAGGAGAAGGGACCCTTATAAATCTCAGAACCCACTGCTGGATGGCTTCTCAATAGCTGAAAATGTGCGGGGATGGGGCAGAATCTATTGAATTTATAGCACAAATACGCAGCATAATGTAATATTTGAGATTGTTTAATTCCAGGTTTGATAAATTTTAGCAGCATTTTTAAAGTATGTCTTTGAAGCAGGATGGGGCCCTTGACAATGGATTTTGGTGTATTAAAAAACTTAGAATTTGGGGCTGGAGCGATAATATAGAGGTTAGGGCGTTTGCTCTGCACGTGGCTGGCTCGGGTTCAATCCCAGGCATCCCCTATGGTCCTATGAGAACCATCAGGAGAATTTCTGAGTGCAGAACCAAGAGTGACCCCTGGGCATCGCCGGTTGTGACCCAAAATGCCAGCTAGAATTCACTGAGAACCCACAAAGGGACTGTTCAGCAATCTTTCCTTAACAGTACTGTAGCAGCAAATCTCAATGTGGGGGAACCTAGAAATATAGTGATATATATGCTAATAAATCACTATCACTGTGATCCCGTTGCTCATCGAGTTTCTCTAGTGGGCACCAGTAATGTCTCCATTGTGAGACTTGTTGTTACTGTTTTTGGCATATTGAATACTCCACGGGTAGCTTGCCAGGCTCTGCCTTGCGGGCGAGATACTCTCGGTAGCTTGCCCGGCTCTCCAAGAGGGGCGGAGAAATCGAACCTGGCTGGGCCGCGTGCAAGGCAACCACCCTACCACTGTGCTATTGCTCCAGCCCATGCTAATAAATACATATTATTTTTATATTTTATACATTTTATACATATGCATTTTTATACATTTTATTATATATTTTTATACATATGCTTTTTATATTTGCATTTTCCCTAATTGAGTTCTTTAGAGAATTTGTTTTAATGTCTTATGTATACTTTTTTTTTCCGGTCTGAAACTAAGAGCCTATTAAAATGGTTATAGATGACTTTAACTCACTTGAGATTTTTGGTAAATCTGTCTCTGGTGGCATGGATTATTTTCTAGACTACATAAATTCATAAGCTAGTCTAGTTATCTCAATCTGCTTGTTTGTCCCAACTAACTTTAACAATCCAACTCTCGTAGCACTCTGTATCATGACTGTTAACAAGATGAAAGAAGAGCAGCATCCTTTTCTAGATACATTTGATGAAGATGAGACTGAGAAAAATTTTATGTTGTCCAAGCCTGTTTGTTTTGTTGTATTTGGGAAGCCAGTAAGTTATCTGTGATAGCTACTTTATATAATCTTCTTATTTTAAAAGTCATAATCTAATGTTGCCATACAAGTAAAAAAAATCACCATATGCTACTTTTGAGTGTTTGCTACTTTCATTATCTGACTTAAAACCTGATATAACATTGATTGTAAGTTGATAATTTTCTCTCCTTACACACTATAAATGAAAAGGAGGCTGGATTTTATAAGACATTACCTTTAGAGTACCACACCATGTCCATCATTTGTTGTATATGATCCAAGTTTTTTTTAGACACAATTTGAATATAAATATTTGTCATATTTGTTATGAGGTTCTCTGGATATGTAAAGGTGAGACATAACAGAGACTCACTGGTAGGTTCTTGCACTAGAAGCCACTGCGAGATGCTAAGTCTTGCCTCACCCAGTGTGAGAGTGACCCTGTGCATTATCCTTCTCCCATCAGGAAGGGACCAAAAATGGCTGTTGAAAGATAGCTTGCCTTCCTAGGCACATCTACTACAAACCTCTAGAAAGAGCTATTTTCAACTACTGAGATAGTTAATAGTTATCAGTTATCAGCCAGAGCTGGTTAACTAAAGATCCTCTCAAGAACACAGAAGCTAAAATAAGGTCCCATGTTTGATTAATTTTATATGAACCTTGGGATAGCTATAAGAAATAGTTCCAGTAACTTTCATTATATTTCTGCAAAATGTCATGAAGTTTTAAAGGTCAGCAGTGAGGAATAGGAGCAATAGCACAGTGGATAGCGCATTTGCCTACCTTCAATCAAGCTGGGTATGTGTCCTGGCATCCCATAACGGTACTCAGAGCTTTCCAGGAATGATCCCTAAGCACAGAGCCAGGAGTAAGCCCTGAGCACCAGTTGGTGTGGCGCCAAATCTCCCCCCAAAAGATTGTCCTAAAAATCAACAGTAAAAGCAATAAAGTAAAATTGTTACTTCACTAGAGGGATATTTTATGTTTATGATATCCTATTCAAAGATTCTGTTCAATGAATGCTTTGCTCCTGAAAGTTACTAAATGTAAATCTGTCAAAACATTAATGATTATAAACTTTAGTAAGAAAATAAACTAATAAATGTCAATATAGCCACAATAATATATGTTCAGAATTCAAAATCTGACAATCAAAAGAAAATGATATTTAGACTGTCATTATGGTGAAACATTCTGCTGATCTCAAGGTAAAATGTTAAACTTTTTTTTACCTAAAACACCTCATAAAATGATGCAAATGTGACAATTTCCAGAGGAAAATGGAGCTACAAATATCTAGGTTTTACTGTGCATTTGGTTTTTATTTTGAAAAATAACTTATAGCATTGATGTAATAGTGACCACCAATAGACTCTTTCAAAATTAGATTATCTCCTTCACTGATAAATAGTTGTTCTATTAAATTTTAAATACTGTCTTTTTTTAAGGGGGTTGGGAAGACAACTTTGGCCAATTATATTACACAGACATGGAAATGTATTCCTGTAGAAGGTAAATTTTATCTATTCTTTCCAATATTTTATTATGAGTATATTCAAGTTTGCATTAAAATGCAAAGAATTATACAATGAATACTCACCAAAATTCTATGATTTTGTTACATTTTCTTTATCATATCCCACTGTCAATCCAGTGAACATGATGTTTATAAAGCACCAAATAAGTTTTTCCCTTCTATTAATCACAGTTTTGTTCATAGAATTTTGGGCTGGGTATGAAATGTCTTTATTTCTGTCTTTATGTCTTTAATTCTGTTCTACTATCTTCATTTCTCTAATTTTAAAATTAGGACTCTTCAAAATAAGTGTGTGTTTAATGTCTCCCTATGGAAGATGAGATGAGATTCTCACAACTGAAAAGTGTGGTGGCACTTTTAAGAAACACAACTATCTTCAATGATACATTTTATATTTTTTCTATCTATAGATTGCTTTGCAATTCTTTGCCATTTATAAAGGTTGCTATATATAAAATGCAGTAATGCTATTTATGCCCTAAAAGATAAATAAGCTAAGAAATGAATTAATAATTCTTTTTTTTTTTTTTTGCTTTTTGGGTCACACCCAGCAATGCTCAGGGGTTACTCCTGGCTTTGCACTCAGGAATTACTCCTGGCAGTGCTTGGGGGACCATATGGGATGCCAGGGATCGAACCCGGGTCGGCCGCATGCAAGGCAAACGCCCTACCCGCTGTGCTATCGCTCCGGCCCCAGAATTAATAATTCTTAAGTTAAAGAAATATAAGAAAAATTAACCCCATCATTATTCAAAGAAAATCTAAATAAAATAATGATCATATTTATATGTCAAATTTACAACAAATCCGAAAAGTTTTTGCAATCACTGTCAGTGAATATTTCATGTGGTAGTAGTAAAATTATGATCTGTTACAATTTGGGGGAAAATAATTTGATAACACATAGAAAACACACAAGTTAAAATTTTTGCCATTTAGACATAAAAATTCACTGTAGCAAGCATTAAAGAATATAAGCATTCCAGACCCCTGTTTTCCCTGTCCATGGACATTAGTCGTCTTCTAAATACTTTTTTTATATATCACAAGTAACTGCATTATTCTATATCTGGGGTTAGGAGGACTGGTTAATGATTGGCTCTAACCACAAATGTGTATGGGGCTGAGAGTAGCTAAGATAAGAGAAGGGACTGGTATGACAATAGCCGAGAATGATCACACTGGACCAGAAATGAGTGTTAAAAATAAGTCAGGGTTATTCTATTTTTTTTTTATTTGAATCACCATGAGATATAGTTACAAAGCTTTCTTGTTTGAGATTCAGTCATACATTGATAGAATATCTATCCCAGGGCACATTTTCCACCACCAATATCCCTCATATCCCCTCCCTTCTTAATCCTCCCACTGCCTCTATGGCAGACAGTTTCCTGGTAAGGGATATTCTTGATAACCTTTCAGTACTAATATTGCAAATCACAATGCCCAAAAAGGGCTGGGGGGGAGGAGAGAGGGGGGAGGGGAGGGGAGGGGGAGAGAGAGGAGAGGAGAGAAGAGGAGAAGGGAGGGGAGGAGAGGAGAGGGGAGGGGAGGAAAGGAGAGGAGAAGGGAGGGGAGGGGAGGAGAGGGGAGGGGAGGGGAGGGGAAGACAGAGGAGGGGAGGAGAAGAGGGGTGGGGTGGAGGAGAAGGGAAGGGAGGAGGAGAGGAGGGGAGAGAAAGAGAGAGGGGGAGAGAGAGAGGGAGAGAGAGGGGGAGAGAGAGAAAGAGAGAGAGAGAGAGAGAGAGAGAGAGAGAGAGAGAGAGAAGTACCTGCCATAGAAATAGGCAGGAGATGGGGGTGGGTGATGGGAGGGAACCTGGGGACACTGGTGCTGCGAAATGTACACTAAGGGACACTGATGCTGGGAAGTGTACACTAGTGGAGGGATGGGTGTTGGAACACTGTGTGACTGAAATCTAATCATGAAAAGCTTTGTAAGGGTCTATCTCACAGTGATTCAATTAAAAAGTTTAAAATATATATATAAGCATTCCATAGATTATTAGCTGCCAGGGATATGATTTGGCTCCTGAGACTTCTATATCATGTGTTGTCATTTCTATCTCCAGATATCTTTTAGCAATGGATAGAATATTTCCATTCTAAGGGGATGCATTGGGAAAGAGGGGAATGATGACTCTGCAGAGCTCAGCAGACCATGCAGTGCTTGGGATTGAACCCACCTTAAATCCTGTACTGTCTCTGGGTTCCCAAGTATTTCCTTTTAGAAAAGAAAGAGGAGCCTTGCAGATAGCTCAAAGGACTAGTGTGATAGCTTTGCTTGCCAGAGACCTGAATTCATCCCTTGCAACTGCATGGCCTTAAGATAAACAAAGACAAGAAAAAGCATTACTACTGGCTACCCGAGTGGTCATGGTTCATAAGATTATCCCGTGAAACCTAAAACAAAACAATTTAAAAATCACTGCAATTTCAACCTGGGGATCCCTCTTCCCTGTTTAAACATTTCTCCATGAATGTTTCCCTTCTTTACAATCTGTAAAAAAATTAATGAGCTCTGGATATAATTTCATAGTGATAAAGGTGTCTAATAATAGCAGTTCCCATCTTTATGCAATATTTTACATTTTCCCAATTACTGTCATATACCAACTCATTTCATCCTCAGTCTCTCGCATACTGTCTAGCACATTCGCATACCAGATACAGAGGCATTTAGGAAATTAGCTTCCCCAAGACCCCTTAACTTGCCAATGACAGAAACAGGTTTTCTGTGGAGTACTTTTTGCTACTAGTTAGGTTTAAATAAAGTGTCTAAACGTCCTTTATAAATTCTAAAGCAAAATACAAATGTTAGTCCTTGTTATCACTTGTGTCACTGTCATCCCGTTGCTCATCGATTTGCTCAAGCGGGCACCAGTAATGTCTCTATTGTGAAACTTGTTGTTACTGTTTTTGGCATATCAAATACGTCATGGGTAGCTTGCCAGGGTCTGCCATGCAGGCGAGATACTCTCGGTAGCTTGCAGGGATATCCGAGAGGAGCAGAAGAATCGAACCCAGGTCAGCCGAATGCCAGGCAAACGCCCTACCCGCTGTGCTATCACTCCAGTCCTTTTAACACTTACAAAATAAAGTTTCTTTTATCACCCCAGTCTTACATTCTTTTTTTTAAATTTTATTTTCTTTAAGCACCATGATTTCAACTTTATTTACAGTGTTCCAGCACCCATCCCACCACCAGTGTCAACTTCCCTCCATCAGTGTTTCCAGGTTCCCCCTTCTTCCAGTCTCTGCCCCCACCACGCCCCAACCCCAGTCTACCAACTTGGTACTCAACTTTTTAAAGTTTGGTCATTAGAGTTTGAGTGTCCTGATTTCAATGCTGTTGACTGTGGTTTGGATATTTAGCTCTATCGCTCCTTACCAACACAGATGTACCTGAATCATCTTGACCTTGCCCATTGTTGCTTCTCCTCTATCTCTTCTCCCACCCCAAACTCCCGCCACTCGATTTCTTTCCTCCTCCTGCCTATATTCTGGTGCCAGGAGTGATCTAGACATTCTGCCCTATAAACATTGCATTTCCTCATTCAGTTATTCTAAATTCCACATATAAGTGACATCATGCAGAACATCACTATCACTGTCATCCCATTGCTCATTGATTTGCTCGAGCAGGTACCAGTAACGTCTCCATTGTGAGACTTGTTGTTACTGTTTTTGGCATATTGGATACACCATGGGTAGCTTGCCAGGCTCTGCCGGGATACTTAAGAATTTGACAATTCGTACACCATTTGGTGCTAATATTTTGAATTCATATTTTAGCTTTACCAGTTTTGGAAGAATTGATTGCCTCTGACACCCCATCAGGAAACATGGTAAACAAATCTATGTTTTAGATTTACTGTGACATTTTAAAAGGCTCCAGACAGTATCTACACTTCACAGTCATATGCACTGTCTTTGCTTGTTCTCAGTTGCAAGCCATGCTACACAAAGGACACAGCATCCCAGATGAAGTCATCATAAAGCTCCTCTTGGAGAAGCTCAACTCCCAGCAAGTGTCACACTTTGGTATGTTTTTTGTTTGTTTGTTTGTTTGTTTGTTTGTTTTTCACATCAGTGGTCCACTAAACAGCCTTAAAATTTGTGTTTTATCTGATATATAAATAACATCTGCATTTGCTTTCTTTTAAAATTCTGGTATAGGAATTCCAGAGCCTGCATTCCATTGAGCTGCCCAGATGGTTTGTTTTTGTTGTATGAGGTATCCTTATTTATAATAAAATCGTACTACGCCACAACACAGTGGCACTATCCTTTATTCACCCTTGTCCTAAGATCTTTTCTTGTCTCGTCCTCACCTTTCATGTCCACACCTTGCTTGGCAGCCGCAGTTCCATCAGCAATATTTCAGGGTTTGCTCTCATTGGCCATAGTCTACTCCCTTGCTTTGTTTCTTCTATATACACACAAGATCTTCCAGTATTTGTCTTTCTACAAAGCCTCACTTTGTTTGATATGATAACTTTCAGTTCCATTCAGGCTGTAGCAAAATGCAAATTTTCATCTTTTCTTATAACTAAGTGGTATTATATCATGCGTGCACATATTTATATCAGAATTTCTTTATATGCTCATCTCTCATTAGACACTTTTGTTGTTTCCAGATCTTGGCTAGTGTTAATTGCTCTACAATAAACATATGTGTGTATACATCTTTTCAAATTAATGTTTTCCTGTTCTTAAGATAAATGCCAAGGAGTGAAATTGCTGGATTAGATGGGAGTTCTATTTTGTATTTTTTGTAGAATCTCCATACTGTTTTTCATAGTGGCTGAACCACTGACATTCTCACTGACGCAAATGAGGGTTCCTTTCTCACCTAATTCCTACTCTTGATTGTGTCCAGACTGTTTGAAGGAGGTAATTTACACTGGTGTGAGATGATATCTCATTGCTGTTTTGATTTGCATTTTCCTGACAACCAGTGATAGCGAACACTTTTTCTGTATTGACTTCTTTTGAGGAAAAGTCTATTCAGTGCCACTGCACCTTTTTAAATGGGAGTTTTGTTTTCTTTTTTGTTGAGTTTTGTTCAGATAGCTTTATTTACTTGTTTTGTTTTTACCCAGGGTGGAGGGTACACCCATGGTGTTCAGGGGCTATTCCTGGCTCTGTGGGCAGGAGTGACTCTTGCCAGTGCTTGGGGGTGAGGGGAGGCGTATATGGTTTTGTGGATGGACCAGGATTGGCAGAAAGCAAAGCAAGCAGCTTAACCTCTATACTATCTCTCTGGCCACTTGTCTACTTGTTTTTATTCTTCATATTCTACATCTATCTAAATAAAAAATTTCAGATAATCCAATCTTTTTTCCAGAATTTTTTGTATTATCCACCAAAGCCAAAAAATCTTTCATTATCTTTCTTGCAGCACTAAGAACTTTGCCTGACTTTTTCCCATTAACTCATTAACTCTGAGTTATATTACTAAGGGCTGGCCACAGTGAGATTTTTCTGCACTAATACACACTTACAAGATGAACATGGAAACTAAAGTGACACTAGTTCACTCTCTGGCTCCATATCTCACTGGACATATATATATATAATATAATATATATATATATATTGCTTTTTGGGTAACACCCGGCAATGCACAGGGGTTACTCCTGGTTCTGCACTCAGGAATTACTCCTGGCGGTACTCAGGGGACCATATGGGATGCTGGGATTTGAACCTGGGTTGGCTGTGTGCAAGACAAATGCTCTACCCGCTGTGCTATTGTTCCAGCCCCAATCTATTTCTTAAGTCCACTCTGTGGCTCAGATCTACGAGGGCTCCTGTACTCACGTGCTGAGCAGGTATTTATTTGGACTTAAACTCTCAAGCCATAGACTCCTGAAGCTCAGAGTGATTAGAAAAAGAAAATGAAAATGCCATGACATTTGCAAAATAAGAGAGGAGAAATAAAGCTGTGCTTGGGATAAAGTCATTCATCTAAATGATATTGAGTTATTGAATGAAATTAGAAAGTTGCTTTAAGTCTCAGTAAGGGATTATAATCATATGCGACATCTCAGTAAGGCCTCACTGAGATGTCTCATATGATTATAATCATATACATAATCATATAATAATATGAGACATTAAAACACAGGGATTAAGAAATACGGGTAGCGGAGCTGGAGAGATAATACAACTGTTAAAGTGCTTATCTTGCATCCTGCTACCCCTTGTTTGAATCCCCAGCACCACATATGTTCCCCCGAGCAGCACTGGGCTAGCTCTTGAGCATAGAGCCAGGAATAGCTCCTGAGCACCACAGGGTATAACCCCCAAATGAAAACAAAAACAAAAGAGAAGTTAGTTAAGTTTTAAAATAAAGGTTAATTGCCAAAAAAAAAATCAATAATGAAAACAACTGAGAGTGCTATATAACTCTCATATGTATGTAGTTATAATATGTAAATATATATTTATATATAATTTATACACAATATTATTTCTACTATCTATATACTTGCCTGTCATTAGAAAGGATTAAGTTGAAGAAGTAAATAAAAATGTAGGCAGCTACATGACAAACAGGTAAAAAAGATAGTTACAGTGTAGTTTTTAAAAAAAAAAACTGCATAAAGCATAGTGTTTGAAACCTGGAAAAATTTAGTGGTTTACAGGGCTTTTAAAATGGCATAAAGGGCAGCACCGGCCCCACTCGCCGCCGAGATGTGATCCTAGGGGCCACACGTGTGCGGCCTCTCTGCAGCTGCACGAGCATGACGCCAGAGGCCAACTAAACTACTTTTGGTATGGGCAGCTCCTTGCAGAATGTCTCCAGACTGAGAACTAAGCCGAGGTCCCATGCCTGCCCAGGAGGGGAAAGCTATTTCTCTCTCTCCCCTTTTTCCTTGCCGGGGGTGAAGGGCGTGGCAAGTGCCATATTATGAGGACCACAGATGAGAGTTATAAGCTTGCAGTGATCCAATATCTGGAAGAAATTTCCCTGGACTTAGTTGCTAAAATACAGAAATCCAAAACCACACAGGCGCTATTGCGGCTGTGCGACCTCCTATCTCTTCACAACAGGTCTGACTCTAGTGGGGAACTCCTAACAATAATAGTGACGTTTTTGCTGAAATATTGAATGTAACTAAAGTAAAGAAAATGTAAAGTGAAATTTATCAGTTCAGGGCGGGGGGAGGCCGGGATGGGAGGTATACTGGGTTTTTGGTATTATGTTTTGTTTTGTTTTTGTGGTGGAATATGGGCACTGGTGAAGGGATGGTTGTTTCAGCATTGTATAACTGAGACTTAAACCTGAAAGCATTGTAATTTTACACATAGTGATTAAATAAAATAAAAAATTAAAAAAAATAAATAAGATGGCATAAATTGTAAGCATTGGCAGGAGAGAGACAAAATGTGAAAAAATAAATAAGGGGTGGAGGGAGATAGCTCTATGGTGAGGTGTTCTCTCCTATCTCTGTGGTTAGGCCCCATAATCAAGCTTGGTTTTCTTGGTTCCCTTGAGCACTCTGAAGTGTCTTGAGGCTCATGAGTAGCCCCAGGTATGGCTGCAGAGGCCCCCAAAAACTTCCAGGGCAACCCTGGTGGTCCTAGTACTGAATCACAGACCCATTTGCCAAGAATCTATTGGGAGGCCACCCCACTAAAACCAGTAAATAAATCAATACATTTACTCAGTTATGCTATTCACAGTTTTCATAACCTTTTTGGCTTTTTATTATAGAAAATTTCAAGCAAGAGATTGACATGCCTGCTTTTTTATGTTTCTTGCTGAGTTTCAATAACTCTCATCTATTCTTTTTTTTTTGGCTTTTTATTTGGGGCCACGCCCAGCCATATTCAGGGTTTACTCCTGGCTCTGCACTCAGAAATACTCGTGATACTCAGGGGACCATATCGAATGTCAGGGATAGAACCCGGATAAGCCACGTGCAATGCAAGAGCCCTACCCGATATACTATTGCTCCAGTTCCCACTCTCATCTATTCTTGATTCATCCACACTTTTTCCCACAGTCCTCCTCATCCTACTGTATTTTTTTTTTAATTTAAATTTTATTGAATCACCATGTGGAGGGTTACAAAGTTCTCAGGATTATGTCAGTTATACAGTACTCAAACACCCTTCCCTTCACCCGTGCCCATATTCCATCACCAACCACCCCATTATACTTCCCGCCCCCCCCCAGTCCCCGCCCTTGTAAGTGATAAGCTTCACTTTGTTTATGCTTTATCTTGGTTACAGTCCATGTTTCAACACATAATTCACTATTGTTGCTAGGGTTTCCCCCCAAAAAAGAGAAGACAGTCCCACTGTCAAGGAAGCATTTGATGACTCTCCATTGCTGAGAATGTAGAGATATTAAGTCCCGCTGTTTGTTACATAACTTTTCTATTTTTTCCCCCCTCATCCCGCGCCACCGAGATCACGCCTGTTTAGTAATCACCACGCTGCCTGACAAAGGGAAAACAAACCAAAAGAGATAGTTATTTCTCGTCATCAGCCGGCGTGGGGCTCTGGCTTAGTTGATAGTCTGGTAGAATGTCTGCAAGCAGTTTCTGGAACCAAAAGTAATATGCTGGTATCGGCCCCGGCTCAAGATTCCACCAGCGTCCTGCTGTTCCAAGTACATAATAATTTATTCCCTTGTATCCGATTCCCACGCCACCAGGTCCGTGTCAGCTTAATGGACATCATACTATGGTTAACGCCACGCCTCGTTTCTTCCCGAGAAAGAAGGATATTTCTTCTCAGCCGGCGTGGGGATATGGCTTAGTTCAGTCTATAGAGATGGCTACCACTTTGGTGGCCTTCAATATTTCAGCAAAAGACTTACTATTCTTGTTAGGATTTCCCACCAAAGTCCGACCCGTTAAAAGGGAACCATTTCATATTGGTGATGATTAAATGACAATAGGTTGCGCGGCCATGGCAGCAGCCTCGCGGCTTTGAATTTCTGTATAAAGTCCAGGGAGAGTACAGCCAGAAATTACACGTCGCTACAAACTTTAACCCTATTATGGTCCCCCCAAAGTCCAACCCATTACAAAGGAACCATTTCATATTGCTGATGATTAGATGACATTAGGCTTCCGCGGCCGCGCGGTTTTGGGTTTCTATATAAAGTCCAGGGAAAATTCTGCCTAAAATTCTATCGCTACAATCTTTTACCCTTTAACAAAAAACTTAGTACTATTGTTTGGAGTTTCCCCCCATGTTAAGCCCTGCCAAAAAGGAACATTTACACGTTGCTGACAATCAAGAGATATTAGGTCGCGCGGCTGCAATAGCAGCCGCGCGGTTTTGGATTTCTATATGAAGTCCAAGGATAATTCTTTTGGTAATTGCATCACTCGCTGGCGGCGCCTGGGCCAGAAGCTCCCAGCACACAGTTTGGAGGCATTTTGGGGGCGCCGCTCGTGTCCAAAGTGGTTCAGTTGCCTCCGGGGTCGATCTCGCGCGGGGCCGCAAAGGACCCTACTGTATTTTTAATCTGAGTCATATCTTTTATTTTTCTCTCCAATATAGATTTTATTTCTTTTTTATTTCCTAATTAAAGAAGCTATACCTTCCAATACACATGGAGGGACTTTGGTGAGAATTGCATACTTATCTTATTTCTTATATTTTGGAAAATCTTTCAGGATATCACCATTGAGTATTTTGGAAACTTTATTTTTTTCCATAAGTATTTTTTTTTGAGGCGGGGGGACTATTTGGCCACATCTGGCAGTGCTGAGTTTACTCCTGGCTCTGTGCTCAGGGATCACTCCTGGCTGGGTTCAGAGGTCCGTATGGAATGCCAGGGATTGAACTCAGGTCTGCCACAGGCAAGGTAAAAACCCGATCAGTTGTACTATTGCTCTGTCTTCTCCATAAATATTTTTTATCATGTTTGTTTGTCAGGTTGAAAAGCCAAATGACCCTGTTGCTGGTAGCTTGGTAAAGTGGGGAGCAAAGGAAGTAGACTCGTGAAAATGCTTGGCCTTCATTAAGTCAGTCTTAATTTCAAAACAGGTATTGTAGTTCCATTGCCTTTCCCTAACAGAAAAGAATTTCAGGAGGAGTGAAAGAAAGAGATGGGGTAGTTTTATTGAAACATAGTTTGAAAGATGTGAGGGGAGATAAAAGGGAGAAAGAAATGTGTGTCCAAGAGAGAATACAAGCTTCTCCAGAGTAGAAATAGGCAAGCAAAGAAACTTAGAGACAGGCAAGTGACATCGGTATTTGGTGAGGGAACAGAGACTTGAAAAGTGAGTTGCTCACTCATATCTTATATGTTCACCTGTAAATGTTTGCTATATGTTTCAAGAAGATGCAAACACTTTCATCTTTTTTTTAATAACCATTACATTTACTAATAATTAGAATTACAATGATTTATTTTAGAGAAAAATTCTGCTATAAAGTAAAGGATTTTGTTTTTTACTTGGTAGGTTTTTTTAAATAAATTCTTTATTTTTAATTAGTGAATCAACGTGAGGGTACAGTTACAGATTTATACATTTTTGTGCTCATGTTTCCCCCATACAAAGTTCGAGAACCCATTCCTTCACCAGTGCCCATTCTCTACCACCAGTAAACCCAGCATCTCTCCCACCCTCCCCAGTCCCATCTCCCCCCACCCCACACTACCACTATGGCAGGGTATTCCCTTTTGATTTCTCTCTCTGATTAGGTGTTGTGGTTTGCAATAAAGGGCAAACACTTTCATCTTAAGTAATGATACATCACCATTTCACACCTAAAAGAAATTAATAACTAGGCCATATGTGGTTAGAGTTTACAATTTGCCTCAAATATGTTTTTCCTATTTTTTGGTTTTCGACACAAGATCCAGGCTGCAGGGGGCCCAAAAGGACTAGAAATTGAGTGCAGAGCAAAAAAAGGTCTGAAATAGATATTTTTTTGGTTTTTTTGGGGGGTCATACCTGGCAATGCACAGGGGTTACTCCTGGCTCATGCACGGGGGACCATATGGGATGCTGGGAGTTGAACCTGGGTCAGTCTTGTGCAAGGCAAACACCTCTCCCCACCCCAAGCTGTGCTATCGCTCCAGCCCCTGAAATAGATTTTGAAACTGTTCCAATGCATGCAGTGACTGTATTTTTGCCCAAGTGTGTTGGGCTCATTTAAAGAGCCTCAAACAGGATAAATGCCTTAGGTTATCATCACTATTTCTCCATGTTTCAAAGACAACTGTAAGAGCAAGTCATTAAGCCAAGTTGTAAGCTATGGATTATAGCAAGGCTAATGTTATAAATCTAGCTCAGATAACCCAGAAACCAAGATCCTAAAGCTCACTGTCTTTTGAAGTTAAACTACTTAGGACTGCTTCTATGGAAAGTGTCCAACACAGGATTAACAGAAAGTAAATTGCCTGCAAAAGCTTAGGAGAAATGTATATGTGCCTGAGAAGCAATGAGATTTTGGTCTACTTTGAGACTGGTTGGTCTATTTTCTTTACAAAAAAAACAAACATTGACCAGAACATTCTTAAGAAAGATTTTGAGGTGAGGCCAGAGATAGTCAAAAGGCTAGAGCATATTTCTGGCATTCACAAAGCCCTGGGGTCAGTCCCCAGCATTGCATGGTTTCCCTCCTCAAAATAAAGCAGAAGAAAACAAAAAAGCATGTTGATGTTGGCTTTTTAGACTGATATCCTTATTCCTGTTTTTATTGAGCAGATACTTAGTACCTTTCAGTATAATGATTATATGAATTATATAAAAAAACAATTCTCAAACTTTTAAAACCCCTTTGCACTTATAAGAATTGTTGATATTTTAAGTGTTTTTCTCACATGTACATCTATTAATATTTATCTCATTAGAAATTGAAACCAAAATGTTTTAAATATTTGTTTAAAACAAACATAAAATTTTTATAAGTCAACATAAATATTCAAAGCAAAAACAGCAATAAGCATGAACTGTTTTCAATTTTTGCAATGCTAACATTTGAAGAGGAAACCTCACAAGATTCCCCAGGTTGGCCTCTGGGAATCTGTTTGCAATATATTGTTTTGTTGAAGTGCAGGGGAAAAATTCAGCTGCATAGATAAGCATTATCAAAAAATAACTAAGTAGATAAGTAGTAGGAAAGGTAAGGTGAAGTATTTTAATAAATTTTTAAATAATTATGTCATTCTTGATTCTATACCAAAACTTAATAAGATTCAAATTTCTTAAAGAATGGTTGCTGTAGAATTTAAAAATATATCAGTGAACTTCAATTTCTGTTATGTTAAAATCTTTGCTCTATCTTACACTTGTTTGGCATGCACACAGCCCTGCACCATATGTTGGTTATTCGAAAAATATTGGCACACTGAGTCTTAGAGATACTTCCAAATGTTGGCATATTTCATTCAGAAAGACAATAAATTCTCTACACTTATTAATATCACCACCACTCTCATCAAGAAAATGTCTTTTTCTCCCTGGTTCTGGGGCCACACCTGCGATGCTCAGGGCTTACCCCTGGCTCTGTACTCACTCCTCGCAGATCTCAGGGGACCATTTGGTGTGCCAGGATCAAACCCAGAAATGTTGTGTACAAGGTACATGCATTGCCCTCTAATACTGCTGTTTTATTTCTCCAGCCCATTATCAGAAAAATTTTAATAATGGGAAACTTTTAAGCTTAGAGCAGTGAGTAAAGTTTTTCTAAAAATCTATTTTTTCCTTGAATTTTACAAATGGCAATAAATACTCTTGGTTGTCCTTAAAGTAATAAGTTTACTCCAATCACTTTTTTTTAATGTGGGAATACTGTATTTATGCTATTTATTCAGCCATTGATTAAACTGATTGAATTGGGCATGAACTCCACATTACTTTTTTTTTTAATTGAATTATTGTGAGATGCAGTTATAAAGCTTTCATATTCCAAACATGAAAGTTTGTAACTATCTCATGGTAATTCAATAAAATTTAAAAAATAACTGCGGAATTTGATGTCTTTAATAAATCTACAGTGAACATGAAACAAAAAAAGCTTTCATGTTCAAGATTCAGCCGTACAATGATCGAACACCCATCCCTCCACCAGCACACACTTTCTACCACCAGTGGAAAGTGTCCCCAGTGTCCCCAGTATATATCCCTTTGCCCCCATCCCAGTTCTCACCCTGCCTCCATGGCAGGCAATTTCCCCAATACTCTCTCACTATTTTTAGGCATTGTGATTTGTTCAAATTTTCCCACCACCATTCAAACCTGCCTGCCAGGGGCAGATGCTAGATCATTTATTGTCCATTGCTCATTTTGAATATCATGGGTATCACAGCTGCATGCTTCTGGAATCCTAAACTGTAAATGGTTGGGTTCCAGAGACATTTCTGTAGGACACTGATCCATTTTGAGATTCAATTAGGCATCTTTGAACCAGGGCTGTTGGTGTTCTAAGATGGCACCTGGAGGCACGTTGTGGGTGTGACAACCAGGCCGAGGATCGGACAGGGAGCTGGGAGACACAGCCCAGCACCTCTGCTGCCATGCAGCATGGAGATTTAGTCCTGGAACCCGCATACCTGGCCTTGCTTGTGGAAGCTCTTGGTCACTGGGATTCTATCTGGCATAGGTGGGGAGAGTGCACCTACTCCATCTGGGGTTCCCCAATGAAATTGGCTCAATATGGGGCCCAGAGAGATCTCTGACCTTGTGGTATCTTCCAGGACTCGCTGCTGTGTCTCTGACTTTTGATCTCTTTCGAGATTTATTTATGGGTCTCTGAAACAAGGCCAGTAATAGAGTTTACAGGGTGGCGCTGGAGTTGGTTCATGAGGCTGGCAGACTGCCAGTGCTTCCATGTGTGTTAGGAAGTAGGTAGCCCACCATAACTCTGTGAAAGCCTGGAGATTTCAATCACAAAAGCCACATACCCGAATTTTCAGTCTCACTCAATATCTTGGTGAGGTTCATCCCGAGATGGTGGAGTCAGACTGGGGATATGGTGGCGATTTTAGATTGTGGCGGACTGCAGCTGAACCTCAACAATACGATGCTCATGAAAAATGAACTAGTCCCTGACGCTCCATTTGCTCTCAATGGAACGAACATCTCTGAATGCAGCAGTTATGTGTACCTGGGTCAAGAACTCAACATGAGGAACAACTTGGCACCAGAACTGCGCAGGAGGAAAAGAGCAGTGTGGAAAGCCTTCAAGAGCATTGAAGAAGTGGTTAAGAGGATGAAGGATCTCCAGTTCTGGGCACATCTTTTCGTGTGTTCTTCCTGCACTAGCATACGCCTTAGAGACCTGGGCTCTATGCAAATAGGATGAGAACGCTATTCAGGTATCCCAAAGAGGAATCAAAAGAGCTATGCTAAGAGTATTACATCTCACTCAAGTGAGAGAAGGAATCCGGAGTTCCAATCTCCGTGGACAGTCAAGAATCAGGGATGTTGGGGCTGGAGTGATAGCACAGCAGGTAGGGCGTTTGCCTTGCACACAGCCGACCCGGGTTTGAATCCCAGCATGCCATATGGTCCCCTGAGCACGGCCAGGGTTGGTTCCTGAGTGCACAGCCAGGAGTAATCCCTGTGCATCACCGGGTGTGACCCAAAAAGCAAAAAAAAAAAAAAAAAAAAAAAAATCAGAGATGCTAATTTCATGACTTCATCTTTTCTAACAGCTGCATAGTATTCCATTTGGTGGGGGGAAACTCCAAACAGTAATAGTGGGGTTTTTTTTGAAATATTGAATGTAATCAAAGTAAAGAGAAAGTAAAGTGAAATTTATCAGCTACATAGGCGGAGTGGGGGGCTAGGGGCCTGTGGGGCGAGGGGGGGGAGGTTTACTGTGGTTCTTGATGGTGGAATATGTGCACTGGTGAAGGGATGGGTGTTCGAGCATTGTGTAACTGAGACTTAAGCCTGAAAGCTTGCAACTTTCTACATGGTGATTCAATAAAAAAAAAAAAATTTTTTTAAAAAGAAACAGGAATGCTGTCTCGTTTGCCAAGACATCAAAAATCAGATGGGCCGCACATGTAATGCGATTCAGAGACGACTGCTGGACTAGAGCTGTTACCAACTGGATTCCACGGGACATCAAAAGATGGGTGTTGCGTGAACGTTTGTGCAGTCGGAGGCGCTGAGATAAGGAACTCGGAAGAAATGTGTTTCATGGAGAACCAAGGTTCTCTCTGACTCTTGGCAAAGGTAGAGAGCCTTGTGATCTCCTTTTATTGATCATGGTACCTCTAAAGGGCACAATACAGTGACATCACCAAAGGCATCAAAAGAAGTTACAGGAAGAACATTGAGGCAGTAGAATATTATTTCCTTGCATCTGCAGGCCAGTAATCTTGGCCTCCTGGAAAGAAGATACAAAACCAAAACTGAAACCTTTCTTGGGCTAAAAGCACTTGGATTTACATCCCAAAGACAAGGCTGGGCTGCCACATGAAATCTACATGTCAATTACAAACTAGGCAGCAACTGAAATCTACATCCCAAAGACTAGACTTGGCCGGAGCCCAGAATCTACAAATGTCAAAGATCAGGCCTGGCTAGCACCTGAGATCTGCATGTCAAAGACCAGCCAGGGTTCTGTGAGAAAAAGAAAACTGCCCCTTTCAATACACTGAAATTATTTTCTGCAGGCAGCTTGAAGGGGGAAATGCTCCTGTCTGTAGTACAGTCTATGTGGCCTCACCCTGATAGCTCAGTCCGTCCCCAACAGACCGTGTGGCCACCCACCAACGAGATGGCCAGACTTCGTCAAAACCATGAATGCACGGTTTGAGGCATTTCCTGTCCTTGGAGTGAGTAGGTATCATTGGGCTACACTAGCACACGACACGGACAAATGGAGAGGTTACTGGAGCCTGCTCGAGCAAATCAAAGATCAACGGGAAGACAAGTGATACAAATGATTTGTATTGTGGAAGCAAGTGGCTGCTGGGGGCTCTGCTTGGGCAGGCACAGGCCAACCTGCCCCTCTCTGATTTACCCCAGTCTGTTTAGCCATGTGTGGGTCTGAGATTAACTGTGGCTTTTGATCTCTTTGGAGATTTATCTATGGGTCTTTGAAATAAGGCCAATAAATGAGCTTGTATAGCTGATCTGGAGGTGGTTTGTGGGCATGGCTCCCACATACCTAACTTTTGGCCATTTAATTTCTTGGTAGACTTCATCCCAAGTTGTTGGAGTCTGGTCAAAGGCACAACAGCAATTGGGATATCAAGAAACCTGAAGGTACCATCAGGCTGCTGATGCACTCACCCTACAGGTACAGTTTGACCTGTTGGTGGCACCCTACCTCCTACTCCAATCACTTTTAATGTAATGTCTGTAAAATCACTGTATCACTGTCATCCCATTGCTCATTGATTTGCTCGAGCGGGCACCAGTAATGTCTCCATTGTGAGACTTGTTACTATTTTTGCCATATCAAATACACCACGGGTAACTTGCCAGGCTCTGCCATGTGGGTGAGATACTTTCGGTAGCTTGCTGGGCTCTCCGAGAGGGGCGGAGGAAGTCTGTCAAATATAATATCCAAGGCTAAGCGATTTGTCAGTTGTTTGTTTTTATATTCTTTTTTATTTTAGTGAAGCAAAATAATTTTAATAAAAGAAGTTTAGAGATATGTGAGGCAGAGGAAGAGAAGAGAGAGGTGTGTTCAAGAAAGAATACAGGCTTCTCCAGAGGAAGGGGGAAAGCAGAAAATCTCATTTTTTTTTTAATAAAGAAGTTCTGTCAAAGTAGCAGAAAATTGGTTAAATTCTATAATTCTCACTGAAGGAATTAAAATTTTATTTTATTAACAAGAGGACTGCAACAATAGCACAGCAGGTAGGGCATTTGCCTTGCACGTGGCCAACCCGGGTTCGATTCCTCCTTCCCTCTCGGAGAGCCCAGCAAGCTACCAAGAGTATCCCACCCGCACAGCATAGCCTGGCAAGCTACCCATGGTGTATTTGATATGCCAAAAACAGTAGCAACAAATTTCACAATGGAGACGTTACTGGTGCCTGCTTGAGCAAATTGATGAACAACTGGATGACAGTGCTACAGTGCTATTAACAAGACAAGAAATTTCAAGGAAAGAGGTGACATAATTAAATACATATGTTAAATCAATTAATGTGATGATAGCAAATAGTGAATTACAATGAGAAGATTTAGGTTTTGGAGTAAAGATTAAAGCCAATAAGTATGTTAAGCCAAAAATCAGACTGTTAGTAATCTTGTTCTTAAATTGTATCGGGATCCAGGGATGTTTTATTAGTCTCTAAGTCACATAAACAGATATATGTATGTATTTTGTTAAATTGCAAAATATTAATTTAATAAAACATATCATTTTAAAAATATGAGTAACATATTTAACTCCTATAATACATATTTACTATTTTTACATGATTTTTCTTTTTCAAAATTATTATTGAGGTAATAGTGGTTCATAAGAGTTTACTTGTTTGTATGTTTTTAGAATACAGTGTTGCAATGTTACATCACCAGAACTGCCAACACGCCATTTCCATAGTCCACTGAAGCCTGTGAAGCCACATCCCCTCCCCACAAATAATTTAAATTTTGTGATCAGAGTCTATAGGTTTATTTCCTTTGGACACTTTCTGTTCCCTGGCTTTGTTTCTTTATACTCCAAATATGAGTGAGATCATCTAACATTTGTTTTTCTCCTTCTGATTTATTTCACTTCACATGACCTCCTCAAGTACCATCAATATTATAATGAAGTGCAAGATTTCATCTTTTTATATAGCTGAGTAGTATTTCACTGCGTATATTT